>NC_136996.1:5455000-5807500 GCF_032717465.1 Coenobita brevimanus | reverse complement strand
TCAGTGGAAGAATTAGACAAACTTACAGCTCTACATCATTTCCATACCACTTCTTCGTGACCAGCACCATTCTAATGTTAACCCCTTGTCACAACACACAATTTAAGAAAGAGATTGCAATTTTATGCCAAGCTAGGGAGAACAGGGTATAGTAGCGATGCTGCAACACACGAATAATTGTCCTCTTGTTTACGGGTCAGTCCACACGGTAAGGTAGATCACACCACCACCAGGCTTCTCACGGCAGGGGATGAGACCAAACCCACGGCACAACCAGTCTTGCAAGGCAGCAGGGTAAACACTGCAGGCAGGGGAAGACACCACATCACACCACACCACCACAACACCACACAACACCACGCCATCACCACACCACACCTCCCCACCCTCCACCCTCCTACCCTCCCACCCCCCCAACACCCCTTACCCCCCACCCCCCGACCCCCCTAGAATAGGGTAAGGTAGGGTAGGGTAGGGAAGGGTAGTGTTGGATAGGATAGAATAGTGTAGGGTAGAGTTGTGTAGGGTAGGGTACGGTAGGGTACGGTAGGGTAGGGGAGTTAGTAAAAGTAAATCAGTTTTGGTCTGGTAGGTTTAGGAAACTTTACAGATAGATAGATAGATAGATAGACATGAAAGATATTTTAAGAAAACCTTCTCAAGATGATGGGACAGAAAGGTCTTCATTAACTGCCAGACTGAGAACGACTTGTTAAATTTTTTCAAACTAATATCACACCCTACCCAACCCCACTCCAACCCCAAGGCACCCCAAGGCACCCCACCCAACCACCCAACATCCAACCCAATCCCCCAAACACCCCAACCAACACTGATCCTATTCCACTGCTCCCCCTTACACCCCATCCAACCCCCCTACACCCCACCCAACCCCCCTACACCCCACCCAACCCCACTACACCCAACCCAGCCACGATCCTACCCCACTACACCCCACCCAACCCCCCTACACCTAAACCCAACCCCGATCCCACTCCACTGCACACCACCAAACCCCCTACAGCCCACTGCACCCCAACCAACCCCAATCCTACCCCACTACACCGTACCCAACCCCAATCCTACCCCACTGCACCCCACCCAACCCCCTACACCCATTGCTCCCCACCCAATCCAAATCCTACCCCACTGAACCCCACCCAACCCCCCTAAACCCCATTGCATCCCACCCAATCCCAATCCTACCCCACTGCACCCCACCCAACCCCAGTCTTACCACATACCCATCCAACCCAAATCGCACACCACTGCACCCCACCCAACCCCAATCCTACCCCATTGAACCCCACGCAAACCCACTCCTACCCCACTGCACCCCACCCAACCCCAATCCCGCCCACTACACCCCACCCAACACCCCAGCACCTTACCCAACCCCCATACACCCAACCCAACCCCCCTACACTCCACCCAACCCCAATACACCCCACCCAACCCCCCTACACCTCACCCAACCCCCCTACACCTCACCCAACCCCCCTACACCTCACCCTACCTCCCTAAACCCCACCCAACCCCCCTACATCCCTCTCAACCCCCCTACACCCCACCCAACACCGATCCTACCGCACTGCACCCCCCTACACCCCACTCAACCAGCTTACACCCCACCCTACCCCCCTACACCCCACCCTACCCCCCTACACCACACCCAGGCCTAATACACCCCATCCAACCCCCCTACACCACACCCAGCCCTAATACACCCCATCCAACCCCCCTACACCCGACCAAACCCCCCTTACTTCCCATCCAACCCCATTACACCCCACTGGACCCCTCTACACCCCACCCAATCCCCCTTACATCCCACCCAACCCCTCACTCTCGCCCAACACCGATCCTACCCCACTGTACACTCGTACATCCCACCCAACCCCCCTACACACCACCCAACCCCCCTACTCCTCACCCAACCCCGATCACACTCCACTGCATCCAACCCAACCCCCTGACACCCCACCCAACCCCTCTACACCTCACCCAACACCGATCCTACACCACTGCTCCCCCATACACCCCACCCAACCCCACTACACCCCACCCAACCCCTCCACATCACACCCAACCCCGATCCCACTCCACTGAACCCCACTCAACTCCCATACATCCCTCTCAACCCCCCTACACCCCACCCAACCCCCTACACCCCACCCAACATCCCTACATCCCACACAACCCCCCTACACCCCACCCAACACCGATCCTACCCCACTGCACCCACCTACACCCCACTCAATCCAAGTACACACCACACAACCCCGATCCTACCCCCTAAACCCCATCCATCCCCTCCTACACCCGACCCAACCCCCTACACCCCACCGATCCCATCTACACCTCGCCCACAACCGATTCTATCCCACTGCACCCCCCCCTACATCCCACCCAAAACCCCTACACCCCACCAAACCCCCCTACATCCCAGCCAACCCCCGTACATCCCAACCAACCCCCCTACACCCCACCAAATCCCCCTACATCCGAACCAACCGCCCTACACCCCACCCAACCTAATTCACCCCACCCAACCCCCCTACACCCCTACCATCCCCCAACACCCCACTCAACTCCCTACACCTCACCCACAACAACGATCCTACCATACTGCACCCCACTACACCCCACCCAACCCCCCTACACCCCACCCAACCTCCCTTCACCCCACCCAACCCTCCAACACCCCATCCAACCCCCCTACACCCCACCCAACCCCGATCCCACTCCACGGCACCCCACCCAACCCCCCTACACCCCACTAAACCCTAATACAACCCACCCAACCCCCCTACACTCCACCCACCACCTACACCCAACCCAGCCCACCTACACCCAACCCAGCCCCCCTACATCCCACCCAACACCCCGACACCCCACCCAACCCCCCAACACCCAACCCAACACTGATCCTACCCCACTGCATCCCCCAACACCCCACCCAACCCTCCCACACCTGGCCTAACCCCGATCTCACTCCACTACTCCACACCCAACCCCCCTACACCCCACCCAACCCCCTTACACCTCACTCAACCCTCTACACCCCACCCAACACCGATCCTACCCGACTACACCCCCTTACACCCCACCCAACCCCATTACAACCCACCCAACCCCATTACAACCCACCCAACCCCCCTTCACCTCATCCAACCTTTCTACAGCCCTCCCAACCCCCTAACACCCCACCTAACCCCGATCCTCCCCCGTACACCCCATCCAACTCCCCCGACACCCCGCCCAACCCCTCTACACCCCGCCCAACCCCTCTACACCCCGCCCAACCCCTCTACACCCCGCCCAACCCCCTACACCCCACCCAACCCCCCTTCACCCCTCCCAATACCGATCCTACCCAACTGCACCCCCCCTACACCCCACCAAACCCCCCCTGCACCCTATCCAACACAGAAACCACCAGACTGCACCCCCCTACACCCCATACAACACCGATCCTACCCCACCGCACCACCCTACACTCCAGCCAATCCCCCTACACCCCAGCCAACCCTCCGACACCCCAGCCAACCCTCCGACACCCCAGCCAACCACCCAACACCCCATCCAACCTCCCTACACCCCAGCCAACCTCCCTACACCCCAGCCAACTCCCCAACACCCCATCCAACCCCAATTCCACTCCAGTGCACCCCGCCCAACCCCCCTACACCCCACCAAACCCATCTTACATCCCACCCACTCCCCATACACCCCACCCAACACCCCTACACCCAACCCAGCCTCGATCCAACCCCTCCAGCACCGCACCGCAACCCCGTACACCCCACCCAACACCTACCCTACCCTCTTACACCCCACCCAACCCCCCTTGAGACTCCATCCAACCACCCTCCACCCCACCCAACCCCGATCCCACTCCACTGCACACCATTCAACCCCCTACACCCCACTGCACCCCACCTAACCCCAGTCCTACCCCACTGCACCCCACCCAACCCCCTACACCCCACTGCTTCCCACCCAACCCTAATCCTACCCCACTGCACCCCACCCAACCCCAATCCTACATACAACCCCAATCCTACACCCGAAACCCCATCCAACCACAATCCTACACCCGAAACCCCATCCAACCACAATCCTACACCCGAAACCCCACCCAACCCCAATCCTACCCCACTGCACCCCACCAACCCCTATCCTACACCCGACACCCCACCCAACCCCAATCCTACCCCACTGCACCCCACCCAAGCCCAATCCTACACCCGACACCCCCACCCAACCCCCATCGTACCTCACTGCATCCCACCCAACCGCAATCTTACACCCTACACCCCACCTAACCCCCCTACACCTCACATAACCCCCATACACCCAACCTAAACCCCCTACACCCCACTCAACCCCACTACACCCCACCCAACCCCCCAACACCTCACCCAACCCCCCTACACCCCACACAACCCCCCTACACTCCACTCAACCCCCCTACATCCCTCTCAACCCCTCTACATCCCTCTCAACCCCTCTACATCCCTCTCAACCCCTCTACATCCCTCTCAACCCCTCTACATCCCACCCAACCTCGCAACACCCCACCCACCTCCCTATATTTCACTCAACCCCCCGTACACCCCACCCAACCCCCCTAAACCACACCCAACCCCTCCTACACCCCACCCAACCCCCCTAAACCACACCCAACCCCTCCTACACCCCACCTAACTCTCCCACACCCCACCCAACCCCACTACACCCTACCCAACCCTCATATACTCCACCCAACCTCCCTACACCCCACGCAACCAGCCTACACCTCATCCAACCCCCCTACACTCCATCCAACCACGATCGCACTCCACTGCACCCCACCCAACCTCCCTACTCCCCATCCAACCCCCCTACACCCCACCCAACGCCCCTACACCCCACCCAACACCGATCCTACCCCACTGCATCCCCTACACCTCAACCAACCTCACTACACCCCCACTCTACCCCCCTTACACATCGCCCAACCACGATCCCACTCCACTGCTCCCCACCAAACCCCCCTACACCCCACCTAACCCCCCTACACCACCCCCATCCCCTCTACACCCCACCCATCCCCTCTACACCCCACCCAACCCCCCTACACCCCAACCAACACCGATCCTACCCGACTACACCTCCCTACACCCCACCCTACCCCATACACCCAACTCAACCCCTTCACACCCTACCCTACCCCTCTACACCCCACATTACCCTTCTACACCCCATCCTACCCCCCTACACCCCACCCAACCGCGATCCCGCTCCACTGCAACCCACCCAACCACCCTGCACCCCACCAAACCCCGTTACATCCCACCCAAATCCCTGAACTCCACCCAAACCCCTTACACCCCGCCAAACCCCCCTACCCGCCACCCAACCTCGCTACACCCCACTCAGCCACGATCCAATCGTCCCTACTACCCACCCAACCACAATACACTCCACCGAACCCAGACTCTAACCCCCTACACCCCACCCAACCCCCTACACCCCACCCAGCCACGATCCTACAACACTACAATCAGCCCAACCCCCCTGAATGAATATGATAGTGATAAAAACTAGCACCAAGCCTAAAGAGGCTATGTGGCACTAAGGCAGCAAAGAATGGAGGACAACTAAATTAGATGCAAAATACGCAGAGCAGAAAGAAAAGCAATAATATTAGAAACAGAAAGAGTAGGAGAATCACCATGGAAATCAGTAAGCAGCGAGGGGCGGGTTAATAATGAGAGGAAGGAAAAAGTAGTGCACTGTTGCGAAGTGTGAACGGGCAGTCGAGAAAAAGGTGTCTGATAGTCAAGAGGCAGTTACAGCGTGAACAAAGTGGCGGGTGGTCACCACTCATTAAGTGACCGTGCTTGAGATGGGTGTGACCCAAGCAAAGACAAGCAAGGATAGTCTCCCATCGACGATTGGGCCAAGGAAGTATTGAAGGCTTAACGAGATGAAGCTTACTAGTGATCTGGGCGTCACAGGAAGTTTGCCATTAGTCACGGAAGAGTTGGAAAACAATCATAAGCAGGAATGGGCCGAGGAGAGGACGTCAGAGAGAGAGAGAGAGAGAGAGAGAGAGAGAGAGAGAGAGAGAGAGCAGCAGAACGAGCCAGTGAATTTGCATGTTCATTACCGCAATCCCAACATGACCAGAAACCCAGCAAAATTGAATAGACTTCTTATGCACAGAAAAACTGAAGAGCCACTCCTGAATTTGGGTGACAAGAGGATGAGAAGCAGCAGCTCGTAGGGAAGAAAGTGCACTATGGAAATCAGAGAAAATAGCAAAACAGGAGGAAAAGGAACGAAGACTTAAGAGCAAAAAGAATAGCATAAAGTTCCGCTCCGAGAACACCCGCAACAGAAGGAAGGGAACTGGAAAAAGCAGACTCCGGGGAGATAACAGCAAAACCAACACCGTGAAGGGATTTGGAACTATCGGTAAAGATAGGAGTAACAGAAGAATGAAAAGACGTGTTCAAGAAAAAGGGAGCGGAAAGCGACTGGTGAAAGAACAGCGAGGACAAGGGAGAAAAGAATATACCACTGGAGGAGGTAAAAGCCAAGGGGGAAGAGAAACAGGACGAAAGGGAAGATTGGGTGGAAAGGTGAAACCAACTAACTGAAGACGAGTAGGGACACAAAGGGAGAATGGAAGGAGGAGATGAGAAGCTGGCTGAAAAGAACGACAGAGAGAGGGAAAAGATGATGAAGGTTTATATTCACTCGGAGATTGCACAGTGGTTTAACAGTGATGCAAATCATCTAAGAGAATTATATTAGGAGACTGTTGCCTACCAACAATCATGCTTATGTTAGAGTAAAAGTCCTTAGTAGGTGATGTCTGACAAGTGGTGGTGTTGAGTGGTTAAGGGATATTTACCATAATTTCACTCAACAAAAAAATCTTATCACCCTGCTTTGTAATGTCATACACTTTAACACCATTATCTTTGAGAACACTTGCAGAGTTATTTACTCTAGTGGGTACTTTCACTTTTTTGTCATACATGGTCGTTTCGATCACCATAATCATTCGTAACACACGCACTATGTACTTGCGGATGTATTATGTTGCACCATTTTTTTTTTTTTTTTCAAAACACTGTACTAATACCTTTTTGAAGCCACAATTATGGTGAAATTTATATACAGTAAAACTGAATCAAAGAGTAAAGAGCTTCTTAACCATAAGGAAATGAAATTATGATGGGTGACCAGACGCTTTATAGTAATGTCATCAGTACCAGACAGGTGTAACTGCTAATTCTGGGATATAATAATTACAGATTTCATAGATTTGGGCGTTCAAATTTTTGAGGTTGCACTGTAATATTGTCGACATCCATCAACTATCATTCTGCTGTGTTTCTGTCTTCTCTCCCTTTCCTTCCTGTCATTTTATTTCTCCTTCCATTTCAGATGGTTCTACACCAGGTGCCAAGCCTTATGTTTTCCTGCAACCAAGGAAACCATTTACAATGCTGGGTGGTAACCATATAACCAGGTAACAATGATGTGGAGCCTACTATGGTGCCATGTTAGCTGGGTGGAGATTCAATGCAACATCCATCCAGGAACCAAACCTCCACACTTTTCCCTGCACCTCAGTGTTGCAGGGTGCTGTCGGCTGCAAGGAAACATTGGTTCACTAATGACCCTGCAAGAGGCTATTGTTTGCCTGTGGTTGATGGGACTGCTTGGCCAGACAGATTGGGGTTGATCAAGAACTAGTCCTACATTCACAATCCCATTAAACAAAATATTCCTCAGTTCCCTCCCTATCCTCCTCAGGGATGATGGACTACACGTCTCCTTAGTTACTAGTCATATTAACCAACTTTATAGACACAGGAGAGAGTTGCCTTCATGAGTCTCCTTGGTTACTAGCCATACACCTCCCTATACTCCATAAACATAATGGTGAACTACAGGGGGACACTTTCAGCCAGCAGCCCACCATGTTTATGCTCATATCAACCTGGGGACAATATTCAGCACTTCATGACCAGCATATACACGAGCCTGGGGACAAAATGAGCAAACTACTTTTAAAAAGTAGATAAACCAAGACTCTCTACATATAACTATAGCTCTTTATCTAACTTTCCACAGCACTTCTTTGTGACTAGCACATAAACGAGGACTTTCTGTAAACACTTTTCACTTTAACTTGACCAAGATTTATCCTTTAGCAGCTTACTTCACTTGGTGAGAAAAAACAAAAAAAAACAAAAAAAAACAGTGGCTCTACATCCTTTCCACAGCACTTCTTCATGACAAGCATCACTAATTTTAATTTAATATAGCTAAACACAAAGTTTGAAGACGGTAATTTTATACCAAAGTTAAACCCTTCCTAAAGCACTTCTTCATGAATATGACTAATTTTCGGCCAAGTTAAAGCAAACAGGGAGATGCAGTTTTAACACATTACCGATCTTCTTGTAACAAAAGGCATTTTCCTTTAAACAGTTGACGATCTTGCTGTCTTGATACATCGTCAACCATCATGTTCGAAGTTAAACCTGTCCCCTGCAAATACAGAAAGACAGTAGCTGGTTTGTTTTCATTTGATGGAATTAAACTTCTCCCAAAACTGAAATACTATGCTATGGCTGCTGAGACACCAGGCACAAACACTACACCACCAGGAACCAGACCCACTGGACCACCAGGAACTTAAACACTAACGTAATCTAAACACTAATACACACCTAACATTCAAACATCTGCCAATTGGATTATCTAAACACAAGACCGGAAGTTTTAATTCCATACCTAAACAGGACCTAATATTCCGAAGCACATCTAGGTGGACCACCTTAACCCACGAGACCATTAGGCATCTACAGTAAATGCAATAGCAAACACACCCACCTCAAATCCAAACATCAACCAATGGGAGCACCTTAACCCACTAAACTATGACAATAGACAAATTCTTGAGAAATGCAAAAGCTGTAAGCACTGCTAACATACCTAAAGATAACCCACCATACTCCCTGTGTGCTTTATCTGCTTATCCATATCTATTGAAGCGATCCTAAAGGCAGTATCATAAAGGCTGGATTACTTGAGAAAGCTAGAAGAGCTTTAAAAAATCTTTCCAAACAAAGACTGAACATAATCAAAGCTCCATTTACTAAAAGATGCCTGGACACTGCATTTAAAAAATGTCACAGGCAGAAGGAAAAACCATCACTGACATAATGAAAATCAGTCACAGGCAGAGGGAAAAACCGTCACGTTGGTGGGAAAAACCGTCACAGATGGAGGGAAACACGGACACAGACAGAAGGAAACACGGGCACAGGCAGAAGGAAACACGGGCACAGGCAGAAGGAAACACGCACACAGGCTGAAAGAAACACGCACACAGGCTGAAGGAAACTTTCTATGCACCTACTTAAAAGGGAGGGGCTGAAGAGACCATGTGTTGGGCCTAATATAACAAAATTGCTTAACTCCCTGATTATAAAAGCTTCATTAACTACTTCCCTATCCCCTGAAAGGAGGATGGTGTACAGCATGAGGGGGAGAACAAGCCTACAATTCTCCTAGTTCAAATTTCAGATGGGCCTAGGGATGAATTCACGTTATACTTTTAATTCCTGAACTCCCCTAGCACCTCTTCCTTAGTTATTTATTTTTGGTTTTATTCTTGCTGCCACCAGACAATTTTACAACTTAGGGGGGACCTTAGACTGATGGACTCGTATTCTTAAGGAAGTTCCCCAGGTATCTCTGATTTAGGTTTTATTCTTGCTACCACCTGCCATTTCAAAACTTTGGATGACCAATGGCTCTGATATAGATAATGAGGGCTATGTCTTCCATTTCAAAGGTGTATGGTAAGGAGAATAATCTGAAATTAGCATTAATAAAATCTAAATCAAAGTCAAAAGTTAAAGGTACCAATGCAGCCTACAAAATCATAAAATCACATTGAAGACAAGGCTTTACTATCAACACAGCCGTCCCTTTCAAATACAGGGGTCTCAAGCCGACTTTGGTTCAACCACTAGAACGCTGTCACTTGCTCTGAATCACTCTTGCCAACACCAAATGATTTTAGTCAACTTACAGGATATTTTCTTGGGTGAAGGGATAATAATGGCTATATTTAACCTCAGGTTCCGAGTCTCCAAAGCTTATTAAAAGTATATAGAACGGTTAAGACTGCAACATACATAACGTGGAAGGGGTGAAAATTGTAATTAAGATATATGGTTGTAGGTGGGGGCGCTCACCATCCACTCAATCAATGTAGTGCTGCTCTCGGGTGTCTGCCCTTTCAGCTCCATCCTTCTTTCCTTCCATCTTCTTCTGTCTTTCTTTCCTTCAGTCTTTCCTCGTCTTTCTGTCTACGGGTGACTTTACACTCCCTCTTCTGTCTTTTATTCCTTCATTCTTTCCTCGTCCTTCTGCCTGTGGGTGACTCTACACTGAGTGACAAGCCAAATGGTTTCCTATACACCAGGAAACCATTTACTATGCTGGGTGGTAACCATATAACTACATTTTGGCGCCTGGTGGTTCAGTGGGTAACTATTGTGCTCCAATCCGATTGAGCCGGTGAAGGTTTATATCCAAGGGGTGATTGGGGTTTATTGCTCACTTAATGCCACTCAGGGATGAGTGAGGTTGGTCACTCTCATCTTAAATGTCAGGACCAACTGCCTAGCCCCGGGCTCCTAGGCTCCTCATGGGGCAACGTAGGATTGGATGAGGGATGGATGGATGGTTGTCAACCTTCTCTTTTAACTCGTACACACCAGCTGTAAGTGTTTCCATTCAGCATGTGAGAGTTTATAACAACTTCAGCAATACTCTTGCAAATTTAGCTTCCTAAACTATTTAACTATAGCTTTTAGTACATTCTAACTTTCCAGCACCTACTGAGGCAAGTTTTGCAACCAACTGGCAATTAGCAAATGCTAGTGCCACTGCAAGATTTAACGAAAACTATACAGTTTTATGTATGGCCACAAGGTCCATTAATGGTTATTTCAACAGACTGACTAAATGATTAAGCAGCTATTACAAATTCACGAGAACTAACCATTTTAGTATCCAGCTGAGATGCTCACCCATATCAAAGGTGGTGGTGGTGGTGGTGGTGGTGGTGGTGGATGTCACCAGACATCGCTCCAGCAAGTATGGCCTCCTCTGCTATCAAGCTGCCTCTCCATTTCAATTGCCCTGAAGTACAAATATGGTTTACAACTCATGAACCATTTAACTACCATGACAATGCCACCTCAACACTATTTAAATTTTATGCTGAAGGACTTAAGTGAAGGCTACATCTAACCCATCCATTTCAAGGTGTCTCAGTTATTATTCTTGCCACACAGGTATGTACTTATCCCCTCAAAAGAAGGACAGCTGACTGCATAAAGGTAATTTCAGCATAAAGTCCCCCAGATTCACGTGCAGATAAGCATGAACCCACAACTGAGTTAAGGGCTCTATTAAACAAGTTTTTCTCAGTGAAAAATATTCACATCAAAATCTGCAGTTACCACCGCATATATAGAACAGTATAATGCTACTTCCCTATTCAGTGCAAAACGTAACAACTATCTAAAGACAATCTTAATTTTCCTTCATCCTCATCTTTTCACTTAATGATAGGGTGAGGCAGGGCGCTGAAAGCAACAACAGAAAACACTGAGAGCAGTAGTTATATCTAGATCATTTCAGCCTCTTTACCCATCTATGGATGGGATGAGGCGCAGTACAAAAAAAAATTAGCCAACATTTCCTTCATTCATTTATAAAGGCTCCAAGATGCTTGCATACATCGACCTTGGTCACCTAATGGCAGCTCTCCATGCAGCTTTATCTTTTGCAGCTTCTCTGTTCAGCCCCTTACCCCTGAGGTCATCCTCCGTCCTTTCCACGTTCCCAAACAATTTCAATCTCGCTCTTCTCATCACAACACATACATTCAAGTTCCATTCTTCCAAGCCATCTTTATCTACCCTTTCTCAGTCTACCCTTTGCGTTCAACTCTATCCTCAATATTCACTCCTCTCACACTCTGCACCCAGCTGTCATTTTCAATTCTCTCCTCATTCCCAATCCATCTCGGTCTACCCCTTCTCAATCTACCCCTTCCTATCAAAACTACCCTCCGTGTTCACACCTCTCATCCTCCACTGTTGTCCATCCTCTTTACATGCCCAGTGAAATGGACACATTATATTTCTATAACTGCACCTACATTTTACCTCTTCTCTCACCCACAGTGGATAAAACAGTTAAGTCTCAAAGTTTCAATCACAACCTTTATCATTTCTCGCATGATCTACTGTATATTCTGTTAACATCAGCATCTATATGGATAATGAGATTAATAATTACGCTACTCAAAGAAGTGCAATGGCAAAGGTGTCTAGGCAAGGTAGTGACATTCTGGGAATAAGCTATATTAAACTTCAAGACAAAAATCTGTACAAGGCTAAAAAACTACCTCAGTTTCACTTCAATTTCTTAAGTGAGAAAAATTATCCTACCACCAGAAAATTCCTACCTGATGGAACTGGTCCACCCACAACTTAAGTACGTAATTTACACAAAATTTCATTAACTTGTGTTGTTACGGAGGTAAGAATAAGTCTCATCCATCCATCCATCATCCAATCATACATTGCCCCATGAGAAGCGTAGGAGCCCGGGGCTAGTCTATTTGGTCCTGACATTTAGGATGTGACCAGCCTCTCATCCCTGAGTGGCATTACGTGAGGAATAAACCCCAGCCATCCCTTGGATATAAACCTTCATCGGCTCAATCCGATTGGAGCGCCGTAATTACCCACTAAACCACCAGGCGCCAAAATTTGGTTATACGGTTACCACCCAGCGTTGTAAATGTTTCCTGGTGTACAGGAAACCGTTTGGCTTGTCACTCGGTGCAGAGTCACACACAAGCAGAAGGAAGAGGAAAGAATGAAAGAAAGAAAGACAGAAGAGGGAGTGTAAAGTCACCCGTAGGCAGAAGGACGAGGAAAGAATGAAGGAAAGAAAAGAGGATGGAAGGAAAGAAGGATGGAGGAGAGGAAATGGCAGACACCCGAAAGCAGCACTACATCGAGTGGATGGATGGTGAGCGCCCCCACCTACCACAACATTGGTTATTATAATCAGTTTGTTTTCACTAGGCAGAACCCTCCCACAATACTGTAAGGTTCCTTGGATTCAGTTATCTATCGCCAAACTATCTCATAGGGGGTGGATACAAACAAATTGCCTCCACACTGCCCTACCCTCTACCATTTGGCTGCCCTTCCTCCAACTCACACATCCCTCTCCCATTTTTCCACTCGATCCCTCCATCTCTTCCTCGGTTATTATGTAGGAAGGAGTCCTTGGGCAATTCAGCCTTCCACAATTACCTGACTACACTAACAGCTGAAAATGCTTTGGGATTTTATCAGGTTAAAAGAAATGCATTAAAGTACCGTAGCCTACTTATCTGAACAGACATCTGCCACTCTCCTCCGAGCAGTCTAGGCCCCTTGCTACTTGAGTTCTCCAGGGATTCTCCCTTCGCTCATCTTGAACCAAAATCAGGCTGCTCTCTGGAACCAGGTGATCTTGATACTGTTTACACTCACACGAACCCAGGGCCACCAAAGGAACACCACTGCAGTTATTGCAGAAATACTGTACAGTATAGATATTTTCATTTAGAGTTGGCAGTCATTCAGCTGACAGTAGTACTCCTACTTGCCCTAGATTTTGACTTATGCAGTCCATTTCGCACACTGCAGTGACTAAATAAGATAATGCGACAGTTAGTTTTCCTTTTCACAGCACTTCATGATAATTGTAGTATTCATCTGCTGTTACAACTTAAAATTCAAGATGAGAAATTTTAGACCAACTTAAAGAGCATATCATATGCCAAGTTTTTGTTACACCTATGTATTCGAAGTTGGAAGCTGTCACTTTAGGATCTTCCTACAGCCTTTATTTATTTATTTTTTCTGACAATGGGTCACTCCCACAAAAATAACGATGTTGCATGACTTCGATGAGCCGTAGTTATGAACTAGGAATAAGTACATCCTTACCAAACTGCTTATACTTAATTTGGCCAAAAATTACCATCTAACACTAGAATGATATTAGCCATGAAGCGTTATGGGGAGATAGAGCCATACCATTCTCTCTCTGCCAGTGAACAATGTGAAATAAGTTATGAAAGAAAGAAAATCTGGGCCAAGTTATTGTGGAAGACCTATGGTCAAAATTACCCTCTCAGTCTGCCTACACCTGGCCAAACTCGACATACACATATGCGCACACGCACACACCGCACCAGACTCAACACACACACTCGTACATCCCACCTCAAAGTCCACACAGAGACCCCTCCCCACACAGTTTTGTTGCCCATCTAATGTCAGCTATTACGATTTCAATTATCTGAGTAAGCTTTAAAACTGCTCAAGAGTGTTACAATACAAACTATTAATCAGTATCATGTTCATAAAAGCACTTAATGGGAAGGAAGTGGAAAAATATCTTACCAGAATCGTAGAGCCATCATCAGACACAATTCAAGCCAGACTGGCGGTGACCAAAACCAAAAGCCGGCGAATTCCACCTCCCCCCAAATTCTTTCCTTCCACTTGTTCCCTTCCTCCCTCTCCTAGTTCTCCCCTCCCCCCCTCCACTAACTTGCCTGTTTCCACCACCTCCCTTCCTTCGCACCCCTTCTTCATCCTCCCCTCCTTTCCTCCACACCCCTCCCTCTCTCTCTCTTTTTCCTTTTCCTCAATTTCCTTTCCCCTCCTTGTCCTTCCAAATCTTGTCGTTTTCCTTCCCCTCAGCTCTTCCTCCTCCCTCTCCCCTCCCTCCTCCCTCCTTCCCCCTTACCACTTCCCTCCCTTTCCATCCCCCTCCCTCCTTCCCCCTTACCTCCGCCTTCCCCCTAACCTCCGCCTTCCCCCTCCCTCTTTCCCCCTTACCTCTACCTTCCCCCTTACCTCCGCCTTCCCCCTTCCTCCTTCCCCCTTACCTCCTCTCTTCCCCTCCCTCCCTCCCTCCTTACCTCCTCCCTCCCCCTCCATCCCCCCCCTTCTTCCTCCCCTTCAACCCCTCCTTCTTTCTCTCCTCACGTTCTTCCAATCGCTCGTCTTTATAGAACATTCGATATTTTAAGGACTTACATAAACACACACACACACACACACACACACACACACACACTATTTACAGGATGATGATGATGATTACACCAATTTTAATGACTATGATCTCAGACAGAATTATCACCACCGCATCTATTACCCCCAACCACCATCATTACCACTATTAATCACCACATTTACCACCACCACCACCACTGCAACCAACTACCACCATTACCACCACAACCACCACCAGCTCCCACAATTACCACCCCCCACCACAACCAGCTACCATCATTACCACCACCACAACAAACTACCATCTATACCACCGCTGCCGCCGCCACCACGACCAACTACCACCATTACTATTACACAGCCAACTACCACCATTACCTCCATCATCTCCGGCTACCACTATTACCACCACGACCACAAACTACAACCACCACCACCACCAGCAGCTACCATCATTACCACCACCAAGACCACCAACTACTGCCAGCACCACCACCACCACGACCACTACCATTACCACCATCACCACCACCAACTACCACTATTGCTATCAACATCACCAACTACCACCATAACCATCATCACAACAAACTACCAACAACAACTACCACCATTCCCACCACGACCACCAACTACCACCATTGCTATCAACATCACCAACTACCACCATTACCACCACCACCACAACTACCACCAACAACTACCACCATTCCTACCACCACCACCAACTACCACCATTACCACCACCACCACTACCAACTACCACCATTTCCATCACCACCACCTCCAATTACCGCCATTTCCTCCACAATCCACTACCTACCACCATTACCACCAACAACAATTACCACCATTACCACCACCACCACCAACACCAACTGCCACCATTATCACCACCATCACTACCACCACCACCACCAGCTACCACCATTATCACCACCATCACCACCACTGGCTACCGCCATTACCACCACCACCAACTACCACCATTATCACCACCACCACCACCACCAGTTACCACAAATACCACCACCACCACCATTTACCATAATTACCACCACCACCAGCTACCATCATTACCTCCACCACCAACAACAACAACAGCAACAACTACCACCATTACCAGCACCACCACCAACTACCACCATTACCACCACCACCACCACCAACTACAATCATTACCATCACCACCACCAACTACCATCATTACCATCACCAACTACCACCATTACCACCCCCACCCCCACCAACTACCACCACCAACTACTATCATTACCATCACCACCGCCCACTACCATCATTACCACCACCAATCAACACCATTACCATCATCACTAACTAATACCATTACCACCACCAACTAACACCATTACCACCAACTACCACATTACTATTACCACTACCACCAACATAACCACCAACTACCACCATTACCACCACAACTATCCCCATTACATCAACCACCACCACCAGCTGCCACCAATACCACCATCAACACCACCAACTACCACCATTACCTCCACCACCACCACTACCACCATTACCTCCACCACCACCACTACCACCATTACCTCCACCACCACCACCACCAACTACCACCATTACCACCACCACCACCAACTACCACCATTACCACCACCACCACCAACTACCACCATTACCACCACCACCACCACCAACTACCACCATTACCACCACCACCACCACCACCTACCATCATTACCATTACCACCTTCACCACCACCAACTACCACCATTACCATCACCACCACCACCAACTACCACCATTACCAATAAATAGCCTAGTGAGCTATTGATTTACTGATGTATGGGATAAACTCTGGTATTTAAGTTGATGATGTTCTTTGTACTATTCAGAGTTTATATTGCTAAACCGTGCTTAGAACATGTAAAGAATGCACACTTAATGGTGACGATAAATACCACCAAGGGAAGAAGGCTGGTCAGCTACCGTTAAATGTATTAGGCCACAGTAGCCTAGCCAAGCCTCAAACTCCCACGCCTTGTAAGAAGGGTAATCTATAGCAGTCTTATGCAGTGCACTGCCACCTACCAACCTACCTACCTGCCTGCTATATTGGGTACTGACATACCAGTGTCCACCTAGCCACCTACCACAGTGCCCATGTGTCTACCTACCCACTTCCCTATCTACCTGCTTACCATAGTGACTGCCTACCATCTTCCAGTCTCCCAGTGCTTACCTAACCTACCAAAATACCTAACTACCTTCCTCCCTCCCACAGTCCCTACTTACCTACCTACCTATATCCCAGACTACCTACCCACCCATCTCCCACAATGCCTGGCCACTTACGACAGTGCCTATCGACCTACCTACCTATCTTACCACTATGTCTAACTACCCACCTGTCATAGTGCCTACCTACCTACCTGTCTGTCGGTGTTACATCTACCTACCTATCTACCAGTGTTACACCTACCTACATAACTACTAGTGTTACACCTACCTACTTTCCAACCACAGTTATACATACCTACTTTCCCACCTACCAAGCTACTACAGTTCCTACCTACTAACTACCTTCATACCTACCTATCTATCACATTCCTATCCCCTTGCCTACCTACTTATTCCACCTCAAGAGTGTGATAGATATAATTATGATTCATTCCCTGTCGTAGATATGATTTTACAGAAAGATCTAGACAAGGAAAGATTTTGTACCCTTTCCTTGATCTTCCTGTAGAATCAGTTATAACCTACTGTGTGTGTGTGTGTGTGTGTGTGTGTGGTGTGTGTGTGTGTGTGTGTGTGTGTGTGTGTGTGTGTGTGTGTGTGTGTGTTGTAACTTAGGTTTATTTATTAAGTTAGAACAGGACGAAGAGGAAGATTCTAGGTCCCTGACTTACAACGGAATTGATCATGAGTGCGTTTTTGTATCCCGATCATGGCTTCGCCACTGCTGCTGTAGCCTATTTATTTTCACCTGACAAAGTTCCTTAACCCTTTTCGGCTAAGTTGATGGCCAGTCGTAGTCAGACTGGATGATAAATTTGATGAGTATTCAAGGAGACAATCCTGCCTCATAACAAAGGTTCACCAAATTTCATGCAACCACGTATCCAAAGTTGTATGAATGGCCTAGTTCTGTCATGTGAAAGCAAACAGACTATAGTGAATGGATTATTAAAGTGTGTCAGCCTCCTCCAGTAACAAAAATTTTTCTAAGCTAAAAAACAAAAATTAGTCTGGTGGCACAAGAATAAATCATAAGACATTACCACTGAATGGAACCAGATTAAACCCTTATAGACCACCTCTTGCTAAACTACCTTCAACCACCAAACCAACAGATATCCCTTCTTTTAATGCAGAGAAAAAGCTTGCCAAATGTTACTTATGTGGCGTCAAGTGAGCAATAAACCCCAACCATTCTTCTTACCTAAACCTCTAAGGGCTACATCTGGCTACAATGTTTTAACATACTAGACCACCAATATTTAGTTATGATTACTACTCAGTGGATTAAGGTTTCTACAGCTATCCAATATCCCTCCATAACTCCCCATACTTCATTTTGGACACTATACTGTATATGAAATGAGTTTGTGGTTGAGTGAATAATGTATGGCAGTATGAAGAGTTACTATCAGGTAACCAAGGCTGACACATGCAAGCATATTAGAGCTTTTACAAACAAAACAAAAATCGAGCACAAGACAAGAAACTGACACCTCTATTCTTAACTGGACAGCCAGGGAATTAATCAGATACAATATCTGGCTGGTAATGCGAATCATATTTAGTAAAAAATATATTTTTAAAAAAGCAGATGGTTAAGCCCATGGGGTGAAGTCTGGATTTCATGAGCTTGAACTGTGAAAAAATGAGAATCTGGGCCTAGTTCACTGAGCATGACAGTGACAGTTCTCTTGCTTTTGTACTCTTCCTCTATTTTCTGGACCCTACCTCACCTCATCCTCAAGTAGGGGGGGGAGGGAAAGACCAGGTTGATGATGAAGATGGCTATGTGAAAATTTGTTTCTCTGTATTACACTTACTATCTACCTATCTGTCTATTGCCAAACGCCTTAATCCCTTAAGGAGTGGCCACAAACAAATCGCCTCCATGTCGTCCTGTACCTGGCCATATCACTGCCCCGCTTCCAGCTCACACCCCCCTCTCTCATACACCTCTCTGCTCCATCCATCCATCTCATCCTCAGCCTCCCCCTCCCTCTTCCCCCCTCCACCTCACTCACATACACTCTCCTCATCAGTCTCTCACTCTCCATCCTCTTCACATGGCCAAACCACCTCAGTGTACTTCTCTTAATGCTTCCTATCATAACCACATCCACACCAAAACACTCCTTCACTTCCTCATTTGTCAGTCTGTCTATCCATGTGATTCCACATGCTCCTCTCTAATAACTCATTTCCACTGCTCTCTCTCTTGACTTCTGTCCCTCCAACAAGGTCCAAGCTTCACTTCCATATGTTAGCGTTGGTATCACAATACTGTCATGTAGTAACTTTCTCACTTCCATGCTCACTTCCCTGTTTCTTATCACTCCTTTCAAGGAACCTGCAAACTTTCTTCCTTGTTTTACCCTTTCAAGCACTTCACCCTCTAAACTTCCATCCTTACTCATCACACTACCCAAGTACTTAAACGCACTCACATTTTCCATTTCCTCCCCATCCAAACTCACTGTACATTCACTGACTTCACTTCTCTCGAAAACCATAACTTTACTCTTCCCTTACATTTACTCAGTACATGAAACAAGGAAATTGAGTAACAATGCTATATTCATTTATTTTCCTGTGCATGCTTTCTGAAGACTGGTAAGTCCTGTTTTTACAGTATTATTGCTATAACAAATCCATAAGAATACACAATTTTCCTTATACTGTATATCTGTCTATCTATATACCGAGGCTGCTTCCCCCAAAGAAAGAGGGGTAGCCAAGACAGGATGACAAACTCCCAATTTACTTATCCACACACACATATTTACTCGTACTGCAGTCCTTAGGGGAGAAGGAACAGATCCTCACCACACCACACCGTATGAGGGTCAACTGCGCAGTGCAATCAGCGACATCTGCAGCAGGGCCCAACAGCAGCGCTAGTTTACCCCTGCCACATCATAATGGACTCATCCCTTTACCCACACCTAACCTGATCAGCTGATCACACCAAATGCGAGAGAATATCCCCTCGGAGCTGTCACCATTTATGCATTCACAGTTTCTCTCCAGCCATGCCTATCATGCGCAGCCACTCTTCCTTGCTCTACAGACATCCCTCTTGCCTCTAACACTCTTCACACTGTCCATCCATCCTATTCATGGTCTTCCTCTCAGCCTTGCACTTCTCACATCAGATCTAATTATCTTTTTCACCAATCACTCTTCATCCATTCTCTCCATATGCCCAAACCATTTTTATATATAAAAATGCAAATAGTAGATGACAGTTTAGCACTCCTGACTGCTAAACTGCCAACCCATTAATGCCATGGTTAGAATCCTGGTGCGGGCAGTTGATGTCATTCAATTCAAGCGTCCATCTACCCTATGCAGGTTGGTAGGTAAAATGAGTACAGTACCAAGGGTAACACCTAGAAGTAACTGTGGCAACCTGGATGTTGCATTGGTCTGACATCTCAGGATAATGAATAAACTACCACAGGCACAAAGGTCTAAGTTGCCAAGATGAGACCTACAACTAAGCACCTGTCCCTTCTCTCTCACTCTCTCAAGTACTATGGTAAATTTTCAATCATTCGGCACAATACACCCAAGCCTTACACCAGATGTTGTACACTGTAGTGTCCCTCATCAGTTCAATATTTGGCACTGGGCTGGATATTGTGTTATTATCCATCTTAACTTTCTATCCTAAAAGCTTTCCCATGAATAAAAGACAAAAATTACGCATAAAATACAATAATGACAAAATACAACACAGTAATACAGCACCAGTTGGCTACCGTTTACAAGCTGGTTGATACACCTCAATGCCAGATACTGCATAGAACCACTGTTTACATCCTGTTTCAGTGCTGGATACTGCATAATTTTGCCGCACATTGCATTAATAAAGTTGAGCCAGCAGCGCTGAATATTGCGTTGGGCCAGATATTCCAACGATGGATAACTGAGAGTTTACTGTACAGTAACTGACAAGGGGTATGTTGCTCTGTTTTCAGCTAAATCCCTTGCCTCCAAACTGTCTGTGCACAGCACTGATACTGAGTATATTACAGTATTTCATTACATGATTTATACAGATGTATACTTTCTGCTGAAATATGAATATCAAGCATGACTTTGTTGCTGAAGCTGAATTTCAAGAGAACATCTGATTCAGGAAATCATATTTAAGAGAGAAAGTTCTTCCTGATTTTGTTTACTTCTATGATACACACACACAAAAATGGTAACTCAATTCTAAGGAAATCAATATTTACTGTGTAGGTACTATCTGGCCTTTGTTTATCAATTACAGATGCTTTCTGGTCTTTTTTTATGCTATTAGATTAGCTATAGAGAACAAGTCTGAACACTGTACCTCATGTTTATATACATTAGCTATAAATACAGTCTGTCTGGCTCAGACACTGTATCAGTGAATTTTCCCCCAAAACTATTGTGTTTGGCTTTCAAGGATTTGACCTGTTCCTGGTTCCATTTTTTGTGTAAGGGTTAACTAAACAGGTAATCAATGTACAGTATCAAAAGTAGTGTGAAAACAGCTGTGGCTTATAGAGTGCAGGAGACTGAAAATTCAGCAAGTTGCCAGTAAGACATGGTGGTCTCCTAACCTTAAGTAATGCAAATTACAGCAGCAATGGTTCAAGAACTCCTAGCTATGGCCTGGGTCCAAAAGGTATAACACAGGATTGGCTTACATTATTTTTTTAACTGCTGTTAACTAGTGCTGTAACCAAACTGATTTACTGAGCCTATCTATCACTGATTTTGGCAGTTTTGATGATGGTAAACGGATACTGATGTTTACTCTCTGAACTAGATAACTGGATATAAACAAAATGCCAATATGTAGTACTGATAATCACTATCTACCGTGTGTGTGTGTGTGTGTGTGTGTGTGTGTGTGTGTGTTTACCTTGTAGTATACAAGATTTGAGCTAAGCTTATATTGTCCTGCCTCCTTATCTGCAAGAAATATGGTATAGATGCATCAGTTACAATAAATACTGACTCAGGATGGGATGAGGTTATAAATTCATATGAATTGTGTTTACATATCCTGAGCTGTAGTATAAACTACAGTTTCTGAAAGATTTCATACAATGGAAAACTCCCCTCAGAGAGTTGATCTGTTTGTTTATAAAGGCTCCAACGTGCATGCATCGGCCTCGTCACCTAACGGCGGCTCTCCACGCTGCACAGTCTCTAGCAACCTCTATTCAGTACCTTATCCCTGAGGTCACACTGTATGACCTTTATAACTGCCCTCAACAGTTGTGCCTCTCACCCCCTACACCCAGTTGCCATCTTCCTTCCTCACACATGCCCTAACCATCTTATTCTACCATATCTCATCACATCACTAATACATTCAAGTCCCATCCTTCTTCTCAGCAATTCACTCAGTCCTAACCCCCAACCCCTAGCCTGTCATTCAAGGATGCACTACACGTCCATCTACCCACTCTCATCTTTGTATGTTTGAGTCTTATAAATTTCCTCCTCGCTCATTGCCCAAATCTCGCTACTGCACAGCATGACATTCCTAACATGCTGTATACAAGGATCCAGTTACATGGAGAAAAAGCCCTCTCAATATCAGGAGGGGCAACAACTCTCTAACCTTTTTACAACTGCTCCTTACTTGTGCAACCACGCTAGATCCAATCCCACCTCCAGGACATGCCATGTCCATCATATACTCGTATATAACAAAACTTCAAAAATTCTCTACACCCCCGGAGAGTCCTGTGAATAAAAGGAAAGCTCATGGAATGATGTATTTATTATGCATCTATTGATGTCAACAGTAGTGCTCTCATAGTACACATATCTACAAGCTGTGTTGTACTGCATGATTTACAATTCTACTACAGTCGATATGGTACACAGTATTGACTATGATGATTATTAATACAAACACTCATGCTTCATATGTTCGATCATAAAGTAACAGACTATCCTCTCTGGCAGTTATGTCTTAGTTATGTAACATGCATCAAATTATCACAGGCCCTCCACCAATGTTCTCAAGTAGATGAGACGAAATGTAACAAGTGAACAGCATTATGAGACTAACATATTTACCTCATACATTAAGTTTGGGCCCAATTAGGGAAGTACCTTTTACACTGGCATATTCAATGTCTTAAACATATTTAATTCTTCAACCTCATTTTTATAAACTGAAAAGTTACTGCGGGTAATATTTTAAATTACAACCAAAACTGATCTAGACAAGGTATTGCTAAGTGAACTGAGAAAATTAGCACAAGATACAGTTCACGGGCAGAGCCATGGGTGTTGCCCAGGCAACATCCTTAGTTTATCACACTAGGGCAGAATCAAGTACTGTGCATACCTGTATACAGAATGTAACTTTTGTTGGTTATGTTTACTTCTCTCACACAAACTATTCTAGCTTAAAAATGTTACTAAGCTGACTTAGAGCAAAGGGGTGCAAAAACCTCATTATACCGGAAAATGATCTGGGCAACACCTCAAACTTATCTTGGATCGACCCCTGCAGGTTGTCTTTGAGGCAGATTGCTTCTAGTAAGAGACACATACATCTGGTAGTTAATACAAAAAAACAAACATGCTGTAGATGAGGATAATCTACCATTAAAGTTTAAGTTTCCATAGAAGCGATTTTTGAAAAATCACCTATTTTTTGGCGAAAAATGCCCGCTCCCGATGGTCGATTTCATAAACAATGCCTGACCCCAATGGGTTAATGTAAACGTATATAAGAGTAAAGTGATACGTGTTGAGAGAAAAAGTGACTTCCAGTGTAAAGTTACAGTGAATGGAGAGACTTGAACTTGTGAGAGAGTTTAAGAGCCTTTGAGAAGTAATAGAAAGAGAGGTAAATGTCCAAAGGAAATGGAAAGTAGAGTGGCACAGGGAAGAAAAGTGGCTGCCACTATAAATGCACTGATAAGAAGCAGGGTCCAAGTGTGATGGCTATGAGAAGTTTGTAGGAAGGAGCTTTAGTGCCTATGCCAACAAATGGATGCAAGACTATGGTGTGTAAAAACGAAAAGTCAAGCATAAGAGGAGTGGGGCTGTTGAGGAATGTGTGTGAAGTGTGGAGTGGATACAATAAGGAATGATGTGATTTGTGAAAGATGCAGAGTAAGGAAGTCTGTGAATACAAGGAGATGAAGAATGTGTGCTTAGATGGTATGGCTTGTGGAGGGAATGGGTGCGAACAGAGTGGCGACTCTGGTATACAGTATCTGAGCAGGTTTGAAAGTCAGAGGAGGCATGGTAGACCAAAAAGTTGGTACACAGATAGATGTGGATTATGAGTATGTGAGAGGTATGAGGCATGGAAGTTGATAAGGCTACGATACTGACAAGGGATTGTGCTGGCTGGCTGGATATTGTGTGTACTGACCAAGATTTGGAACCTACTCCTAACCTGACAGTCAGAATACCTCTGTCGGATAGAGGAATGTGAAGCTACAGGCGGAATAATTTTGCAACTATCAGGTGGATGGGAATGTGGCTGATTCAAATGAACAAACTTTTGATGGCAATTGGCATCTCTTTCTATTATTATTATTTTTTTTTCAGGCTCTCTGGATCCCTACCTCACTTCATCCTAAAAAGGGAAAGAAGGTCTAAATGATGATAAAATAATTTCAGTACTAATGCAATCTTGTTGAGTTGTGCAACACAAGTCCTGAAACATACCCTATGGAAGCACCGATGGCACAGTGTCTTCTACCTGGCGACTCATCTGAACAGAAACAACAACACTCACCTGTTCAGACTGATTAATGTCATATTCACGAAGATCTCATAGTAATGCGATGTGAGTTTGACACAGAGGTTACCACTTTCCTACAATGACAGTGCTTAAAGTCTCCTCTTTATTCAAAGCCATCACCTTTTACGAGTATTAGACAATCAGCAGCTGCAACAGCACTTCACCTGAAGAGATGGGGTGAGATAAACTACCTTAAACCTCATCAGAGAAATTACCAGCTAACATTATCACATTAGTATTACGATAACGTCCTTTCAGGTTCATCATCATTATCTTCCCTCTTTTTCCCATTTACAGTTGGGGAGAGGTTGGGTCATGAAAAAAATTAAAAAAATAAAATATATAAATAAAAAAGAAAGAGAACTAATCAACACCTTGCTCAATTAAATGGACCACACACTCATTCACTCAATATTAAAGACCCTGAAATCCTGACTCTACCTCAAAGGTACACCATTTGATACACACTTCACAACTAACTACCAGAATCAGTCCAATGACCATCATATTAAAAAGTGGGTGGCTAATTCTTGTCATGCACTCTGCACAAAATCCAACCAACCCGCTCATTCCTTAGTCAATTCCCTAGCCTCACCAATCTCCATATCTCGCATTCTCACTCTCATTTATGATATACATTCACCTTTTTCCTGGCTTCCCGCATCTCCCATATTCTGTCTTGCTCACATACTGTACAACATACCCTTTCCACCACCCTAATTACTGTACATGCAATCTCTCCATATGACAATAACATCAATGCATGCTCTTATAGCATTACTGTCCAACTTCCTTACTCCTCATCTTTCACTAATCACATAATTATGGTATTTATTCTATCCACTCTCTGCACTCCACACATATTTCATGACAATATCATCTCCACTGTTCTCATTCTTGACTTCCCACTTTCAAACCACATCATGATCTCACACTCATATGGTAATGTGGGCACTAAATCTCCTTCATCTAATCCTTTTGCATGCACCATACTCATATCTATATTTCATATTAAGGTCTACACAGCACCTGCCATGTTTCTTCCCTCCACTACTGTACTCTACTTTCCACTTCCTTTGCATGTTTACATTTCTTCTCTGTCACAGTATTCAGGTACCATTTCAAGTCTGTTTCTACATTCACAGTATATCATACTGAGAGCTGCCTTCTTTCTCAACAACTCTTTATTCTTCTCTATATTCTGTTTCAGAGTACTATGCCCAGACATCAACAAACCTCTGCACCAGTCTGCAAAAATCTAGATCACTGTTACCAAATAGCACAGCATCATCCGTATACAGTACATGATATTTGTGATATTCCACCTTGCACCATTCATTACTAAAATCATCCCTCTCTATAACTCAAGTCTGAACAGCCATGGGCACATCATACATCCTCATCTTAGTCCAACACTGATATTAAACACATGCTTAGACATCCACCAACCCTTAGACAGGCTTCTCTACCATCATAAAAACTCTTAATGTCATTCCATAGCTTTCCAATGTAACAAACATATACATAGGCCTGATTTTTTACCAAGTGGAAAGAAATTAGGGTTGGGTATAAATACTGTAATATACTAGATCTACAGTACATCTACATCATCTAATCCTGTGTTGCCCCACAAGAAGCGCAGAAGCCTGGGGCTAGGCAACTTGGTCCTGACACCTAAGATGAAAGCAACCAGCCTCACTCATCCCTAAGTGGCATTACATGTGCAATAAACCCCAACCACCCCTTGGAAATAACCCTACACAGGCTCAATCCGGCTGGAGTACCTTAATTACCCACTAAACTGCTAGCCGCCACAGCTTGGTTATATACAGTAGTTGTCACCCAACGTAGAAAATTATTTCCTGGTGAACAAGAAACCACATGGCTTGTTACTCAGAGTCATCTGTAGACAGAAGAAAGTGAAAGAGGAAGGCAGGAAAGAAAGATGGAAGAAAGGAAAAGACAGTCATCTGAGAGCAGCAGTACACTAAGTAAGTGGATGGTGAGTGCCCCCACCTATCACCAAAAACTGTAATATACCTGTATATATATATATATATATATATATATGTACACACACAGGCAAATCCCAGTTTACAATACCTCTATATACAATACCCCAGATTAGTGATGGGGGTAGAAATAATACCCTATCCCGCCTAACGATGGCCAAGCTCCGGTTCAACGATGGGGTTTGAGGCTTTGAGGAGGATGAGTGAGTGCTAGGGAGCACCACATGTCCCCTACCCTTGGAGGGGATAGCAAGGATGACAACCAGGACCAGACATGGACTTACAAGAACTGATGAGAGCTGTTAGATATTTTCTTACCCATTTTTTACGATTTTCAGATTTTATTTGTTGGTTTTAGTGAGTTATTTACAGGTGTTATGCTTAGTTTAGCTTCTTTAACAGCTGCTAGGCCATTTAGATTAGCTTGAAAATGTTTTTCTGGACTCCTTTAGGTGGGTTTAGGACTTGGTTGTGGGTGAAACCCAAAGCTCAAAAATGCATCACTATATGGTACTTTACATGTTAAATCATACCCGATTTACGATACTCAGCCTTGTGATGGGTTTTTACTTAACCAACTGCATCGTTAAACTGGGGTTTGCCTGTATTTCTCCTATCTTTCCTGTCTCATTTTATTACTCTTCTTTCCTGTTTAGATGGTTTTATATTAAATGACATGCCTAATGGTTTCCTGTCAGCCAGGAAACCATTTACATTACTGGGTGGTAACCATATAACCAACCCACACACATATTCCCTATGTATCAACAAGTGGGTTGGTGGAGGTTGGTGTCCCTCCCCATAAAACAACTAACTGAAAGACAAATAGCTATCCCATATGGGATTATGGGATCTGGCTTTATATTAATATATATATATAGATAGATAGATAGATAGATACATGTATGTATGTATATGTATATATACATACACACATACTGTACCCACATTTTATCAACTGTATACAAACATTCCTCGGGGTTACTCTGTACTCCAATATTATATATTCTACTTTCATGAACTCAGCTAAATCCAAGCTATATAAGGTCTTATTAAAGCGAATACTACACTTCAGCTTTATGTGAACAACAAAACACCATGTTACTAAAAACCCTTAACTCTCCAGTCCAGCACATTAGCTCGTTTTTAATAATCATGTATCAAGTGATTTAGTGCAACCAAAACTGGACTCTATTACTGCCAAAAAGCATATACTTTCCATCATAATTATTATTTCTTTTTCAATTGCAACAAAGCATGAATAATCATTATTCAAAAGCTGTGACTACAAGTAAATGCATACATATAAAGTAGGATAACACCTGCATACCATAACTGCAAATAAAGTAGCTAAATTTATCCCTCTAAGGTAACTAAGGTTATCTTTCAAACCATACATGATGTCAAATCTTCACACAAACTTCACCTTTTCTGCATACTAGCTATAACAGTCTATGGATCTGATGATGATCAGTGAATTTGTCAAGGTTATCCAGATTTCGCCACCAAATCGGAAGAAACTTTTGAGCAATCAGAGCAAACCATGGAGTAATAGGTATATTGCTTTTTCTTAATCCTTCTAAAAATTCTGTAAAATCCTCCAGCTTTATATATCTTATGTTTTTTATTTCATTCTCATTTGGATTTATCTCAACATCCTTTTGCAAAAACAAAATGTAATCCATCTCGTGTTCACCCCATATTCCATTTGAGGGACTAGCATAATGTATTCTTGTTAGATACACAAATTCTTCTGGCAATACTTGTGCAGGTGAGATACCCAGCTCAAAATGCAAACGTCTCTGGGCTGCACACCTAACTCCCCAGATGTTTTCTTCAATTGTTTCTTGTGCAGTGTGAAGAGGGTGAGAGCAGCAAGTGTTGGTATAATGGCCAGGGAAAGTAATCTGAAATGCAAATAATAACATTACACCTGTGTACAGTACACTACTCTAATGCTATGGCGGATGAATTGCACAACTAATGCTGGTTACAAATAATGTCCGAAGACTGAGCAATGAAGACTGAAATAAAAATAAGTTTATGGAGTAAAATGCCTATTTTTAATCCACTGAGATAGTGAAATAAATCTCAAAGAAAGAAGTGATGATGAGTCTTTCCCCAATCTGTAGAGCACAAGTGCAGAATGACTGTGTGACTTTTTTTTTTTTTTAATCAATGTACAGCCACAATCAAGGAAACAGTAATATACTGTCCCTGTGCTTGCAAGTTACTTTGATATCCTTTCCAGTTCTGAAAATAGAGAGAGAGAGAGAGAGAGAGAGAGAGAGAGAGAGAGAGAGACAGACAGACAGACAGACAGACAAAGGTGAGTCAAGTCTCTCCTGACCCCAAGTCTGCCCTTACTGAATCTCAAGGACTTTTGTAAAGTCATGACTGGATATACGACATGTTTACATCAAGTGGACACCTATTGCAAAACGATTTATCGTACAGTGAGATTAATATAAAATGTGTTCAATGGGGATCGAAAGGGTGCCCTCAACCGCAAAACCTACACTCTTAAAAACCTTACTCTTTAGGGCTTGCTCTTGGTTCACCTCAGTAGCACCATGCTGTCCATTTGGGGTACCATGCTTGCCTAATGTGATTTCCACACCACAAGTTTTAGTACAGTACTTCACACACAAAAGGTTATCTATCTATCTATTGCCAGATGCCTCAATCCTGTCTGGGGTGGCCACAAACAAATCGCCTCCACGTCGCCCTGTCCCACGCCATTTTGCTGCCCTGCTCCCAACTCACACCCCCCTCTCTCATATACCTCTCCACCCCATCCCTCCATCTCATCCTCGGCCTCCCCTTCCCTCTTACCCCCTCCACCTCACTCACATACACTCTCTTCGTCAATCTTTCACCCTCCATCCTCTCCACATGGCCAAAAGGCTATCACTTTGCTTAATACTGCATACTGCGCTACTTGTTATGCACCTGCACTGTTATTTGGTGACAGCAATGATGTTTCAATGGTCTTTCATGCACAAAATGGAATGAATGGCAGACAATCTTAGTGAATGTAAACACTAGGCAGCCATGTTGGCTCTGACAGCTGACTTTTGGCTTGCATGTGTCACCGCGTCCACACGAGATTCTCGGAGGTGGCCATCGCAATTACAGCAAACTCTCAATTATCCGTCGTTGCAACATCCAACCCAATGGGATATCCAGTGCTGCTGGCTTGGTTATATTAAAGCAATATTCGGCGCTGAAATGGGACAAAACTGGCAGTTCTATGTTGCTGAGGTGTACAGTATCAACCAGCTTGTAAACAATAGCCAACCAGCACTGTATTACCGTACTGTTTCATTATTTTATCATATTTTATGCTTAATTTTCATCTTTTCCTCAAGGGAAAGTTTTTAGGTTAGAGGTGCGAGATGGATAATGACGCAATATCTGACTTGACGCCGAATATTGAGTCGATGAGGGGTACTACGCAATATCTGGCATTTTCCTTTAACCGGTGTAGGGCTTGGCTGAATTACACCGGATAACTGAGAGTTTACTGTATCATCCTACCGAAATCACAATAAATTTTGTATTGATATTTCGAAAAAGGGTATGATGTTTGAATTCTTGTTGTTGTGATTTATCACATGCTGAACAGTTGTATAACGAGCTATGACTGTACTTTAAAATTTTTCCTCTGCTGCTATCACCACCACCACCATTCGATAAGGAGGCAGACAGCCATTTTTGCTCAGGTGGTGGGTTACATTCGTTTACCAGTGCACAGCTCGGCTTGAGATGCCAGCCAAGCAACTTTGATTATTTGGCAGGGAGGCAGATGGCCATTTTCAGCTCAGCTGGTGGATTATGTTCTTTTAACAGCGTGTGGCTCAGCTCGAGAGGCCCACCAGGCAACTCTGATCATTTGGTAGGGAGGCGGATGGCCATTTTTGCTCAGCTGGTGGGTTAGAATCTGTATTACCTGCACACTGCCTAGAGTGTCTGAATGATCCGAGCAGAGGGGAACTTTGCACCATTCAGTGAGGAGTCAGACCGCCATTTTTGCTCAGCTGGTGGGTTAGGGTCTATTACCAGCACTCGGCCTGAGAAGTCAGCCGGTCACCCACCGATTTTCTGAATCTGTAGGCTGCCCAACTGGCAATGTGGGAAATTTTTATGTTTGGATAGGGAAATAAAAGAGCAAAGGCCTAATGTCCAGATACGGAGCATGTCCAGATAAAGAGCGTCCGGATCATTGAGTGATTACTGTATATCACTATCATGATTGGAGTAAGCTAAGATCTATCAATCTATCTATCTATATCTGTCTGCTCACCATTCTGCATATTTCCCTGTCTCTGTCTTTCTGTCTATCTTCTGTCTGTCTGTCACTCAATCAATCAATGGCATTTCTTTACCAAAGTGTCTATCTGTCTATCTATCTATAACTACCTATTACCAAGCACCTTAAATCCATAAGGAATGGTCTGTTATTGCAAAAAAAATTTAAAATTCCTGCTGCTGCTCGATGGTTTTATTCATACGAGGATTGACTCTCACCAGAGGGGCTTAGGTACTGGAACACTGGCATAAGAGGTTTCATAGCATCTGTTCCTTCCCCATTTATTCTAGACATTATGAATCTCTATCCTGCTTCATGTTAGTGATGCAAGCAATGTTGATAACATGATGTCAACAGCATACAAGAGCATGGCAATGTGTAATGTGTAAAGTAAATCACTATGGAAGAGGTGCTATGAAGCTTCCTGAGCCACCTGATGGTTAAAATTAAGTCCACCATTACCAGGGGCCTTTACTTAATAACAGTATCACCTGGTGGCTGCATGAATGAGCAAAAGTGGAAGAACTATCAACAACATGCCCTGTACCATGGGCCAAAAAATAATTTACGTATCAATTGAGGCACTGAATGGAATAACCTCTTGTCCGCCACAGCGGCCATTATTAAGTACACCAATGTATTCCCCAAACCCTCTTCTACTAGGACAATAATGAATCATGTGACAAAATGCCCCCAATAAGGGTGAAACTCCCATTTTATAAAGGGTACTGACTGACCGTGCTGCACACGAAGGCATTTATACTCTGCTAGGTGGACATTAGGTCCATTTTAGCCTGAATAATCCAGTCAGAATATCGTTGTGGCTTAGCATTGTCTTCCCCAGGTCTTGAACCTTGGAAATCAACATCAGGCTCAGTTATTCCACTGGTGTTAAGGTCGATTTTTCTTATGCATTCACGTTAAGACATGCATCTATTGTCAGCTCCATGTGGGGGAAGTCCCAGAATGCTAGTAATAACCACTCAAGTGCCACAGGCCACCACGTGCTGAGTTGCTGGCCAATCATTAAATCCAATATTTTTTGAGGACGTAAGTGTTATTATTCTTATAGCATTGTTCATTAATTTTTATTATGGTTTTAGAATAACAATATTGTGGGAGAAAAATGTAACTATGAGTGTTCAAGGTCAACAGTATGGTATGGACAGATTTTCTTAGCCATATTTTATTTTTTTGTGCTGGTTTTGTGCTATATTAACCCTTTAACCGCGGGCACTGTTTTGCCCCGACTGGCCTCTCCCGCGGGGGTTCCAGCCAAAATGTAAACAAACTTTAAACCTTTATAACTCTGCACAGAATAAATCTAGAGCGAAAAATAAGGTACCATTAGAAAGTACTAACCTTCGGCTTTGCAATGATGTAGGTTTCATGATTTCGTTGACTATCACTGGATGGGCAGTGCCATTAGAAGTAAGCGATCTAAAATCACTATTTTTCGCTCACACACCATTACCTTCGCTCACACACCATTACCAAATGCCAACCTCATTCTGATAATAATACTATAAACATATATGAACACTGCACATACGATAAACACCCACTCTGTGTTCACTGAGGCAGGTAAAAGGCACTGTAATTGCCCGCACTTCACTGCCACATTAGCGGTGTTGTCACTCACACAGCTGGACAGATACTGATGCGTGTTGGTCAGGGGTGGGGTGAGGGGCCCAGGGGGTGGAAGGAGGGAGGTGGGGGTCGGCTGGAGTGAAAGAACTTAATAGCTACTCTCCCTTGAAACAATTGGTGCACGGAAAAAACGCGCAGTATTCAAAATATTCACAAACATTCGAGAATGATACCCGCGGTTTGGTCCAGTTTTTGCAATGTCATTCTGGGATGACACCCGTGGTTAAAGGGTTAATGGATATTGTGAAAGTACATGCATACATCATAAGGTTGGCTTGCAATAACACACATTTTGGGGAAAATGCAATTCATTGTTGTCAGACAAGAGGAGAAAGATGCTGTTAATGTATTGTTCACTCAAAATGCCATTGATTTACATACTCTAACATGCAAGCAGATGTTTTCAGCTACATTTGGAAAAAAATTCACCAGAATATCTTTATCGGTTGAAAAGATAGGGCATTTTGAAAGTAAACAAACTTTAACAGTGTTTTTTCCCATTTTTTATGTCTGGCGCACGACAGGTTATTCCACTCAGCGCCTCAATTATGCACCCTGAATCCTGGCTCCACCTCACAAGTTTAACCAACTACTGTAGCTACCTACACCTTTCTGTAAAGTAATTCCTTCTCTTTCATGCGGCTACATCATGTGGACATCTGCACAAACAAATTTCCTTGATAGAAGGAAACCTTCAAAAAGGGGCTCCCACAGCAATAACTGAACTATGTATTGACCTAGAAACCCCATGAAGTGCCCCCAAACACTGTCATACAATAGATTATCCTTGTTTAAGGTGAGTTTTCATATAAGCTTACAACAAACTTTTTTAAATTATACCAAAATACACCCTCAACTACTGTATTTTGATCATTAAAAAAAAAAAAAGAAAATAATAAATAAAAAAAAAAGGCAAGTATGATACCACAACAAACAAAGACTTACCGGTATGTATTATCATTCATGTGTGCTTCATATACACCTGCCTGGTGTAGGTGGTGGCAACCATCATCCACTCACTTGATGTAATGCTGCCTAACTCTTCTTTCACCTTTACAATTCCTTTTCTGTGTATGCTTTCCTCTCTTCCTGTTTCTACCAGAGTGACAAGTCTAATGGTTTCCTGTAACACAGGAAGCCATGTACAATGATGGGTGGTAACCACAGAACCATATAACAAGGTGATGTGGCGCCAACTATAGTGCCTCTATTAACTACACAAATGTGGTGTCCATCCAGGAACCTCCACACTCTTCCTTGCACCTTACTGTGGTGAGGCATTGTCTGTCGCAGGGAATTATCGATTCAATGCATATGATGACCCTGCAGGGGCGATTGCATGCCTACGGTTGATGGTTCTTCTTGGCCAGACAGACCAGGGTTACTCTACTGCTACTACAACATACACCTGCCAGACAGTAATTCTGCAAAACAATCATCTTGAAATAGATGTGCTTCACATACACCTGCCAGACAGTAATTCTGCAAAACAGTCATCTTGAAAAAGATGTGCTTCACATACACCTACCAGACAGAATCATTCCATCAACAATCTCGTAAAAAGAAAACTGGGAATCAAACTCTTGTCATGTGCTTCATACTCATTTTCTCCAACCAACCTGATCCCTCATCAGTTCCCTTCACCTTAATGTTTTCTCACACATATTTAAAAAGTTTATCCACCTTCTCCTCAGCCTTCCACACCACCTCCCACATTCAGTCATTCACAAAAACCTGGTTCACTTTCTGTCTATGGGATGTCCCAGGAAATGTATGAAAAAATTCGGGTTATTTCTGGGATAATTTTGAGTAATAAATCTGATGTCAAGATAGGACCAATTCTCAAATATTAAAGAGCTACAGTTATTGATGATGTTAAGGACAAAAATTGTCTCCCTCATAATTCACCTACAAGGTTATCAGAAACTGTACCTCTGAAACAGGTGAGAACTGGACCATGTTGATGTTGCAGTTTTACTCAGTATCAGCCTAACAATAGCCTCCTAAAGTTTCATACACATTTTCTTAAACACCTGTACTGTATATATGACCATGCTATCCGTCAAAGCCTTCTTCCATTTTGCTGGCATAACTCCACTTATAAAGGACTTCGAGCATACTCCCCATTAACAATTCATTGCTCTGTCTCCACCACACTGTATCCTTTCCAAATGAACACTTGATGCTTTCCCAGTCTTTAAACTCTTCATAGCATTTTCACTTGTCATTGTCATATTCTTAGGCACTACCACCATTCTTTGTGTACCACCATATCTGGTCATATTTATGTCCACATAATTCAAACAATTCTCATTCATCACTTTCCGGAGATTTTTGTCTTGAATCACTGTCCCTTACTTCTGGGGTGAGAAACTGGAGAGGGATGCCTTCAAGTGGTGGCATTGATGCAACCGGGTAGCTGCACTAGAGACTTGGTCATACAAACATCCCTAAGTTCCCTCCCTATCCCACAATCAGAGGATGGTGAACAGCACAAGTAGAGTATCTTCACCCTACAGTCCACTGGGTTCATATTCATATAAGCATTGCACTGCATCTACTACATCACTACTAATACTTCAGAGCTGGAAGTTTTAAAACTATGGATTTTTCAAGCAGTTTTACCTGCATAATGGCAATATATACAGTTTCTTTTTTAACACGGGTAGAGTCCAGGTTTTTCAACAACTTTTATGATATGAAGTATTACAGATAAAAAAAAAAAAAATCTGCAAGACAGGAATTTTCCATTACTGGCATTAAAAAGCAGTTCGGGTTACCTTAGCATCTGAACGCTGATGAACCAAGAGTTCTCCTCTGGAATTAAAGAGGAAGATGCTGAAAGCTCTATGGAGGAGGCTGGAGCCATTGTGCATCAGATGACAGTCTCTCTTTGAGGCTGATCCAATGTTGGTGTCATTCTCATCAACCAGGATGCACGGCTCATCCAGAAGGGTTAATTGTTGGGGGTCGATCTTCTCAGCAGAGTCTGAGTGCTACAGAAAGGAGCAAGAAATTAGGTCCTCTACAACTTTAATATATAATTTTTAATATAAAATGAGGAAAGAACTTAAGGTTGGAGGCCTGTAAAAATGTTGCTCTTTCCAGGAAAAATTGAACAATGAGCCAAATTCAAAATCCATGCACTTCAAAATGCCTGGATACATTGTGATTATATGGCTGGGGGTCATAAGCAAAAAGAAATACTGTATATACATAAGAAAGAAGGCAGTTTCAGAGCTGACCTGTAGCATTCATGGAGGACTATATGTATCCGTTAAATCTTGCAACCTCATATTGCAAGATATTTAGTAAACTTTTAATTATCTACTGCTGCATTATCCAACATGTCCTTATTAACCATAGCATATGATTGAATCTTCCCTAGGAAGCCTCAAAACTGAAATCTGTATCATTTATCACCCAGACACAATTTCCTGGCAGCTTTACAGTACACTGACATTTTATCATGCTTATTTCAGTATCTATGGGGGCTTTTTCCATCACTGAACAGGTATACTGTACAGGTACAGGGTTTTTTGGGGTTGGACCCCCTTTGGGGGAGTTTTAGGGGTTCTACTTCACGATCCACTGGTATGTTACAATCCAACACTTCCTCTGCCGCTAAAAGATGGATAATTGAGAGTTTACTGTATTAACAACTAACTCAGGGACGAACAGCCACCCCTTACGGGATTATGTTGTCTGGCTAAAGATAGATATAAAGAGATATATAAAATCAAGCAAAATACTTGTACAAAGTAGCAGTATGTAAAATGAGCATACATGCCAGCAACAAGGTGGCTTTGAGCATGATGGTTGATGAGTTACAATCCCTTGGATCTAAGAGTGATTGGAGCCCTTGGGAATGACTAGCCTATGGTAGGAGTCTGAGGGTGAGTGCCTGGCTTGGCTCATCCACCCGCTTTGTACGGTAGACCCTCAACTTACGTTTTGCATGGTAAGATAAACCCTGAGCTGGCCCAGTAAATGCAGGGGGGAGGGGTGGTAGGTTGCATAGTAAAATCCCAGAAGTTGGCCCTGTCCACAGCCATCCTCTGAAGTGATGTGTGACAATGGTGCCCAGCTCAGTGTTGCTGTGGCAATTACTGCTAACTTTGTCTCTTGTGTCCACAGGGTTATTTCGGTTGATAAGTGTAAAGTATAATGCCGGTGAGGCTGAAGCACTCCTTGGACTTACCTGCTTTACTGCAGTGTATGCTCCGAATGAGATTAGTGATCTTGCAGAAAAAGAGGTGATCTATGCCAGACCTGACTCAGTTGTGAAACAATGCCCCTTGCAGGATACACTCCTGGTCCTGGGAGGCTTCAATGTGGTTACCGGAACTGACAGGGAAGGCTTCAAGAAATATATAAGTCCCCATGGTTCTGGGACCAGGAATTCCAATAGTTCTTTCCTTTTGGATTTTGCAAAGTCCCATAAGTTAAGCACTGGTGGAGTCTGTTTCCAGATCTTCACCACTGGACTTGGTATTCCAATACCAATGGGGTTCCAAAAGAGACTGACTATATCCTTGTTAGTACTCACTGGAGGATTCTTCGGAAATGCGGGGTTTTCACCTGTGCACAGTTTTTTACTACTGATCACAGCCTTCTTGTTGCTACTCTAAAGATATACATAAAAACTGAGGGAAACTCAAGATTCTGCCAAAAACAGTTCCATCTTGAGAAACTCAGAGATGAGAGGTGTTCTAATCAGTAGGCAGTGGCAGTCTCAGATCAGTTAGAAGCGCTCAGTACTGTCAAGGGCCCTATAGAATGATGGAATACCTTTAGGCGTGCTACCCTGGCAGTGCCTGGTAAGTGTGCTGAAGAACGTCTAAGATCAGAGAGGGGTTTTGTCTCACTGGGGACATTGGCCACAATTAAGGAGCCATGTTGCCAGACTAGCTGGGGATCAGAAGCAGCAAAGATTCCTGTCTCAACAGGAGTCCACTCACTTGATGAAGTGCTGCTCTCGGGTGACTGCTCTTTCCTCTCTTCCATCTTTCTTTCCTTCCTTCCTCTTCTGTCTTTCTTTCCTTCATTCTTTCCTCTTCCTTCTGCCAGTGGGTGACTCTACACTTAGTGATATGCCATATGGTTTCCTGTACACCAGGAAACCATTTACAATGCTGGGTGATAACCATATAACTAAATTATGGCACCTGGTGGTTTAGTTGGTAATACGGCACTGCAATCGAATTGAGCTGGTGAAGGTTCATATCCAAGGGGTGATTGGGGTTTACTGCTCACGTAATGCCACTCAGGCATGAGTAAGGCTGGTCACTCTCATCTTAAATGCCTAGCCCTGGGCTCCTACGCTCCTCATGGGGCAATGTAGGATTGGATGATGGATGGATGGATGGATGGATAACTCTTAATAATACTGTACCTCTACTACATATCCCTCAGTGCAACGTTGAAGTCTATCATATGTACAGCTCTTCACTCTATGAGTGCCTTAGAAGAATAAAGAGAAATCTTCAGCCGCTTTGGTTGATGAGTCTAGTAGTGGCCCTGCTGGAAAAACAATGGCCTAGAGTCTAGGGGTTGTATGCTTCAACCTTAAAATGCAATGCGAAATATTAAACCCTCAATTTTGTACAGTCATTTACGGAATACTTGTGGTCAGCCTGCATCTCATATTACACAATGCAGTCAGCAATTATACAAGAATTCCAGATATGTTTTATCATCATCATGTACCGGTACTTCAAAAATCGTAGTCAAAAAATGTGGTCTGCTTTCCACTTAGCTACTTCAGGTTTAAGCATAAGACCCTAAGTGTCCAACATGTGAACTCTGAGTCAAGCATGGCCTGCCTGACCCCAACGTGCTGCCCATCTCACATTTGAAGCAATGTAAATAAACAACAATTAATATCTTAAAGGACAGCACACATGAACCAGTACGTTAGTAAGGTGAAACGAAATACATGCTGTTATCATTGTTTTTGCATTATTACTGCACTGTATTTGGTTTCTGCAAGCCAGAAAACTATTTACCACACTGGGTGATAACCATATAATCAATTTATATGTGTTCCCTCCATGTCAACAAGTGGGTTGGTGGAGGGTTTGTGTCCCTCCCTGTAAAACAACTAACTCAAAGACAAATGGCCACTCCTTACAGGATTATGGCGTCTGGTTATAGATACATAGTTGGACTAAAAATTTCTGAAGAGTTAACAGACTATACTGTACTACACATAAACACATACACACACACACAAAACATGCAGTCCTCAAACTTGAAGCTTTCTGATCATGTTACCCACAGCCGGAAAAACTTGGACGCTCCGTGTCTAGACCATGACGAACCATACACCAATTAGCTCCTGTGAGCTGACCAGTTCAAAGTGGTACAGATGAACCTAGGTTAACCCTGTGTACGGTAATTCCCGGGGGGAGTACGGAAGGGTTCAGTTAAAGCAGCGTTGGAGATAATGACAAAGGAAAAGCAACATGTGATTGTAGTTATATTACCCACGTAAACGCACTACCAGAACTCACGTTGACTAGCCCCTTGGGTGATGATATATGAATGATGCGACTCTTCATATGATGGAATAGGTGCCCAACTCGCTGCCTCAGTGCCATGATGCTGACCTGTAACATGTTTTGGCATTAGTGTTAGCTACAAGAAGTAAATTTACTGAAACAGAATATGCTATATTACATTTTGTAATTAAAGTCTAAATGTAAACTACAGATTCATTCTGAAAGATGAACATCAACATCCTTTCCCTAGTCAAGAAAAGGGTAATGACTAGTTGATTCTTTATTACAAAGGATGAAGCTGTAAGTGTAACAATGGAAAAGGAGGAAGATGTCGTTGAAAGATGGAAGGACCCAGGTTCGAATCCCGGCTGGGGCAGGGAACAGTTTAAGGATTTGAATTTCATTATATCAGGCTTTACTGATCTACCAGAAGACCCGCCGACATGTCGTAAAAATACCCCCGCTAATACCAATACACCAGTCCTGTATGAGACAGCCCTAGCATGTATTCAATATGGACGGTGGGTGTTAGCGCCGAAGTGGTGACTTGTAGAGGTGTATGGTATGTAGGAGGACTGCTGGGCCGTGATAGCAGGCTGTGAAGCCTATGCCCAGAGTCGGACACATAAAAAAAAAAAAAAAAAAAAAAAAAAAAAAAACTCTAGCACTGCTGACTACCGATACTGTAAACTCTACCAGATAAGAAAACAGACCTTTGCATGACCAAATATTTATTTTTCACTTATTTTTTGAGGCAGGTACCATTTGGAAACAGTCATAGGGCATACTATAGCAATTTTCCAACACCACCCATGCCACTAAAAGGGTAATGTTATGGCATTTAGAAAATCACAAGAAACTTGCTGATGCTTGTACATCTGGTGTGAATGGGTCCATGATTTGTGTAGTTTGGAGAAATCGTGAAAAGACTGAGGTTGCAGACTGGCTGAGTGCCACATTTTGTTGCTTTATGCCTTTTCAATACAATACTGGGTATCACTTTTTGTGTCAGTTTTAACTCCGAATAGTAGGCTATGCCTTTTAGAAAGCATATAGGCTAAATAGGCAAGTTTAAGTTGGGCCATACAGGGATTTTGGGGGGGTAGTGGGGCTCGGCGTCAAGATGTGGTTAATAAATTACCTTTTGCATAATGGATTAAATGGCCTGAAACATTGGACAGCAAATGGCTTTGAGTTCCATACAGCACTAAGTTGGCATATCAGACATGTAATTCACAGGGTCACTGTACTGTCAAGCAACGTTTTCTCTACTACTGTGCTCATCTTCCCCATTCCTTATCACTGCCCCAAGTGTGCGTGCTGTGTTTTATCTCATAATTTTCATTGACTTTTGAGGTCTGCACACTCCCTTTGTTGGGTTTGTATAGCTACCTATCTGAGGGGTGACAGACTGGTTAGCTATTACTTATTAGTGCTTTTCCATGTCACCATGCTACTGTACCGTATATAAACTGAACCACATTAGCTACAATGTGGCAATATACTATAGCTAACTGTATTCTGGTAAAAACCGCCATCAAATTAATATGTCGCTGAGGTAAAAAAAATAAATAAATAAACACAGTAAACGTCCCGTTATCCGAACTGCAGGGGACCGAGGGACTTTCGGACTATTGTTTTTTGGGGGGTATTGGGAGGGCCCTTTGATAACATTAGAAACATGTACATGATCATTGAATAAACACTTAAAACGATATGGGTTATTGTTTTACTACCAGAAATGCATAGAAAAGTAGATGAACAGTTGTAGGCAGGTACAGTACATCCCTACAGTAAGCGAGTTGCGAGTAAGCAATCCCCCTTGTACGTGAGGACTATTTCTTTTTTATTTTAGTGTATTTTCTATTAGTACGCAAATTGAACTCCTTGTAAGCGAGATGGGCAGCGAAGAGTGGCCCAAATCTGGGGTTACCCCGAGTACGTGACATTGCCCCCCCAAGAAGCGATAATGGTAGCCTATGCTCCACCCACCTTCAGCCATATTCTTGTTGATTTAGTTAAGCCATATCCTTGTTGATTTACCTAGTAAAGCCATAATCTTGTTGGTTTACTTCATCTTTGGTAATATGTCCTAGACAGTTTCCCTGTACAGTACAATACTTATGTCTGAAAAGCATCACAAGGGTTGCCCATGAAGGAGGGTGCTGCCCATAAGTAATTTTTCCCATAAGTTTATGTATTCACAGTACGTGAATTCCTAATATGCAACATCCTCTGCCGTCCATATAGGCGCGTAATAGGGGGATGTACTGTACATCCAAGTCCAAAGGCAAGTCGAAACTAGATAAATCCTTAGACAAAGCCCTGAAGAACTGGAAATAATCCCTGAAAAATTCTAAAAACGCCCAGAAAAATTTGAAAATTTTCACATCATCAAATTTGGAGTATTGGGATTTTTGGATTATTGGTGGTTGGATTAGAGGACTTTTACTGTATATACTGTACACACACACACACACACACACACACCAGTGCAGTAGCAAACTGCAAACCATGTACGTATAGTGTAATAATGAAGAGCATAGGCAAGATCTACATGTAACTCTTTTCCATCAACTAAAGGATTGTTTCACTGTGTAAGCTGAGCTTAAAAAGAAGTTGCCAAATGTCGTTCACCCTCTAGTCTCAGAGTTACTGTCCTCTTTTTGCCCCTCTATATAGAGTAAATTGCTTCTTTATTTTGAGCACAGACAGAAGAGTGACAGTAAATATTACGACAAAATAAAGAATATAATAACCAATGGGTGCCGGCATTTCGCACATATTACAACATGTGGAGAGGATGGAGGGTGAAAGATTGACGAAGAGAGTGTATGTGAGTGAGGTGGAGGGGGAAAGAGGGAGGGGGAGGCCGAGGATGAGATGGAGGGATGGGGTGGAAAGGTATATGAGAGAGGGGTGTGTGAGTTGGGAGCAGGGGAGTGAAATGGCGGGGGACAGGGCGACTTGGAGGCGATTTGTTTGTGGCCACCCCAAACGGGATTGAGGCGTCTGGCAATAGATAGATAGATAGATAGTGTGTACACTACTTACGTACATAAACTCACACGACCACCACTTTTACCACCAGTACACAGTATACCTTACTTGCAACTCGCTGCTTTCTGTCTTTGCTTCTTTTGTTTTCTTTTATTTTATTTTCTCCTTTCCGACTCACCCATTTATGAAGCTTTAATGACTGTCACTAAGAAAAAACAGTTTCAAGGTAACAACATTCTTTCACACAGAATCAGGGAAAACAAAGAACGAAATCTTCAGTACGTCATTTTAATGTTTCTCCTGTACTTATACAATATCCCAATATCAACAGCATATATACAGTATATTGGTATCGGTTCGATATTGGAAAAAGTCCAAATATCGGCGTTATACTGTATTGGGTTGGTGAATCGTATCGGTTACAGCACTAGCAGGACCCTCATGGGAAATTGTGCGGCCCGTGATGCATACAACAAGAGTTATGATGACGCCATCTTGAACGCCCCACGAAAACTCAATTGTATCGATGACACACTACTGTACGATTCCTGCGTTCAGGATGCATTTTGGCACACCTACCACTACTTGGAGATGTGCGCCAAGAAAGGCATTGCCCTCAAAGCACAAGAAATTCAAGTTCAGTAGAAGGAAAGTAGAGTTAGTCAGCTTCCACATAAGCTGGGACTCGTACAAGCCCACAGAAGATGGGCTGGCTGCTGTCAGGAACTTCAGTATGCAAGCCAAACCCTTCTTAACAGGCATCCGGTTCTGGCACGGATTTGTTAACCAGGTGGCATCATTTTGGCCAAAGCCCCCATCGGAGCCCTTTAGGAAGCTGTTGCGCAAACCCCAGGGCAAGCGGGTGTACTGGGAAGACTGTCTTCAGGAGAAGTTTCAGCAGGCAAAGGAGGCAGTGTGTCAGGTGACCAAGAATGGCCTCACCTTTAAAGACAAGTGCAGACCCATGATCGCCAAGACGGACTGGAGCAAGGAAAGCATAGGATTTGTGGTTCTTCAGCAGTCCTGGTCTTGCATGTCAACACAGGTTCCCTTCTGCTGCAAGAGTGGGTGGCATCTCGTGCTCTGTGGCAGTTGACACTTGACACCAGCTGAAATGGGATACTCACCTGTGGAGGGTGAGGCATTAGCAGTCGTCTGGTGTTTCCACAAAGCCCACCTCTTCCTACTCGGATGCCCCAACTTAGTCCTAGTCACCAATCATTGTCCCCTTGTCAAGCTCCTAGGAGACAGAGCACTGAAGGACATTGTCAACCCATGGTAGGTAACCTTGAAGGAAAAAACACTGCAGTACAGGTTCCAGGTGAAATATCTTCTGGGAAAATGGAACTGTGCAACCGACTTCTGGTCCCTCTACCCTGCCCTCTGGGTGCGGCCAGACACCACAGATGACGACTTGGCTGATGACCTGGATGTGGCCATTGCTGCGGCCACTGTCACACCTCTCAGCCAGGACAGGTGTATCACCCTGGACAACACAGTGGGCTTCCATGCCACGGCCAATGATCCCATTTACTCCTGGCCAAAGTGTTGGCAGGTGACTGACACATGTAGAGATCACAGGAGACTGCTTGCCTGCATCAGTTCTATGATGTCAGGGACAGGCTGCAGGTGTCGCAAGGACTTGTGACTTACACATTCGACCAGGGGTCTGTCTGCCTGGTTATTCCTAAGACCCTTCGCCACCAGGTGGCAGCCAACCCCCATGCTGGCCACCAAGGGCTCGACAGCATACTAAGAAGAGCAAGGCAGATAGTGTACTGGCCAGGTATGGAGGGCAACCTTCAGTGCTACAGAGTCTTATGAGCCACTTGTAATGCCCACACCCCTTCCCAAGCAGCTGAACCACTTATTCTTATGCCAGTATCAAAGTATCCCTTCCAACACACAGTGGCAGATCTGCTGCAACTAGACAGTCAAGTGTACCTGGCATTTGCCAACAGACTTACAGGATGGCTGGAGATTGCCCATTTCCCAAGCAGCGTCACCTCCAACATGCTCATGGCCCAGCTTCGATAGTACTTCTCATGGTGGGCAGCACTGGAGAGGATCTTCACAGATGGCGGGACCAACCTTGTTAGCGACGACATGTGTGACTTCTTCAAACGGTGGAGGGTGGAGATGCTTCTCTGTCCACTACACACAGTCCAACAGCAGAGCAGAGGGTGCCATAAGTCTGCCAAGAGGCTGTTACAGATGAACACAGGCACCTTGGGCAGTCTTGACTGTGACAAGATGTCAGCAACTCTCCTACAATACTTGAACATGCCCCTGTGCAGGGTCAACAAATCCCCAGCCCAGCTGGTAACAGGGAGACAGCTGCTTGATGGGGTACCCATGACCAGGCATACCAACTACAAGGTGGATATACACTGGCGGCAGATCCTCCATGACAAGGAGCTGGAATTGGCCAAGTCTCACAGCGATGTCACAGAGCACCAGGGAACACCCAACAGCCTTCCCCTACTACTGTACTACCAGGCACCCAAGTGTTGGTGCAGATCCAGTCGACCAGAGTCTGGGATTGACGTGGCGTCATTGTCAAGGCCCTTCCCAAGCACCAGTACGGTATACTGTCAGGGTGTGTGGCAGTGGCTGCCTGTCACTACGCGATCGAAGACACCTATGAATTGTCCAAGATGGGTCCCCTTCGACACCCATGCACTCACCAAACCCCTCTCATGCACCTCTCTGATATCACAGTCACCACTCATGGCAGCCCCCACACCTGGCTCACCACACCCGGTGCATCATATGCCCACACCTGGATCACCACGCCCCACACATCAGACTTCGCTATCTACTCAACATCCAAGGAGAGTGTGTAGGCAGCCTAGGTGGCTCTCTGACTATGTGTAGTATTTAACATCCACTATTATTTTTTTTGTAATGTTCTAATGATGTACCAATCGAAAGTCCCCCCCCCCCCACTTTTTTTCTGTTCAGTCTATCTTGAGATGCATCATTTTGTTTCGTTTTTGAAGGCTCCAACAAGCTTGCATGCATCGGCCTTGCTTACGTAATGACAGCTCTCCATGCTCCTCGATCTCTGGCAGCCTCCCTGTTGAGTCTCTTAACCCTGAGGTCACACTTAATGACCTCGTCCCATGTCTTTTTTGGTCTACCCCTTGCAACCCCACCCCTAATATTAACACTTCTCACTTTCTGCATCCAAATATCATCTACCATCCTCTCCACATGCCCAAACCACCTCAATCTACTTCCCCTCATCACAACACCAATACACTCCAGTCCCATCCTACCTCTCCATCATAAACCTAACCCCCAGGCTTTGCACTCAGGGACGCACTGCACATCCACCTAATCATTGTCATTTCTGTACATTTGAGCCTGCGAATATCCTCGTCCTTATCTGCCTAGGTCTCACTGCCATACAGCATTACACTTCGAACACATGCTGCATACAAAGATCCCTTAGCATGTAGGTAGAGCCTTGTCAACGTCAGGAGAGGCAACAGTTCCCTGAACTTCTTCCAACCACTCCTCACCCTAGCCACAGAGCTAGCTCCAACCCCACCTCTAGCACAAAACATGTCTCCCAAATAACAAAACTCTTCCACACACTCAAGAGACTCACCAGCCAGTTCAATCCTTTCACGCATGACAATCTCCACCTGCTCTCCCCGACACACCACACACATAAAATCAGCATTACCTTGCAGGCTACCTGTAATACCACTATATCTCTTATGCACCCACTTATCACAAACACTGTACAAGATGGAATTACTTCCCACACCCTTGTGGCAAATTGCACACGGCCACTCTCCCTCTTCTTTGACAGTACTGCCCCCAACCCTAGATATCATCACTTTTGTTTTATCTGCATTTACTCATGTCCTTGTGCCCCATATCATCTCTCCCTTTCTTAAATCTTTTCTCCGCCTCCCTTTCATTCTCTGCAATCAACACCAAATCATCAGCATACAACATCTCCCACGGGAGTCCATTTCTGAAGTCACGTGAGAGCTCCAAATACCATGATAAACAACAAGGGACTCAAAACTGACCCCTGATGCACACTAACATTCACAGAAAATTATCTATCTACCTACTGCCAGATGCCTTAATCCCTTAGGGAATGGCCACAAACAAATCACCTCCATGTCGCCCTGTCCTCCGTCATTTCACTGCCCTGCTCCCAGCTCATACCGTCCTCTCTCATATACAGGCACCTCTCCACTCCATCCCATATTTGGCCTCCCCCTCCCTCCCCCCCCCTCCACCTCACTCACATACACTCTCCTCATCAGTCTCTCACTCTTCATCCTCTCCACATGGCTAAACCTCCTCAGCGTGTATCTCCTAACGCTTCCTATTACATCCACATCCACACCACAACGCTCCTTCACTTCCTCATTTGTCAGTCTTTCTCTCCATGTGACTCCACATGCTCCTCTCAAATAACTCATTTCCACTGCTCTCACTCTTGACTTGTGTCCCTCCAACAAGGTCCAAGCTTCACTTTCATCCGTTAGATTTGGTATCATAATACTGTAATGCAGTATCTTTTTTACTTCCATGCTCACTTCCCTGTTTCTTATCACTGCTTTCAAAGAACCAGCAACCTCTCAAGCACTTCACATTCCAAATTTCCCCTTAAACAAGCTCACATTTTCCATTTCCTCCTCATCTAACCTCACTGTATATTCAGTGACTTCATTTCTCTCGAAGACCATAACTTTACTCTTCCCTACATTCACCTTTAGATTCCGTTTCTTACACACTCTCCCAAACTCACTCACCAAGCCTTGCAGCTCCCCTTCGTCTTTACTTAATAACACAGTATCATCTGCAGGCAACAGTACAGGGAGTTTCCACACACTGCCCTCTTTCATTAGGGCTGCTCCAACATCCACTACCCTACCTTGTATCTCTTTTATAACCCCATTCATATACACACTGAACAACCATGGAGACATGACACATCCCTGTTTCAATCCAACCTTCAAATAGAAAAATTCACTCAGTTCACTATCCACACACACAGCAGCCTTAGCACCCTTATACATACTCTTCATGGCACTGAACAACTTCCCATTTACTCTATATATTCTTAATACTTCCACAGTCCTTGTCTATCCACCCTGTCATATGCTTTCTCCAAATCCATGAAGGCTGCATACCCTACAACTTTTTTCCCTTTTCTAGAAACTTTTCCACTAAAGACCTATAAATGAATATCTGATCTTCACTACCTCTTCTCTTCCTAATACCTCCATGTTCTTCTCCAATTAAGTCCTCTGCTATTTCCCTAACTCTGTCAATAATTATCCAACCATATACTTTTCCTGTTACACTAAGAAGACAAACGCCCCTATGATTACAACACACTTCTTTTTCCCCTTTTCCTTTGTACATGGGAATAATTATATCTGACTTCCAATCCTCTGGGACTCTCATCACTCAAATCTCCATTCACTCTTACCTGGGTGTGAGCACCCACATACATGGCCATAACCACCCTAACCAGCCACTCCTCAATCTCAAGCTCTTAATATTTTTGCCAGCCTAACCTGTGTTCATGCCTTCTCTGTAATTTCATGTGTATCTGTCCTATTTTCATTCACTGACAGATATATAACTACCAATATATTATACATTGCAGTTATATACAGTATCTTGGGAGGGGGATGATGTAAAAGCTGGATGATATTTTGGGCAGCTTGGTGGCAGCATCAGAGACCAGGGCCCTACTCGCTCCCACCAGAATGTACTGAGAGACGAGTAAAGGAAGGCTGGACACCCAGTGTTTCCCTGAACCCCCTCCTACGGGGAGGGAATTACGCCATGTCCCCTTTTATCAATTAGGGCTAAGGTGTTACCCCTGGGTAGGGGACTTTAGATTTTGGAGCGTGTAGCACTTTCTGACCGGATGCCCTTCCTGATGTCTACCAACGACCCTTGGGTGGACTCCAACCTCCGACCCTTTGGTCAGAGCGCTCTAACCCAGTGAGCCACAGCTGCTACAACCAGCTAGGTGAAAGGAGAGTGCTACCTCTCTCAGCAGGGCAGCTTACCCAGGTGTGGCAAGAACTCACAACTCTGCAGTAACGAGTCAGATGCTCTACCACTGAGCCACCATGTCCCCCTCTTGTCTCCAATGGGGGCATGGTGGCTCAGTGGTAAAGTGCCTTAGGTTAGGTTAGGTTAATTTACCATAAAATAAATTAGGGATAAGTTTCAGGGAGACATGGACCACCTCTTAAAAAGTAAAAAAATTTTCTCCTTATCTTTTAATTGATTCAGTGCCTTTGTAAAGGTGTACAGAAGTGTGTATTCGAGTGCAATGAGGAGCCACAAATAAACAGGGAAAATACAATTAATTAAGGGATGGGTTAGGTTAGGTTGAGTTCGAATAAATCAGGCTGGGTTAAATTATGAAAATTTTGGCTAGCCTTGGATAAATCATAGCCTAACTGATAAGGGTACTTTTCTGCTAAAAATGGCATTTTAAGATCACATCCATCTGTCTTTGGCGCACTACAAGGTGGCGTGAGTCTTCGTGTCAATGGGGATTGTAAGCAAAGGTCACTTTTTTAAACTCACCACAAATAAAAAATAAAAAATAAAAATGAAACTTAAAAGCACACTCATTTTCAAAGAATCCCATCATCTCATGAAGGACTCTGGCAAAGAAAAAAACAAAATAAGATGGTCTTATTCTCCCTGAATATTGCCGGTAAATATTTTTAAATCCTAAAGGAGACTTAAGACCACCTTATTTTGCAGTACTGTTTTTTTCCTTACCTTAGTTCTTCGTGGAACTCGTTAAGTATTTCCTGATTGCATTTTCAGGTTTCAAAGTTTTTACTTCTTTTAAAAGTGGTGAAAAGTGTTTAAAAGGGTTGTGTTTTACAGGCAGACACAATCTTGTAGTGCGCAAAGACAGATGGAGACCATCTTAGAACACATTTCTGAATGAAAATACCCTTATCAATGCAATTTCATCCAAACCTAACCCAAATTTCTGTAACTTAATAATTTTTATCCTGACCTAACCTAATCTAACCTATCCCATATTGAATCATAATTATTTTCCTTGCTCATTGATGGATCTTCTTCATATATGAAAATGTACCGTACTTCTGAACCCTTTTATGAAGTTACTGAATGAGTTCAGTTTGGTAAAATAATAGTTAACTTTTAAAAGGTGGTCCTATGACTCCTTAAGGATTACCCAAAACTGGTAAAATTATTGTTTAAGTCCCCAACTCCCCTTTAATTTTATTTTTTCAGAAACCTATTGATTTTAGTGTTTTCTGTAGAATTTTTATTACCGATTTTATCACAAATTACCCATTTTCGAGTTTTGCCCCCCCCCATTTCCCCACTTCAACCCCCCCCAAAAAGGGCATCTTGTGATATAATCGGCAATAATAATCATAATGAAATCACTAAAATAAGTTAAGAAAAAAGAATTCTATATCTGATTAACTGTGTTTTTTTCATTAACCTAACCAATCAAACCTAACCTTTGTATGAGACTGTGCTGTATTAACTGAAGTAACTTTGCCATTTTTTTCATTAACCTGACCTAACCAATCAAACCTAACCTTGTATAAATCCTTGCTGTATTAACTAAACTAACCTTAATTTACGATGAATTCGAAAAACCCACAGTCACAATTCAGACATCTGCACTGGACGGTCACCATAGCTAGACTAAATTCAAATTCATGTGAAGGGCGTTCTTTTCCTGTTTAGAGAAATTACATTTGAAATGACTGGCCTAAAACAAAGGAAACTGTAAGAAGATCACTCATTGGCCATAGTCCATGACTCATTCAAAATGACTGCCCTCAGCATCAGGTTGCTTACTGGCCACCACTCATGGCCAGTAAAGTGCAGTGGAAACCAACGTATGCACGCACTCATGACTCACCAGATCTGGCTACGACAAGACCACCTTCCGACCAGAATTTCAGAAAAAAAAAAAAAAATCTATCTATCTATCTATCTATTGCCAGACGCCTCAATCCCATTAGAGGTGGCCACAAACAAATCGCCTCCATGTCGCTCTGTCCCCCACCATTTCACTGCCCCGCTCCCAACTCACCCCTCCCCTCTCATATACCTCTCCACCCCACCCCTCCATCTCATCCTCGGCCTCCCCCTCCCTCTTCCCCCCTCCACCTCACTCACATACACTCTCTTTGTCAGTCTTTCACCCTCCATCCTCTCCACATGGCCAAACCACCTCAGTGTATTCCTCCAAATGCTTCCTACCACATCCACATCCACACCACAATGCTCCTTTATATTCTCATTTGTCAGCCTGTCTCTCCATGTGACTCCACAGGCTCCTCTTAAATAACTCATTTCCACTGCTCTCACTCTTGACTTGTGTCCTTCCAGCAACGTCCAAGCTTCACTTCCATATGTTAGAGTTGGTATCACAATACTGTCATGTAGAAACTTTTTCACTTCCATGCTCACTTCCCTTCTGCTTATCACTGCTTTCAAGGAACCAGCAACCTTTCTTCCCTGCTGTACCCTTTCAAGCACTTCACCCTCCAAACCTCCATCCTTACTCATCACACTACCCAAGTACTTAAACATACTCACATTTTCCAATTCCTCACCATCCACCCTTGCTGTACATTCACTGACTTCACTTCTCTGCATTGTCATTGAGTTGCAGTGGTAAGTGTTGGTACTCAAAGTTTTTGTCAACGAGAGAACTATCCATTGGCGAACAGAAAAATAATGAATTCCGTTCGGGGTTGAAATGATAACAGAACCCCAAAATTCAACATTTAAGAGATGGTCTTCTATCTCCTTGAAGATTACCAAAATAAACTAGTAAGATACAGAATCATTGTTGCAGACCAACTAATGTTGCTTACGTTTAGTTTTGTTAGGCTTGGTTTGCAAGTTCAACAGAGGTTCTATAATTAGTAACTCCAAAATTACACATCTCTGCAACTATTAACACCTATCAGTTTGATACGCAGCTTATATTTCAGAGCGTAAAGCAAAATCATCTACTGTATCATATAAGTGGGAGTACTTTAGTTTCACAAAATTAGTAAACTACCCGGTACTTCCTTTTCTGAGGATCTTTTACAAGCTGACAATCTGATGTGGCTGACTAGACTACAGCATGAACACTGACGTTGCTCTCCATTTGCCGTAGTTAACTAAACCAAATACAAATGACTACCCCTTAAGGGATTATGACGTCTGCCTAGAGATATACAGAACACTAAAGAGCCATACAAATTAAATTCTTAAGATTAAGAGAACTTACCTGTAATGCCTTCTGTTTGTTATGAACAAAACATAAATAACACTGGACACTCCAAAACTGGGATTAGAATAACTGATCTGGATTATACCTATTTTAACGTCCTCTCATTAGCACAGACAACCACTTACAGCAGATGGAGGAAATTTCTCAACAGGGTCTGCACTCTGCATGTGCTATTGTGGTCGTCATTAGTTTTCACTGAAGACGGAGATTTTCATAAATTTTCGCAAGCTAAAGATTGTCTCATGTATTGCTTGTTATGGAACACCCAAGACATACCAGTGTTTTAAACAATATTATCTCCTTGTATAGTATGGATATATAGCTACTAAACACCTCAATGATTGCGTATGTGCCGATGTATTCTCTCCTAGGTTTTCGTTCGGTGTGGTTCGCTCACAACACTGAAGCTATATACAAACGAGATACGCCCTTCATTGTTTGGCGCTCTAGGCGCAATGTTCAGCATTCACTTCAATCATCAATGAAGTTGGACGACTGAACATCGAAATAGGAAAGGAAATTAAACGTAGGAAACGACTAGACAAAGGAAAAACAAATGATCAGAATGGAAGTGAGACTTAACACTATGCATGTTGTACAAAAAAAAAAAAAAGTACAGTACAAAATCTGATTAAGGAAGAAATACGTAAATACGAATTTCTCAAATGAAATATAGCAGGATAGAAAAAAAAAAAAAAGATGAACAAGAGAGGCAAAAAATAAGATAAACTATAAAAACATACAGCAAAACAGGACACTAACAGGAAAAAGCAAGCGAGGAGGTATATATATTCTGAGGAAAAAAGGAGGGGGAAGGGGGCAGGATGGCTCTGTGGTAGAGCGCCTGACTAGCGTACTCCTAGATCAGAGTCGAGAGTTCACACCTCGCCCGGATAGATGCCGTGCCCTGCTGGGAGATGTAGCGCTCTCCCGTCACCTAGCAGGGCTATATGAACTATCAAGGTCTAGCTCGGAGAATTCATTTCCCCATACTGAAAAAAAAAAAAAAAAAAATCTGGAAAAATGTTTACAAAAAACAAGAGAACAAAATAGGCTACGCATTGCCTGGAGTGATACAATATAATAAAACGGTCTGCTTTAACCCACACTATTATAGTACTATGGCCCCTTCCTCCTTCCCCACATGCTGGAATTTCGGTGCTACTGATGTATTTGTAGGCCACACATCGGTGCTGCGACTCGAGAAACGTCTGAAGTCTGGGAGATTAAAGTCCACTGTTAAAGAGCTGGAAACCATGTGGGAAAAGAATTCCACAACTACGTCCCGTGCAAAATTAAGTAAGTTTATATTGACAGGGTTACCGTTTTCTCTCAATGCGTTTGTTGGTCGTTCTCTTTTTTACCAGAAGTAAAGGAAACTAAAATAATTTGCTCATCCAACCACCCGCGTTGCATAAATTCGCTCGGGGTATTGCTTCCTTAGGGAAATCACTAGACATTTGGCGGCTAGAGACAATAGGGTATCTGTCGGCGGCCACCACACCCTGCAGGCTGTATAACGCTCTTAATTCTGAAGGTCTCCCATTGTATCGTCAGCTGTCTGGTTATCGCCCCTTTGGTTTATTTTTGCTGGCTTGTGTAATTATTAAAATGTAAAATCGTGATGGGTTGGAAGATATTTTCACTCTGTTAGGTGGTGGCGACCATCATCCACTCACGTGATATAGTGCTGCCAGATTCTTCCTTCACCTATATCATTCTTTTTCTGTCTGTGCTCATCTCTTCCTATTTCTTCCTTTTCTTTCACCTTTCATTACCGGTACTCTTTCTTTTTCAGGTGGTTTTACATTGAGTGACCAACCTAATGGTTTCCTGTGAGCCAGGAAACCATTTACAATGCTGGGTGATAACCATCTAACCAACCCATACATGTTCCCTACGTGTCAACGTGTGGGTTAGCGGAGGCAAAGTCCATATAATATTATATGGACTTAGTGCCCCCTCCCACTAAGACAAACGGCCACCCCATACGGGATTATGGCGTCTGGCTATACTGTAGATAGATAGATAGATAGATAGATTCCAGTTTCGGCTGATGCTCTAGTCTCAGCCCATAGTACTCGATTTGTATAAAGCTATGTTCTTTCCCCCACGCATTGTTTTCCTGTGCGACGAATAGGCCTACCGAATCGGCGGTCGTTTACCGAAGCGGCACTTTAATAGGAAAATGTTATATATTTTTTCACCATATAGGTTCATACACACCTAATTATCTGATAGCCGCTAAAATAATTGTGCTTAATTTAACTATTGAAATTAATTTCACTAAACAATGAGGATTCAGAGGGAAAACGTGCTAAAGTTAGCGAGTACTTCACTTATAGATCGACAACACACCTTGACAGACTTCTACTTTGCATAAATATTGTTTTACAATACAAATAAAAGTATATGCGTGTTAAATTATTAGCTACACAAACTGGAAGTGTCGATTATCGAGCTCCAATAACTTTTGCATTGAATCATAAAAAAAAAATAAAAAAAAAATTTCAGATATAGGTGTGTATGAATGAATCTGTATGGTGATACATATAATAATTTCCAATTAAAAGTGCCGATCTGTATATGGATAGGGTAATAAAAGAGATACAAAGTAGGGCAGCCAGTGGATGTTGGAGTGGCCCTAGTGAGAGAGGATAGTGTTTGGAAACTCCCTGTACTGTTGTTTGCAGAAGATACTGTGTTGTTAAGTGACGACGAAGGGGACCTGCAAGGCTTGGTGGATGAGTTTGAAAGTGTAAGAAACGAAATCTAAAGGTGAATGTAGGGAAGAGTAAGGTGATGGTCTTTGAGAGAGGTGAAGCCGGTGAATGTATACTGTAGTGAGGTTAGATGGTGAGGAGATGGAAAATGTGAGTACGTTTAAGTACTTGGGGAGTGTAATGAGTAAAGATGGAAGTATGGAGGGTGAAATGCTTGAAAGGGTACAGCAAGGAAGAAAGGTTGCTGGTTCCTTGCATGCAGTGATAAGAAACGGGGAAGTGAATATGGAAGTGAAAAAGTTACTGCATGACAGTATTGTGATACCAACTGTAACGTATGGAAGTGAAGATTGGACGTTGTTGGAAGGACACAAGTCAAAAGTGAAAACAATGAAAATGAGTTATTTAAGAGGAGCCTGTGGAGTCACATGGAGAGAGGCTGACAAATGAGGATATAAAGGAGCGTTGTGGTTCTTACCTAATTGTTCTTACCTAATTGTATCTTTACAGGAATGAGTCAAGCTCGTATTGTCCCGTGTCTTAGACCATATTTATCGTACATATCCTTAAATTTGTGAATTGTTTTGGCACACACTATTTCATTCGGTAGTGCATTCCATTGATCAATTGCTCTGTTTGGGAAACTGAATTTTCTTACGTCTTTATCACCTCTCTTCTTATGCAGTTTTTTGCAGTGTCCTCTTGCTGATGCTTCTCCATATGTTAAGTAATCATTTATGTCTATTTTCTCCTTTCCTGATATGCACTTATATAGCATTATCATGTCACCTCTTTTCCTTCTCTCCTGTAGTGTTGGTAGATTCAGTTTATTTAGTCTTTCTTCGTAGCTTAGGTCCCTTAAGCTTGGTATCCATCTTGTAGCGGCCCTTTGAACTTTTTCAATCTTGTCTATATGCTTTTTGAGATGAGGACTCCAGACTACTGATGCATATTCTAGGGTTGGTCTAATGAATGATGTTATTATCCTTTTTAGCATGTCTTCATTTATGTATGTGAATGCTATTCTCATATTTGCAAGCAGTGTATACATGTTCCGTACCTTCTCGCTGACGTGGTCAGCCGGAGATAGTCTGTTATTGATAATCACACCTAGGTCTTTCTCTCTTTCTTATGTGTATAGGGTTTTATTTCCTAACTTATAATCCCAATCAGGTCTTTTTCCACTTTTACCAAACTTGATTACATGACACTTGTCCACATTGAATTCCATTTGCCATGTACTACTCCATTCATGAAGTTTATTTAATTCTTCTTGTAGCTCCCTACAAGAGTCTGTGCTAGTAATTCTCCTTTGTATTTTTGCATCATCTGCAAACATATTCAGATAGCTCTCATTTCCAGTGTTACTGTTTATATCATTTATGTACACTAGAAACATGATTGGTGCCAGCACCGAACCCTGTGGTACTCCACTAGTCACTTCTTTCCATGATGAGTAGTTTCCTCTTAGTACTGTCCTCATTTCTCTTTTTATGAGAAAGTCTTGCATCCAACAAAACAGTTTGCCTCGAATTCCTCCTTGATGGTACAGCTTCCATAAAAGTCTTTGGTGTGGTACTGTGTCAAAAGCTTTCTTGAAATCTAAATAGATACTGTCCACCCATCCTTCCCTTTCCTGTATTGTGTTTGTTACTCTGTCATAGTAGCTCAACAGATTGGTAACACATGATTTTCCTTTTCTGAAACCAAACTGTCTTTTTGTTATCATACTGTGTTTTTCTAGATGATTTACCCAAGCTTTTCTTATAAGTTTTTCTAATACCTTGCTTACAACACTAGTCAGTGATACTGGTCGGTAGTTGAGAGGATTTTGTCTATTTCCTTTCTTGAATAAGGGGACTATATTTGCTTTTTTCCAAATATCAGGTAGTTTCCCTTGACTCAAAGATTTCTTGAAAATTAAAAATAATGGTTTACTTAACTCCTTTGCACATTCTCGTAACACTCAACATGAAATTTCATCAGGACCACTTGCTTTTTTTCTCTGTCTAATCTACTTAACTCCTCTTGTATTACTTTTTCTGCTATTTGTATATCTGGTAGTATGTGTGGACATGCGTGTTCCACATAGTTCATTCATTCATTCATTGAGAGACGCCATGTATCCCAGACAGGGTGGCCAAGGGCTTAGAGTTAATTGTTTTACAGGGAGGGGCACTAATCCTCCACCAACCCCACTTGACGTAGGGATGCCAACAGCATCTGGTGTTCCCAGGCGGTCACCCATCCAAGTACTAACCAGACCCAACGTTGCTTAACTTCGCTGATCGAACGGGAAGCGGTGTACTCAACGTGGCATAGTCCCTCTCAAAATTTTTTTCTTCTGTAAAAACTAATTGGAAATTCTTATTTAGTGCTTCACAAATATCTTTCTCTTGTGTATAAGTGATTCCCTCGTCCGTGATGGATTGTATTATATCTTTTACTTTGGTTTTGCTTCTGATATAGCTGTAAAACAGCTTTGGTTGATCACTACTTTTATTTATTATATCCTCCTCAAACTGTTTTTGGGCTTCCCTCCTTATTCTTGTATAGTCGTTTCTTGCCTGTTTGTAATTATTATACGCCCTTTCACTATTGTGTCTTCTGTATCTATTCCACAACAAATCTCTTCTTTCTTTTGATTTTTTACATTCTGTATTGAACCATTTCTGTATTTTCTTATCTGCTTCTTTGTGCTGTGGGATGTACTTCTGGACTCCTATTTCATAAAATTCACAAAATTTTTTATATACAGGATTTAAATCTTGTCCTCTAAGCTCATTTTCCCAATCAACTTCTAAGAAATACTTCTTTAGGTCTTGATAATTTCCCTTTTTATAGTTTAGTCTCATTTTGTAACTGTCAGTGCTGTTTACTATTAGTCTCATTTTGTAACTGTCAGTGCTGTTTACTATGTCATATGCTATCCTGAAGTTATAATTTAGTACTGCATGATCGCTTTTGCCGAGTGGAGGGTGATATATTAAACTGTCAATGTCATTTTCTTGCCTAGTAAATATTAGATCTAGCACTGAAGGTACATCAAGTCCTCTTTTTCTAGTGGTTTCCCTCACGTGTTGCGTTAAGAAAAACTCTTGTACGAGATCCAGGAGCTTTTGGTCCCAGCAGCTTTCTTGGCTATTTATATCTAGAGTATTCCAATTTATATTTGTATTGAAATCCCCAGTTAGTATAATTCTTTCCGATTTCTCTTCCATTTTATGTAGCAAGGATCTTATACTCTGAATTGTACTCTCTGCCAGGTCCTCATATTCGTCTCTTTCCCATGTGTTTGATCTGGGTGGCATATACAAATTGGCTACAATTACTTTACCTTCAGATGTGTCGATCTCTACTGCAATCAGTTCTACTTGTGATGGTATATCTAGGTTTATTTCCTTGACTTTTAGATTTTTCTTAGTTAATATTATAATTCCTCCTCCTTTTTTTAAATTTCTGTCTCTTCTCCATATATTGTATTCCTCTAAGTTTAGTATGTCATTGGATATCCTTGGTGTTAATTTTGTCTCAGTTAGGCATATTATTTGTGGTTCATTTTCTCTGACATAATCATTCATCTCTAGTAATTTAGATACCATTCCATCCACATTTGAGTACATCAACTTTATCATCTTGTTTATATACTTGTCATGACATGGTTCTACTAACTTCCTCCTTTTTCTTCCATCCTGTTTGTGTACCACTTTCGTACCTGCAATCCTATTACTTTGTAAAAAAAAATTCTTCTTGTCCTCTTCTGATCTTCCCTCATTTTTTGTTTTTGCTTCCTCCCTTTTCTCTTTCAGTAATTCCAGTTCCTCTTGTGTTAGACATCTTTTTATCCATACATTTTTGAACTCCTCTTTTTCCATAAGATTCTTTGCATTTTTTAGTATCTCTTCCACAGTGTTTACACTCTGGAAAGTCACCTTTAGAGGTCTTGTCTTGCTTTTCTCGTATTTCCCTAACCTTTTGTGTTCCTCTATGTCTTTACTACAGATTTCCTCTGATACTTCTTTCAGTAAGCTCATTACATTTGCCATCTCCTTTTTGTCTCTAGTGATTTTGTTTTTAATTTCTTCCTCTTCTATACCAGTGATTACTATTGATTTATTTATTTCTACTGAATCTCTGACTAACTTTGGATTGTTTTGGATTATTCTTTTCACTTCCTTTTTAATGTTTTTTTTCCTCCACCCTTGTTTCTAAGTCTTTCTTTACTTTCACCATTTCAGCATACGTGATTTCTACATCATTTTTGTAGCTTTGCACAGCTTCATTCACCTGTGTTATCTTCTCCTCAATATCACTGCTCTGGTCCATAAGACTGCTTGCTTGTCTAATTGTCTCTGTGTCATTTTTTAACTCTTCCATAACACTCTCGTGATTGACTACTGTACTTCCCATTTCACTCACTTTCTTCCTAAGGGTATTCAATTCCACTGTTAGTTCACTGATGGTTGTGTCTTTCTTATTGGCCTCCCTTCCCAGTTTTTCTATCTCTTCCTTTTGCAAGTGCATTTGCTTCTTTATTTCATCAATTTCATTTTTGAAAGCCATTTCTAGTTTGTGTACACGTTCAACCAGTCTATTGTGAGTCTCCACTTCAACTAGTTCTTGGTAGAAATCATCATTTTGCTTTTTACTTTTATCCCTTTTCTTTTCCAAATTTGTTTTACTGAAGTATGTATCCATTTTGTAATACTAAATGAACAGAGTATGTACTTACAGCGTGCACGCTTTCCCGGTCTTTCTGTAGTATAAACAAACCCAGCTGACTCAACGCATCGTGGTTCTTTGTTATTTGAAAGTCTTATTTAAACTTATTATTTCTTTTCCTTTTAATAATGAAAAATCATTTAGTCTAACCTGGTACAGAGCTTGACTCATTCAAAGATACTTATTTAGGTAATGCCTCTGGCCGTGTTGAGCTTGTATGGAGCGCCGGTACAGACGTCCACCTCCGACGATGCCGTGTGTGTGTGTGTGTGTGTGTGGATGTGATAGGAAGCGTTAGGAGGAACACACTGTGGTGGTTTGGCCATGTGGAGAGGATGGAGGGTGAGAGACTGACGAGGAGAGTGTATGAGTGAGGTGAAGGGGGGAGAGGGAGGGGTAGGCCGAGGATGAGATGGACGGATGGAGTGGAGAAGTATATGAGAGAGGGGGTGTGTGAGTTGGGAGCAGGGCAGTGAAATGGCGGGGGACAGGGCGAAGTGGAGGCGATTTGTTTGTGGCCACCCCGTATGGGATTAAGGCGTCTGGCAATAGATAGATAGATAGATTCAGTGCCGATTCGGTGCCGAGTTGGTGAATGACGGCCGCATTGGTATTTCGTCGCACTTTTTTTTTTTTTTTTTCGATTTATATCTAAAATCACCAGTTTTGAGATATGCACTCACCGGAATGAGTGAATTACAAACCATTTTGGGTATTAACATACCTTAACCCCCCTTAACCTTATGCAGACACTGAGCAATTCTTTTGATCGGCCTCACATTCCTGAAAAAATGACAGCCTAGGAATAGAAGAGTAAGTAAGTAATAAGGACTAGCACCAAGTCCAAGAGGACTATATGGCACTAAAACCGCTGCATTAAAAAAAAAAAAAAAAAAAAAAAATGACGGGTATGCTATGGTGGAATATACGTAGAGGGGAAGGCGGGGAAGACACTAAATGTGAGGCAAGATACGGGTTTGAGATAGGAAGCGCATGAGGTGTGTGATGAAAAACACAAGGGAGTCGCCAAGAAGATCGGCTAAGGTAGGGGGACGTCCAAGGGAGTAAAGGAACGGGAGAGTCCGTCTGCGCACGGCGTGGAACAGAGGGCAGTCAAGCACAAGATGGTGGACTGTGAGTGGAACCTGACAACAATGACAGATCGGAGGAGTGCCTCCTGACATTAGAAAGCCATGTGTGATCCGCGTGTGGCCAAGGTGCAAACGGGCTAGGGCTGTTTCCCAACGCCTGTTGCGATGGGAGGACGACTGCCAGGGAGTGACAGTATGTGTGATGGAGAGGAGTTTGTTATCAGTTGTAGACGTCCATTCTGCTTGCCACCGCTGGCCAAGGAGACGGGTAACAGTTGGGAAATAATCAACTGCCGGGACAGGACGAGGTGTGACAGAGCGAGAGGTGACAGCTGTTCGTGCCAGGCAGTCAACCCACTCATTACTCGGTATCCCAACATGGCTTGGGACCCAACAGAAGGAGACAGACTTCAATCTGGTGTAATACGGAACAACCATTCCTGTATCTCCAACACTAGCGGGTTGCTAGCTGGAATAAACTGAATACCATGTAGTGCACTAAGTGAATCTGTGAAAATAACAAAAGTGTGTAAACTTGATCGGTATATAACACGAAGGGCCAGTAAACTGGCCAGCAGTTCAGCAGTGAAAATACTGGCAACTGGTGGAAGGCGGATCTGATAGGTATGGTCTGGGAAAAGAACAGCAAAACCCGAGCCCACAGAAGACTTAGAGCCGTCTTTGTACACTGGGGTCGCTGAGGAGTGACAACGCATATGATCCATAAAAAGATGATAGAGTTCCTGGGAGGTGGAAGAGGACTTTGGGGGAGAGAGCAGGGCATCACAAACAGTCGGGCGAGGAAGAAACCACGACGGGAACATAGAATCTCGCAGAGGGAGAACTGAAGCAGCAGGGAAAGAAAGGGATGCAAGTAAATTGGAGACCCTACAAGGAAAAGATGAAGCTAACGAGGGCGGAAAAAGAGGGGAGAGGTGCGTAACAGAGGAAGGGAAACCTGCAGATGGGTGTTGAAGAAGGCGAATGTGGTAACGGAGAGCGCCTGCTACTCACAGGGGCCGCAGCGAAATGTTGTCAGGCAGCAACTCACCCGGTGAAAAGAGCCTATCACGCTATCCTTGTTCTGACCGCCAATTGGCTGGATTAAATAAATGAATAAATGAATAAAAGTTATATCTCCATTATTATTAATTTACGACGGAAGTTTCATAGATGATAAGGTGTTTGCTCCAACGAGATCTAACTACAGAGCACCCCAAGTATCCGGATCGATAATGGGATGAAACGAGAATGATCCAACTTTCCTTCGCCCTCGATTCTGTGACACACGGAATATTTTTTCTCTTACATCTTATGACAACATTTGTGCTCCTTACCTTTTGCTTTACTGCGTTGGTCATTGCATTTTATCAGTCCTCTTGACTGTGCATGCGATTTTTTTTTTTTTTTTTTCACAGTATTTACTTATGGTACTATGTTCTTTTATATTTTTTATTTGCCTTTGTCTCCGAATCATCATTACTGCACCCATAGTTGAAACAAATGCGATAACTTTTGCACTAAGTATGAGACAATGATTTATTTTGCTTTATTGACTCATGATTATCATGCTTTATTATACTGACTGATGGATGGACAGCGTGAATAAGGGGTTAAATGTGAGAGGGATTTCTGTAGAGCAAGGAAGAGTGGCTGCGCGTGATAGGGATGACTGGAGAGAAATTGTGAATGAATGAATGGTGACGCAGCCCTGTGGGTATATTCTCCCGCATTTGGTCTGATCAGATGATCAGGTCAGGTGCGAGTTAGGGGATGGGTCCATTATGATGTGGCAGGGGTAAACCAGCTCTGATGTCGGGCCCTGCTGCAGATGTCGCTGATTGCACTGCGCAGTTGACCCTCGTGAAGTATTGTGCGGTGAGGATCTATCCCTTCTTCCCTGGGGGCTAAGATAGGAGTAAATGTGCTGGTGTCGATGAGTAAATTGAAGTGTGTTGTCCTGTCTCGGTTACCCCCCTTTTGGGGGAAGCAGCCTACAATAGGTATATAGATAGATACTGACTCCTGCTTGGCCGTCAGCAACAATATCCCTCAGAATGTTGGGGCTTTTCCTGACTGGTAAATTAAGAATATAAATAAAAGTATCCCCGCCCTACAAACTCTCCAAAACTTCCACATCTTACCCACTCTTCCACTACACTATTACTTGTTTTGGAACAGCCTTTTTAGACCCGCTGGTTTATTATTTGCTAGTATACATCATATCTTTGAAGTTGGTGGACTGCAGGAAAAGGGCAACATCAGCCTGCAGTCCACTGGGGTCGTACTTAGATGAAACTGGGGATAGACCAGCTACTATCACTACTACTACTATCTTTGTTCGTCCTGATGTTTTGGACAATCTCACTCACTCTTAATTTTCTTAGCCACTGACTCCATGTTACCCGAACATTTGTTTTAATATATCATTTCCACTCTTCACCCCTACGTATTTTCGTGTGAATCCGCTTATGTTGCGTTGCCTTATATTATTATCTACTGTGTCATTTATTTTTCTTTTCCGTTCTGTATTTCCCGATTAATGTTTAACTGACATATTTTACTCACTATTGTTGGCCTTCGTTGACATCGTTTCCTAGTGCTGGGACTTGTACAATAATGGCCTATAAAGAAAATACATATACTACTCAGCATCATTCCCTCATTTTTATGTGGTCTTGTGTGGATGTTACTTTGCCAGAGTCAAGTGGTTGACCTCGTTTGTCCTTGAATTATTGTTCGACTGTGTCACCGATAGTTTTTTAGCCTGCATTTGTCAGGCTTTACTTGTCGTGGTCTACCTTCAGTCTCAGAGGAGCACAAAGAGTAACAAGAAAAGATCTGAAATGCCATAATACGTTTCTTTACTTGCTAACAGGCTACAGCATATACAGTGATAGCTACGGATACTTGTGGAATAGCTGCCATGATTATCTTGTTTCATTCAGCTGATTCTGTGAGCAGAGGTAAAATTTCTGTTTTGTTGACATGCCAATGCCATTATAGTTATTGCAATCTACAGTTCTTTCTGTAGATATACCGGTTCACTGAAAATGGCTGTAACTACCTGCCATAGACAGAGTTGTGGTTATATGATGAAGTTTATGCCTTAAGTTTTTGTGATGCTAAGCATTTTGTAAGTTAATGTAAACGTAGCATATCAGGTACCCTTGAAAGGACAACAAAGAAACTAGCACATTAACATATCACTTTATTGGAGTAATTTCCCCCGGATGGTGAGGAGGCGGGGTCCCGGCATAAGGCAGCCGTGAGAAATTTCAGTCTCCATTCACTGCCTCCCACATACCCACCTGCTGCCACTGTTGTAATGATTGCTGAGGTCTTGAAGGACATTGTACTCTGCCTACGGAGTGGCAGACAGGTTGACTAATTCCTTACAATACAGCCTGATTACAATCAATGTAAGGCAAGGCATGGGAGATTGGCAGATCATTGGGCCACCCTCACTTGTGGACGCCACCACCGGGACCACCACACTAATAAATAGAGCTGTACATAAATGCATCAGCAGTGCTGAGTGAGCTGAAACTGAGGCTAGCAGGCGGTGCACCGTCCAGAAAGAGAGAGTATAGCAGCCGGGTCGCCGTGCCCTGCTCCCGCCGCCACCACTGCACCCCCTCCACATGTCCCTCCACACTCATCACTACACACATATTCTATGCAAACAAAAAGATGCAAGCAAAAAAATGTGAATATAATAATATAAATAATAATTTGTCATAGTGTTATGAAGTGATCGAGGTGAGGAGGTGGCGCAGCACAGGACTGGCTCGCCTCTGGCTGTCTCCCTGCTCACACTAACTTCTCTCGTCCATATCATCCTAACTCTACATTTCTAAATCACAGCAAACAAGACACTACTGCTTAGAGGCCGAGCGGCCTGCCATTCATTGAGGAGTCCTCATCACTACCCTGAACCTTGGTGGGCAAGTAGGGTTGGCTGGGCAGCAGACCACCTGGCCATTGCCATACCACGCCTTCCGGCCGGCCTGCAGTGCTCACCTCGTGCTGCACCATCACTGGCCTTGTAATGCTCCATTACCAGTTACCACATGCACACTATGGAATGTGCTGAAATAACTGATAACGTACTATTGATTCGGCATTTTTCCAGTGTAGCGAGGCTGTTAATACACAGTGGCTCTCCATCACAAATCATACATTAACCCTTCTGGTCCTGCCACTTCCAGCTTGACACTGCAAGTGTCGTGATTTTAATATGCAGAAAATCGCAAGTAAGTGATATACAGTATATCATAAGTATTCTTAGAACAAAAGAAAATGTTATTAATATTGGCATGGTCTTAGCCACCAATAAACGAAAATTATTAGAAATTGTTTGGCACTACATTAAATAACTGAATGAGTACGAAATACTTGGCACTAATATTTGGTAACACTAAAGAATAAATATAACATAAAACATAATCAGCAGAGCTTGGTGTGGTGGAGTGTAGGAGGAGAGTGAGGTGAGGAGGGGCGGGGTGGAGCCTGGCACCACGATGGCTGCTCCACACCAACCTACAGTAAGACACTAGTATAAAGACACTGTTGTTTAACCTTCAACAAGGCACTCGGGTTTCAATAGGGTCTGAGGCTTCTTGTTCCGGTATTGTATACCAGGCACATCACATACACTGGCAAATAATAGTCAAGGCTATATAACTTTTTACATAATCGGTGCAGTAACATAAATGACGTCAAGATTTGGAGGGCAACAGGTAGGAGGCGGTGTCAGCAAACATGGTTCTATGTTGGTATGCCCATTACTGCCCATGACTCTAAGGTTCACTATAGCTACCACAGCACTCTTGACACTGCGGAGTTGAACTGCCATCTTTCTGTGCTATACGGAAGTTTCACTTATTTTATCCAGCGGCTGTTTCGTCCATTGAATTTAATTTCTTTAGCAAAAACTGGATAAAAGTTACAGTAAAAAGTATAACAACTACACCACTTGGTATGTTACAATGATATGTAAGGCTAACAATAACACATACACTATAGTACAAAGCTACAAGATGTAGCTCCCTCGTGTTGAAGTGCTGGGCTCTAAAACGTGCCCAATAAGGCTGATGTCGCCAGTCGCCGCTACCTCTCAGAGTAGCTGGGAAGGACATTTGCTTTACATCATTAACGCGTTTTTCTAGGTCCTGCACACGCTCAGAGCAGTGCAGGGGGGAGCCTCTCCGGAGATTACTCCCCGAAGAAATTTCATTCAAGATGTCGGAATCTGTGCGCTGACATCTGGCTGAGGCCAAGGACTGAGTACTGGCACTTAAGGCAATGGTAGTGTGTTTGCTTTTGGTTGTGGTTACACCCTTGGATACCACAGGGCTGGGATGGTGTGAACTTCTCGAAACCCGCAGCATTGATGGAATCTCGCTTCTGATGCTGCCTGCGATGTGCAACCACTTTGTTTGTGTCCGTGCAAACAAATTCACACTTAAGGCAATGAAAGTGTGAGGCTTTGTTTTGCTGTTGCCCTGTTGGGAAGAGAGGAAATATGTGTTTATAAATATGCATTATCTTTATCTCAATAATAATCACCCAACAATGGCTAATCTTTGTTTCCCAAAAGTGTCAGTTTTGCAAAAGAATTCACTAGCACTTCTAAATGATGGCATGACTATCCATTAATATGCAGTACTGCATCAGGACATTGGTTCCTAATAACCTTTATGATCAACTCTCACAACACCATCAACTGGATCATAAGACCTTGAGAAAAAAGATTCGAGTTGTTTCTTAAATAACTGCAGCGATGAAGTGTTTTCATAGATATGGGAAACTAAATAGTCTGGATGATGTATAAAAAAAAGGGCCTTAAAGGAAAAGGATACTCCCTTACTGCCCTTGGCTCCTGAAGATGTAGGTGGGCATAATTACTATGCAAAATATTTCCAAAATGTGCAGCAACAGCAGATAACATTTCTGTTAGGTAGGGTTCACAGAACTTGACAGCCTTGAAGGTCATTATATTAAGTAGTAGTAATAATAATAATAATAATAATAATAATAATAATAATAATAATAATAATATAATCCTGTGCTGCCCCTTGAGGGGCGTAGGAGCCCAGGGCTAGGCAAACTGGTCCTGACATTTAATATGAGAGTGACCAGCCTCACTCATTCCTAAGTGGCATTACATGAGCAATAAACCCCAACCACCCCTTGGACATAAACCTGCACAGGCTCAATCCGACTGGAGCGCCTTAATTACCCACAAAACCACCTGGCGCCATGATTTGGTTATATGGTTACCACCCAGTGTAGTAAACGGTTTCCTGGTGTACAGGAAACCATTTGGCTTGTCACTCAGTGTAGAGTCACCCATAGGCAGAAGGAAGAGGAAAGATAAAGGAAAAAGGACAAAAGAGGGAGTGTACAGTCACCAGTAGGCATAAGGAAGAGGAAAGAATGAAGGAAAGAAAGACAGAATAGGACGGAAGGAAACAAGGAAGGAAGAAAGAAAAGGGCAGTCACCTGAGAGCAGCACTATATCGAGTGAGTGGATGATGAGCGTCCCCAAATAATAATAATAATAATAATAATAATAATAATAATAATAATAATAACAAAAATAATATTAATAATAACAGTAACAATAATAGGAAAACTCACCTATCATTGAGGCGTATACACAATCTGGACGACCACAGGAAACATTAGATCGAAACTGGTTGAAGTCTCCCCCCATCAGAGTGTCCAGACGCTCGTGCCGGGCAGTGTGTTGCACAAAGCGGGTTTTGTCACAAAAGGAGTAACCACAGTCCTTCCTCATGCAGTGGAAGTGGGTCTGGTGCTCTCTGTATCCACAATGAGGATATTGGCAGTCCTCGTTGAATCTGAAGAATTGTGGAGAACAGTAGATACAAGATTTTTTTTTTTTTTTGGTCTGAGTTATGATAAAGTATGATTAGCAAACTGCATCGGTGTGTACATCGTGCATTTCAACAACGTAAGCATTGCTATAGCAAAATGGTAAACTTTTAACATAAGCAAGAAATTTATCATCATAGTGTCAGATTATGTTCATAATGTTGTGTGTAATAAGGTACCGTAATCAGTTTTGTGGTTGACTTACATTAAATTTCGTATGATTAAAATATAAATAACGACCTGTATAGATTTGAATATTTTGCACTGTCAGCAACATAAATGTTAATAATATGGTTAAAAGTTTCATTTATGATAAGAAAGAAAATTTCCCCCTTACGGAGATTGTTTTTAACCGAATGTGTACTTGTGGTAGTTCTTACCTAAATCGAATATAGCCCTCTGGCACTGGCTCATCTTTTAGTAGCCGAATGGAGTGATTAGATCTGATTTTCTTAGCTTCCTGTGAATTAAAATCATCGGCCCCAAGCCTCTTGCCCAGCATGGCTAAGTGGGGTGATGGACCGAAAGATGAGGACAAAAGAGGATTTGGCTCTGGGCCAGGGCCAGGAGGACCTGCACCACTGAGGCCTGGAGTTACACCTGGCAACCCTCCTGGACCAGGTGATCTGTGACTCAGGTCTCCATTAGGTCGCATGCCGGGGAACATCAGACCTTGGTGGGCCATCGCTGCTAATGTTGGATGAACTTGCCATGCAGCTGGTGGCAGTAAGCGAGGTAGACTTCCGGGGAACATTCCTGCCATACCAAACTGTGGACCAAATGGAGAGGGAAGGCCAGGAAAGCTTGTGGCCTGTGTATAAACATGAGGGAACTGAGGTGTCGTTGGGGGCCCACTCAGGCTACTGGGAATGCTGTTAATACCGAGTGGTCTAGGGTTGCTGGTGGAGATGCTGGGTGTCGTGCATGGAAAGCAGCTGCTAATTGCACTGCTAGGACTTCTTGGACTGCTGGGACGGTCATTGCTGTTTTCTGATTTGACCTGAACATTTCCTTCTTCATCCTCTCCCTGTTCTGTACTTCCCTCTACCTCTTCTTCTCCTGCAGAGAACCCTCCAGGGTTCATAGGTACACAAGTGGCATGTTTCAGGAGATGAGGCTTTAACTTTTCCTGCTCACTAAAGGCCTGATTACAGATATGACAATGATAGTGATCTTTCTTTTTCAGTTTACAAAACGGTCTGCCACAAGAGTACTCGGGGCCATATTGTGGATGCCGTTCTGGATTAAACCAGTCTGGTCCCAAGGCTGCTACCGCCGCCGCCGCTGCTGCTGCTGGGAGGGGTGGTTGGTCTCTGTTGAGTGTCTGCATCATGTGGGCAGAGTATGGATCTCCCTGCTGGCTATGGGAATGAGGAGAATCCCCATCGGTTTCCTGGCGATCCTCTGATTCATTATGTTCCATTTGGTCACGAATGGGCGAATGCATAACTGGAGGAACTGGTGAACGCCGGGTGGCCGTGATGGTTAGACTTCCAGACACCGGCAGTGTGTACGTTGTGGAGTTTTGTGGGCGTGTCGAGGGTGGAATGGGCGTTACTAAAGCACCGGCTTCTCCTCGAGAGGCTGATGACGGTCTGAGACTAGCTGGATTTGAAGTTGGGAAGGGTGACAGTGGGTAGAAGATCCCTGCCGACTTGACCACTGGAGGGGAAAGATCTACATGTCAGTGTAACCTGAAGCTTGATAACCTGATATAAGTACCTCGAAAACTGTAAACAAACGTTATATCTATCCGTATACCTAATTAGATCAGATAAAAAGAGGCAGATAAATAGACAGATAGACAGAGACAGAGACAGACTAATACACACACACACACACACACACACACACACACACACACACACACACACACACACACACACTAATGCACGGTTACTGGTTAAAGGTTTCATCATGACGCACACTGTTAGGACTCCATATTATAATTACAAATCATAATAGATAGATAGATAAATAGATAGATAGAGAGACAGATAGAAGCAGGAAGTCAGATGATGAGAAGGTACTGTGTCTGCGAGAATCGAGCAATGCTAAACATGCTTACACACTCTTAACTCAAGGAATGCTTTAATGGCACACGACAGCGCCTCGTGACCATACACACACATACACACATACTCACACACAGGCTTCTAGAACTTTCCAACCACAGGGAACACACGTGACACAACTCCTGCTACACCAGAATTTAGGAAAGAGAGCTCACATGGAGGCTAGCCATAGAACAGGCAGGTCGTAGGGAGAAGGGCTTAGCAACTTGGGAGACAGAGAGAGAGAGAGAGAGATAGCGGGACTCTACTTTATACTTCGCTCTGTGTGAGAGACTTGTTAATATTTCCAAGACAAATAAAAATAGTCCCATACTATTCTTTACCTCTCCTTGTCATTGAATGACAAATGGGAAAGAAGATTATCTACTTACAAAGCTACTCAAGTATAACAACCGCTCGTCCACAAGTCTAATATATATAACTTCTCTACAAGTAACTACAAAGTCTTTTTATGACAACACTACAAAATTACATTGTAACAGTGGAATAACACAATATTCTTAAGCAAAGATTCATTAGGAGTAAAGTATAACATTATTCTTTGACGATACTAACAAACGGACATTATAAACACGAGAGAACAAGAATGGTCCTTCCAAAGATTTAACTGGTCCAACTATAAGCTTGCCTCTCTTCGACATAAAAAAAAAAGATGAAACAATAATAATAATAATAATAATAATAACAATAATAATAATAATAATAATAATCCTGACTTTTCCTTACCTATGGACGCCGAGTGCAATAGGATCCGAAAACAAAGAAAGAAATTGTACGAAAAGCTGGAGAGCTATTCACGGCAGGGGCAGTGAAATGGGTCACACTATTGTTCAAGCATCATTTAATCCCCCAGACCCAAAATTTCACCTCACAGGCCTAATCACACCCACCCATCCACCCACATCTATATCTACGTATCCATCTATCAATGGATCCATGAAACTATCCATCTAGCTATCTATAAATCATTATATATCCTTTTCACCCATTCCGGCCAGGCTAAGCAATTCCGCCATCAAGTTAAACAAAGTGTGCATAATGTCGGTCGCTTGCTTCTCCATACATACTTGTACTTATCCTAGCATCTCTTTCATGTGTCAGTTCTCCAGCCTCTTCAGCCTACATACCTTGGTTTCTCATACACTGATTTTCCACATCTGTCCACCTCTCCTGAAAGTAATAGTTGCAGGCTACTGTAGCTTTCATTAACTTCATCTCAACTTGTGCCAAAGATGTAAGGATGAGGATTATTCTTAGTGCTTGTAACTGTTATGAGAATTTCAGTTTATCTATAAAGAAAAAAAAAAAAAACTGAGGGCAGCGGGTTAAGCCTATGAGGTGAAGCCAGGACTCCGGGGCTTGAATGGTGAGTCAGTGTCTGGCCCACTTCACTAGGCATGCCGTTCAAAGTTCTCCCTCATTTATGCTTTCTCTTTTCTTGCTTTCTGGACCCTACCTCACTCCATCCTTAGGTAGGAAAAAGAGATCATGATGATGATTAGGAATGTGCATCATATCTTGTTCCTCCCACCATACTGTGACATCTTGGGAATCCTTCTTCTATACTAACCTTGGGATTTGCCTGGTGATTCGCATTCTCCTCCAGCGGTGGGAGTGTCCATTGGGCTGTCTGGACGGGGCTTCTTCAGGAAGATTGGTGACTGAGGGCCGAGACCGTGTGGGGCGCCACTCTCTTCCTCCTGCTGGTGCTTCTCTGCGTGGGACTCCAGCGTTTGGTAGCGTAAGAAGGAGAAGCCACACTTGGTGCAGTGGAAGTGCTTGTTTACCTTGTTGCTGTGGAAGGTGAGATCAGGTCAGAGAGAGAAAAGAGGAAGGAGGAGGAGAGGTAAATCAGTGGTTTAAAAAATATAATGAACTGATCTGCTTAAAAGAAAAGATAACACTACATCACGGAATTGTTAAATGTTTCCAGTTACTGCTGGATACTTTCCCTTCTGCTCGTACATACAGTACACACTAGTAAATGAAGAATAATTCAAAGACAACCAATAAACCAATACATGTGCATATCCTGTTCTTTCATTTAAAAAAAAAAAAAAGAAACTATAGGAGGACATAATGTTTTATGTATTTTTTCTCGTGTGGCTTGTTCCTCATAATCATCAGAATAATAGAGTATTCAATTATGAAGTAATGTTTACTGCAGCTTCAAACGGGAATTATATTTGTAACTCTGCAGTATGCTCATGCATAGAGGTTGCATGTTATAACATGCATACACATTCAGAACAAGGGAACTGATCAGAGAAGTGAATTATCGGTAATGGTGAAAAATTTAAGAGTTCATTCCCCACCCGCTGCGTGACAATGACCTGCGCTACTCATGATTTAAACAAAGAGGCGAAAGCTTTTGTGTCAGACTGCCTACAATAGCCATTTCCTTCACTGTTCACTTCTCCTAAAGTGGGTGAGCCATGTTCTCCTAATGTCCCATTCACTTTATAGCAAGTGATGTCCTTCTACGTTTCATTTCCTGACCTGTAGCATCTTCTGTGATGGAATGTGCTTGACCAGTCATGGGGCATATAAACAAGTGAGAGACCCTGCAATGAGGGAACCCCACCTTAAAGTAAATAGAGCTGTGAGTGTTCTGGCTGGACGGCCGAAAGCATTCCTCATCAGGAAGAAAAGATGTGGTGCAAGGTTCGATCCCAGTGAGGGGCATTAAAATATTATTGGGCTGGAAGCCAACTTCAATAAAGCATAACACAAACGTCTATCTACTTGTTCATAGCAGTCAGCTTGTTCTGGCGATGCATGATCCAGCAAAAGTGTAAAGGTCAGTGCCACTCTGAGCAACGTTCCCTTTTGCTCATGAAATCCCTAGAGATACGCCGTTTCCAGCATTTTGTTAATTTACCAATAAGGAAATGGCCTTAAATGGGACATTACAAATTAAAAGGTTACATGGATTCCACAGGCAACAGCATGGTCATTATGAAAACTCAGAATATGATAAGGCATTATTGTTTATTTATTATAACTGAAAAAATACTAGGCTACAAAGACGTAGTCGGCCAAGCATAAAAGTCAAGTGGACAGTTAAAAAAAAAAAATGCAACTCTTACCTTTGACAGTTGGGTGAGCGACAATCTATGTTGCGGTCGATGGCAATGAAGCCCTCTGGAATGGGCATGTTCTCGTGGAAGTCGTGAGCGTGGAGAGGAAGGACATCGGCGTGGGTGGTGACGTAGAGACAGCGGGGGTGGGCGCAGTGGTAGTGGTGGCGGCCAAGCAGGGGACACAGCTGGTCAGGACATGGTACACCCTCGGCCCACGGGTAGAAGCCATCCACAATCTCCGCCTGCAGTTGTCAAACATGTGGATTTACACACTGACTTTTACTTAACACAAAAATAATTTCAATAACACACACGACAGAAGCGTGATCTCGTGAGAATAGTAGTAAAGATAAAGGGGAAAAAAAAAAATCGGGCGAGATCGTAAAGTTAAAATGAAGTCATCTTGCTCTAAGTCGGTTATGTTCAGAAATATTTTTCTTGCACATGAGCTCCATTGGGCTTTTAATCTTGAATTTCAGTTAGGAAATCAAGAAATAAGCATTCACACTACAGGTATGGACCGTGATCAAGCGAGCATGGTTGCATTTTTTACTTCCGGCTAAATGTGGTTTGTTTTTTTTCTTTTACTGAGGGGGGGGGGGAGGAATGACTCGTACCAGTGGAAGAAAGTTTTCATGACAGTTTCGAATAGGCAGTCTCATGATTGGCCTAACAGCTAAGGGGAAAAAAGTGTTGGCGTTCTACTCTTATGTTTATTTATTTATTTATTTATTTTTCTCGGCTATGTTTGGCTTCTCTTGGGAAAGAGTCTCGTACCCCTGAAAGACAATTTTCATGATAGTAAAAAAAAAATAAAAAATGGGTTGACATGCCACCACTCGTTCAACAGCAGAGAAGAAAAAGTTTTGGCGCTCCTCAGTCGTGGAGCCATATGAAACGAGTTTTACACACATAATTTCGGCTGAGTATAATGATCTCGCTCGCTGCATCCTTAACTCTATCACTACGGCTGGTAAATTTGGTTACTTTATTCAGGTTAACACCAGAATGTTTCAATCAATGGAGAAAAATCCTAGCACTCAAAGGCTTCAAAAACTACCTCAGGTATCTCTAACTCTTACGTGTACTGTGCTGGAGAGGAACGCCTTTAAGTGGTGGCACCGATGCAGCTGGCTGACTCCATTGTTCAGTTATACAAGCGTCCCTTAGTACTCTCCCTGTCCTCAAAAACGAGGATGTGGACTGCAGGAGGAGGGGAACTTCAGCCTGCAGTCCACCGAGGTCATATTTCAGTGAACCTCGGGCTATAACAAAAACTACTACTACTACACTCCTCAAATAACGTATTGCACTGTTGGGGGCTCGATGGTTAGGAAACTGAGCATATTTTTCTGACACGGACGGATTTATTATGATGATATCTTAGACTATAAGACGTCACTCAGTGTGTCATTTGATCTATTTTTAGGGGACTAATACCAAGATTAATAATTGCACAACGATCACAGGGTGGCCCCGCGTCAACATTTTAAAACTGTAAGTGTTGTAAAAGGTGCCATACTTTTTTGCGGGATGCACACCTATGATTTCTACATAGGATAACATCAGACAATTTGGTTCAAACAAAAGATATCCTTACAGTGAAAGGGTTAAATTGCCATATGAAGTACAAAGCAAATTGCAATCTAAAGAGGTGATTTATTATATATATATATATATATATATATATATATATATATATATATATATATATATATATATATATATATATATATATATATATATATATAGTATAATTCAGAATATGACAGAAATATGGAAACAGTGCTTTTGAACATCGTTTGCGACCACCACGGCAAGTATGATCACGATTGTAAGAGAGAGAGAGAGAGAGAGAGAGAGAGAGAGAGAGAGAGAGAGAGAGGATTTTTAAAACGTTTATTTTTATAATTATTATTATCGTGCACTGCAGGCTGAATTCTTTTTTAGAAATCTAGTACTCGTTGTAGTTCCGCCTGGGGCACATAAGCATGCACATGAAAGACACTTTTTTTCCTATGACGTAATGATGAAATTCATGAAACTCATCAAACTGAGTTGGTATTGCTTATGAAACACCCCACCCTCCATTCGATTAAATGTTTTTGAGTTTTATTATCAACGATTTTATTCAACTTAGGACAGACCTCCAGTAGTGAAGAGGTTCATGTAGGCTGTGTCCAACTCCTTCACTTTCAGAAGTCATGAAAAACTTAATGAAACAATCTGGTGGTGGCAACAAAAACATAAAATATGTCAAAGATGATGGTCTGGGATTAATGTCTATCAACTGCAATAGGGTCGTTCAGCCAGGTAATTAGTGTAAAGTTCCGGTTAGGTAAACCTCCCTATAAATACGACACACAACAATCAGATTTACATTCAGGTCACTGATTGCACTGCTTGATGACGAGAGACAAAGGGAAACAAACTTTGTCTGAGTGACCCAAGAACTGAACTAGAGATATTCTTGTGGGCTTGATACGCTACCACTGCACCATCGGATCCTCCTAGATACGTGATGGGAATGAGTTGTTAAAGTGTGTGATTTTGCTGACCTGTGGTTGGAGCGGGTTGGCGAGGAGTGGCCCCGTGCGCGGCAACAGCACGGGCTGGGGGCTGCCTGAGGTGGTTGACTGCCCTCCCGTGGAGCAGGTGGTACTTGTGCTGCAGTTACTCGTTGTGCTGCAGCTGTAGGTGCTGGGGAAGTTGTAGTTAGGGCCCACGTTATTGTTGTTGAAATTGCTGTTGGCACTGAAGCCGCTGTTGGTGGTACAGCTACTGCTGGTGGTGAAGGGTGGTGCCATTCTTGGAGGGGAAGTGTCACGCCCTAACTGAGCCAGGTGACCAAGAGGTGTCATGGGGTGGGGGCCTAGAGGCATGCCCACTGGTACTGGGGGAGGGGGCGAGCTCTTGGGTAGCTTGTAGCTGGTGAACATGACCTGCGGAGAGTCATGACCGCTGGAGCCCGGAAGCTGGAATATAAAAAGCTCTTGTTAGCTGGACAGTAGGCTGAGATCGCATATTCACTACCTGAATGATAACATAAAAACAGTTGAGAAGGATGATAATGTTATCACTTTCGTTCTTGGAATCCGGTGACGGACAATTTACTACTAAATTTTGCTACCTCCTAACATCATCATCATCGAATCCTGTGTTCCCCCATGAAGAGAGTAGGAGCCCGGGGCTAGGCAAGTTGTCCTAACTACTTTAATTAATTTGGAAGAGCACCCCTGTAGTGAAGGACATAAAAAAGGCTATAGTCTACTTAGCATACATTCACTTATGAACAAATGTGCTTATGTGATCGGGAAAAACATTATTTATGACTGGGAGAGAGAGAAAAATAAGTGGGAGGATGGTGGTGCTGCGTAGGATATCTGATAAATGCTCACAGTAAAAAGTAATTTGTATTGCAGTTTGAATGTGTATTAAAAATTATGTCTATGCACAGTCTCTTTCTCATACTAATATATCTGGGATGTTGCAGCGAGGGTGCTTGTGTCAGTAAAGCATTAAGCTGCGTACACTGATAATTGAACAAGTAAGCTGAATTCACGTTACAAGGTTGAGAGAGAGAGAGAGAGAGAGAGAGAGAGAGAGAGAGAGAGAGTATTTTATGTAATACAGAATTAAATATCAATGAAAACTCGCAAGCATTAGGGTAACAGTACTACGATACGATTAGTGAGCCGTGTGAGTGAGTTAGCGGAACAAATGTCACTCTAACTTACGTAGTCATTCCACACCTGCAAGTAACAGGAAACAAAACTAAGTCAAATATTTGCTTTACGTATGACAGGGTAAATGTGTGCAATTATATTAAGTTGTATAGATGGACTAATTACTTAGGGCAGGTCGAGATTACCAGCACTGAAATGTAACTTCTGGGTGACCTGCACTGTAATGTTTTGTACACTTATGATGAGCTCAAGGGCCGTATGTGACACGGAGGGCTTCTTAACACCTCTTCCTAATCGATTTACTTTGCATATCGTTCCTTGAAATACTCTTGCATGTTATTTATATCGTATTAATGTCGACGTAGTTTCATCAGTAACATGTAGAGGATATTGAGGTGCACTGTATAGATTAAATCGCTAGGAGAGAAGCGTTACGAAATCTACAAAGCCATTCAGAATATGAAAGAAAAGTTCGTATCGTTTAGTTAAGTAGGCTTCTTAGCACGTCTTTCTAATCTGTGGATGTGTGCATATGCCACTTTAACATTTTCTTGTATGGTAATATTGTAAACTATGTCAGTATCAGGAAGACATATACAAGAGCATAATAAAGATGCAATACAAAATAAATCGTTAAGGAAAAGGTGGTAGAATACCTACTAAGCTAACAAGAATACGGCCTCAAGAGAAGAAGAATGTGGTATCAAGTGACGCACCTCAATGACTCTGTTTTTGGGTGGCCGTCCCCGCTTACGCTTGAACATGGCGTCGATAGTGGTGACGGTGGCCACGTGCCCGCCGGCTCCCGGGGAAGCGGCCAGGGCCAGGCGCCGTGCGTAGTCATGCATCCGGAAGTGTTCCAGGCGGCGGAAAGGCTTGTCTCCCGCCGCCAACACCGCCTCGCCGCACCCCTCCTACACACACACACGCACACCACACCACAAGGTTAGTCACCACAACACTCAACACAAACCTTAATTAGTAGCAGCGGTAACTGCACAGTAATTAACACACTTTAAGTAAGGAATAATAAAAGCTATGAAACTTAGGATTACAGCAGAGCAAAAAGCAAAAATTCATATATAACAGAGGAACGTGGCAGTAAAACTTGTTAAATCTATGGGAATGAGTAATAATAATAAAAAGTACCACAAATATGTGCACGAAACAGAAAGCACACTGCAACTCTGTATAAAACACTATTATTACCGGGAACCACCTATGACCTTCATTAAGATCTAGTCTCTGAGTCACCCGGTGCTGCTGACTATCCCGACACAATACAAGGCCATGCGGGAGCTATGGTCAGATGTAAGTTAAACAAAAGGACTAACCCAGTTGCAGTGGTAATGGTCTGCGTGGTCCTGGATGGGGCAATCTGGGGGGCAGGGGCGTGGGTCTTCAGACTGGGATATTCTTGTGTAGTGCTCTTCTGTGATCACTGTCTGCTGTTCGTGCACCCTCCCATGTTCTCGTGCACTCTCACGGCCGCGGAACACTGTCTCACATTCATCACAGTGCCAGTGTTCCATCCCCGACAGGTCACAGCCAGCCCGACATGGCTCGTCACGGCTGTGGCATCTCAGCCACCGCTCCCAGTCACGGTCCTCACCGCCCATACTGACGGTCAAGTCCACAGGCGAGGCCGGGCCAGAGGACGACGAGGCAGGGGTGGAGGCTGAGCTGGTAACTGACCCCCCAGGGAAAAGACCATGGGCAGAGGGCGGGGTGACTCCCAACAGGCGAGCCAGAGGATGCTGGGACTCTGTCATGCCGGGAGACGGGAAGCCTCCCATCAACAGGCCAGGAGGCCGCTGCAAGCCTGGGGTCAGAGGACCGGGTGGACCAGGGGTTGGGATTGATCCTTGTGGAGATGATGAGTCTTCACTTCTTTGGTCTACAGGACCCATGGGCGCACCAGGCAAGGGGCCACTTAAATGACCCATCAAAGGATTAACCATAGGTCCTCCGAGGGCGGCCAGAGGTCGTAATGCCTCGTGCAGAAGGGGTGCCAGAGCAGGGTGTCCATCAGGCACTCCCAGCATCGTTTGTGCCAGCTTGTACTTGCGGTAGGCTCTTTCGTGTTCCTGCCGCTCATGCTTCCGCTATAAACAACAGTAACATCAGTTTTATCATATTTTCATTCTCGTTCCTAATTTACTTATTAATTTACATTTGACTGCACACAGGGAAATTTATAGTGACATTCTGATACTGTACAAACAATAAACTCATGCGCATATCATCTGGTTCATTATGAAAATGCTGGTGTACCTTGTGAGCAAAGATCTGGCCTGATGAGTGGAGGACATAGTTGCAGTCTGGCCGGATGCAGTGGATGTGGTTCACTACCATCGAGAACTTGCACCCCTCATACGGACATGCCTCCTGCTTCATGAACTTTTTAAAACCGTCCTTTATCAGCTGCTCGTCCTTTATGTGATAAGTCTTGTGCTTCTCTGTAGGTGTAATTGTACCTCATAGTATTTGCAGCTTTTTGAAGTTGGATAATTAATACTTACGGTATTTCATGCATCTTATATACTGCATTGTAATTAAATTTAGATATAAACAGGTCATGGATAATTGTACCAGGTAAGATTTTTATGCATTTATCATGCTGCATTGTAACAGACACAGATGTTTTTACTGATGGCCCCAAGCTGGTCTGAAATGTGAACTGCCGGTTTCAGTTGATCTTCTGCAGTACAATGTTCACCATTTGGGGGATAGGAAAGGAGTTGAGGAACACTTGTACAACCAAGCAACAGAGCCGACAAGTTATATCGGTGCCACCACGTGAAGGCGTCCTTCTCCAGCACCCATATAGATGTAAACTGAAGTAATTGGTAACTACCAGGCAAGAAGTCAGACTCACCCATATCAGCCTTGTTCTTAAAGGTGTAGTTACAAGCGCTCCTCATGCAGTGGAAGTGTGTGGTGCGCTGGCCGCTAAAGCTGCAGGCAGGTTGGTTGCAGTCCTCAGAAGCACGGAACCTCTGGAAGCCCTCCTGCATGATGGCGGAGTCCTTGCGGTGGTAGTTGGCGTGCATTTGGACATCCGAAGTACTGATGTACACCTTGTCGCATCCCTCCTGTTGGCACACGGTATTATCATGCCACAATGCTAGTCTTACAGAAGCTCGTAGTCTATGTGCCATAAGAGGCTTCATAGCACCTGCTCATTAGCTATTTATTTCGCAAACTTTGACATTCTGTCGTATGTTATTTATATATCGTTTTAATACAGACATACTTTGCAACACTGCCTTGCAAACAGAATCAAGATATGCAATAAACTGTTAAGGAAGAAGTGTTATGAAATCTTGGAAGCTACTTAAAATACAACCCATGCAGCTACTGAACTGTCAAAGTCGGGAGGGGTACAGTACGTCAAAACAACAGAGGCATGACCTTGCGCTGTTGAACTTTTATATTAAGGGAAACATATATTTCTTCCATTACACTTGACTTAGTCTAACTTCATCATACCAAGATGTTTAAATTAACACATCAGTCTACTGTACAGTATGTATGTATGCATGTATGTATTTATGTATGTATGTACAGTATGTATGTAAAGGCACTGATGTACCGAGTATGTATGTATGTATGTAAAGGCACCTATGTATGTATGTATGTCTGTAAAGGCACCTATGTATGTATGTATGTAAAGGCACCTATGTATGTATGTATGTATATGCATGTAAGTATGTAAAGGCACCTGTGTATGTATGTATGTGTGTGTGTATGTATGTATGTATGTATGTATGTAATGGCACTTGGTTATGTATGTATATGTATCTATGTATGTAAAGGCACCTATGTAGGTATGTGTGTATGTACGTATGTATGTATGTATGTATGTATGTATCTTTATGATCAGTGATGAAGCTCCTACCATTCAAGACGGCATGCAGTCTGGGTCCCACTAACCTTGAGACAATGGTAGTGTGTTTGTTTGCGATTGTGGGAGCAGTTGGAGAAGCGGTCACTGCAGTCGTCAGAAGGAGAGTAGCGCATGAACCCGTGCTGCAAACTCTCATCTCGTTTTTTGTGCCACTTGAAGTGTCGTATCATCTCCTCCTTCTTACTGAACACCTTCTGGCTGCACTCCAAGCAGTGGAAATGCTCTCTGCATTGTCGGGGAAGATTATTTATAATCAATTAGCATGTTGCATTATGGCTAGGATAATAGCATAATTATACCATTAAATTATATCTATGCATCGCCATTGGCATCTAGAGATATGGGTGCAAGGTCACCCTTATTTACATAATACAGCATTGGAGACAGATACATCCACGATTTAAAACCAAACTTCATTTACTGGATGTATCTTTGACAAACGTTATGGTTTATAAAGCACACAACAGGCTATCTATTTCCAACCAGAAGGATTAGGATTATCTAATAATTTATCTAATCTCAGCTGCTCTTTCTGTTCTCGGTTTTGGAAGTCAAAAACCTTTTCTTTGGAATCAGTTGTGTGTAATACTCATGGATATTTCAATACACTAATTATGACTACGGTCATAGAGCCTTTATTTTTTCCCGTGCCTAATTTTTCACAACCGGAATATGAGATTGATGTATGTAGTTGCAAGGCTGAAAGTATGGAAGCAGGTATACAAAAGAAGATACATTTTACCTTAGGTTATGTTCCCTGCAAGAGATGTTGCCACATTCGAGGGCCGAACTGTAGGATTTGACGTATCGAGAGTAGTCGACTTGAGGCTTGACGAGGGGGTCGCGTACACCCATGCCTCCAGGCAGCAGCGAGACGGACGTCGGGCATCCCACCAGGGACAGTCCTGCTAACCCAGGAGTCACTGCTGGGGGGAACACAGCCACAGTTAGCAAGACGGAGATAATGGAGGGGGGGGGGGACCACAAGTAGCAAAAGAGAAATATTTGCTTATAGCTACTGAACTGTCACAAAAAAACAATGAAAATTATTTTCTATTGGAGATGAAATAGTCACACGTAGTTGTGTTGCTAGAACGGAGTTGTCGGATCTGTCAGCTCTAGTTAGTTCTATTAGAACACGCTAAATTATTTTAAAGTCCATTCTGCAATATGCACAACACAGCGAAGTACGCACAGCATTTAACACTTTTAAAATATTTTCAGTGTTATCATAAAGATGTTCAAGCTCTCGATGGTAACTGAGTGTCAAACACTATTTCCTGAGTACAAAGTGGAAGATACAGAGGAGAAGGTGTTTGCTGCTTGTCTAATGAGGCGATTGTTTCCTTCATTACTGTCATGATGCTGTTCTCCTCAGGCACAAGGACGTTCACACGCGAGGGTCTTTATCCTCACTATTGGTATCATGGAACGCACTTCCTTGGAGCCATACATTTTCATTTAGTTAAGACTCCACATGTCAAACATTGCGTGTAGGTGTCTCACTGACTTATCTATTTTAAACTCATGTGTTGTCACAATGGGTATGTTATCTTACAAACTGACAAGAAGCGTTGATTTGTGAAGATGTGTATTTCAGAAATTCAAAATGTTACTTCAAGATTTATCTACTTAACCTCCTGATCCGGTCTTGCCAAGGAACATGTCTCACCGGACAGAAGAAAAGTGAGTGAGTGTTGTGCATGTGTGGCTGGTGTCGGGTGGGTGTGGGACGGGCGTGTGGGCGAGCTTCCGCTGAGCAGGAAGGAGGATGACCACTACCTGGGCCCGGCACACCGCTCTCCGCCCCTGTGGTCGCAGGCTCCAAGGGCGAGACTGGTGTGGCAACCGCAGCTCGCGATCAATTGCAGGGCTAACTGAGGATGTCCTGGCGGGGGAGGCCTGCCGCTCCACGGGAAGCACGGGGGCGCCGCGGCTTCCCTGCTGAATCACGCACACAGACTCCACGACGACAGAAACTTTCACATTATATGCTACTGTACTCTCTTTACTTTAACTTGGACTATAATAACCATCTCTTAATCTTGAATGCTGAGCTGTAGCAAGAGATGAACACTAAAATATGATAGAAATCAAAAGGAAGTGCCTTGGAAAGGATGAAAAGTTGTAGTATTATCTTATACTATCACAGAGCTACGAGAAATTACCTGCAGAAGGACAAAAGTATCGATAAAAGTAAAATGAAAAACCCATAGCTATCATACGACTAATCGACAGTCCGGGAACCTCATAAAAGTAAGAAACGAAAGGGGACGAAAATACTAACAATGAAAAAAAAAAACACACATTCATCCAAGCGCTCTCGTAAGTTAGTGCCCCGTTCCACGTTATTCATTGGATTAAATGGTTTCATCGCAATCCTAAAATAATGGCACTCATGAATACTGAACACTGATACTGTAGGATTAAAAAAAAAAAATGTATGTTACAACGACGATTACATATTTCTAAAACATGACCAGACTAGCACTGCAGAAAGAATTCCAAAAAAAGAAAGTTTATGTGGCACAGTGTTATTATATGCACGAGTATTAATAAGAAATTTATTAAGGTCTAAAATTACATCTGGAGAAAATACTGATCCCGTTCAAGTATAACATCGCCATACATGAAGAAGTAATTTTAACTCCTTCTCTACGTCGATGTATTTTTAATTTTTTCCTTAATACATCTAGTTGATTTTACTTGGGTTAGGCTGGTGAAACTCTCACGTTGAATAAAACCGTGAGACAGCAGCAAGAATGAAATAAAAGTGACGTTCTCAGCTGAAGAGATTAGTGAATAGGCTAATAGGTTGGTATTAGAGTGAAAATAGTATGCATCTATATGGGTAGGTAGAGGCAGGTAAGTAGTTAGGTAAGTAGGCATGCAGATAGCTAGGTAAAGGGATAACAATATAAAAAGGTAGAAGGTGAGAAAGCAGAAAGTAGGCAGGTAAGCAGGCAGTTAGGTAGGTAGGCAAGGGAATAGGAAGGTATGCTGATGCAAGGTGAGAAGGTAGAAAGAAGGTAACATGAAAGAAGTAGGTAGTTAGATAGGTAGGAAAGGGGACAGGAAGGTAGGCTGATGTAGGGTGAGAAGGTAAAAGGGAAGTAGGCATGCAAGACGGCAGACAGGTAGGAAGGGTGATAGGAATACGCCAATTACCTGCACTCATTTCCTCTACCATTTCCTCGCCCTGAAGGATTTAATGATTATTCCGCCTACCTTCCGTGTTTCCTTGTCCAGTTCCTAAGATCCGGGAGTAGGTGGGCGTGGCAGGTCGTTCCCGCCACACCCTCGCCTCTCCGATAACGTCTGAGCAACCACCACCGCCAGTAATTATTCATCCTTTCACGATTTATCACCCAGCTAACCTCTCGCCGCTCCGTGTGTTAGCGCTTCTTCATCGACCTCGCTTACGCACCGTCCCTTTCTCCTCTTCGGAACTTAGGATAAAACACACACACACACATACACACACACACACACACACACACACACACCTATAAGGCTACGTAGAGGACTCATTAACCTACGTTTCAATTATAGTCTTGTTTCCACCAGACGATTTTCTTCATTTCAGGTGAGACTGTTAAACTTGAGAGACTGGATATAGTTTACATTAACCCTCTTCACTATAAGAGGCTTCGATTAAGGTAGATAAGAGTCGTCAGAGAGAAGCAAGACTAAAAAAAAAAAAAAAAGTACTGAGGGAGATAACTTGGCCAAAATAAATGAGATGCTGGAATTACAACTGACAGATAAACTACCAGCTGTGTGTCATCATTCTCTCCCGTTTAGTTAGAGGTCTAGCTTACAATCAGTTTAAGTTCGTGGTACGGAAAACTCACCTACCGTACATAAGTATCATCCGTAATGCAAACAAGTATATGAACTCCCCTCCCTCTCCCCCCTCCCTCTTTCTCTCAGGACCCTCATGTATACAGTTTCTTGAGCTGTGTGTAAGATCGCATGTTTATACTTTTATCTGCACTCATACAGCAGACAGACACATCACAACTAAGAAAGGTGACTATAGAAGTGAAACATACGGTGAAAGAGGCTGATTCCTGATAATAATTAACTGTTATGGAAATTGATCGTAAAAATAATGATAAAGATCCATTGTAAATACGACCCCAGTTGCACACACACACACACACACACACACACACACACATACGCATGCGCAACACTACACAGTCTATAGAATTAGGTCTCAGCGGGGGGAGGAGTGATTAATAAAATCCATATATTGACGGAAGACAAGGGGAAAGGGGCGCTACAAGGAATAATCCCCATCCGAGCAGACGACTGAACACGCCTGGCTATTCGTTTTTGTCTCCCCATGGCCCCAGTCCCTCTCAGGCTTCGGGATCTACATAAATCCGTAAAAACTAACCGCCCATCCGATTCTATTCTCGGACCCGGGCCATGACACGGAATAATCACCTCCAACTCGAGCATGCGGACGGGCTCATAACGATAATTGGAGCGGCCGCCAGTCCCACTCCCGGCGACACTCTCAAATGAACGCCCATTTATCATCCGTCGGGGGGAAATTATAAACTAGCCTAATTTTCATGGAACGTCCGACCCCACTAACTGACCCCAAGCTATGTCCGTCCGCATTAATTTAGACTTTTGGGCAACACTCAGCATAATCGCCTCGACTATTCAAGCAGGTCGCGACAAATGAACCTATGTGAAGGTAGGAAAATAAAAGGACAATGACGAAGTATTGCTGGGGTAATGAGGAGTTTTGTGAGTGTGTCCGCGCTGGCCTCCCACTGAGCAATTGATCCACCCCCCGTTTTCCGAGATCAATAACCAAAATGAAGCGTTGTCGGTTCTCCAACTTTCTGTCGGCAGTGGGTTATTAAACGAATGAATAACGCGAGGTAGGGAACGACAAAAAACACCGCTATAAGTCAAGATTTTTACCACCTCAGTGTTCAGACACATAATCTACTGGCATAAAAATGGAAAAGTTAAATGGGGCTCGCTACCCAGATCTGTCAACGTCCATCCGACCGTGGGGCAAAAAATATGAAACATTAGTAACAACCGGGGTTTAAATTTGCTGCCGCCTCTTTCTATCTGGCATTCTAATGTTCGCCGACCATGAATATTTTATGAGCACCACGCAGAACGATGGGTCTGCCTAGGGGTAAATTGCTGTGCGTTTTGTGAATCGAACTCCATTTAAATTGTGGCCCATTTACCGAGCGCCTACAATAAGGATGGCAACGCTGGCTTTACAAGGAGCATTCATAAATCTCTCCGCCTAGTGGCTTGTTTATTTACAAGTGGAGTCCTCCCGGGGCAGAACTGGAGGGCCTCTTTTATTCCCTTTGTCACGTAAGAGCCGAGATGCCACATTACCATCTACGTCACGGCTGGTCCCAGCACACACCACCACCGGTTATGCATAATTACCATTAAAAAAGAAAAATATGTAGGCTGAAATATTTACATTATTTATACATAATTTTATTTCTCTTACTGTTGGAGGGTATAAGATGCAGCAACATTCTTCATGGTTTATATTTACGTTTTTTTTTTCTTTCATGACGAAATGATAATTTTTTCGTAAATTAGTGGTAATGCTATCACCTCATTCTTCTTTGTGTGTTCAACAGATGAGTTCAAGCAGTGTGTATAATGGTTAAAAATTATCAAGGAGAACGATTTTTTAACGACGCTGAAACTGGAAAATAAGGATGGGTGATTGTAAGTACCAAACAAAAGTCATAGCCTACGATTATCTTTTCTGTGGTCTCGTGTTTGTTGTGATGGTCTGGTTTCTCAGTGTCTGCTCGACGTCGGAAGCGGAGTCCTCGGATTCACAGCAATCAGCTTTCTCTATCGCCTGAACCCTAGCGCAATAAAGTACGCCAACAGCAGCCAGGGAACAGCTCAGACCTCCTCCCAAGTGCCAGATCTATCACATACGAGGCGCATAAAGTCAACGTGAATACATCTCGAGTGGATAAATGACAGACAAACCACGTGTACGGGCGTGTTAATTCTCGGTCTACGTCAAAGCGGCTTTTACACCTGACTTCTTTACGGTCATCCTAAAATTGCTGGGAGGACACACACCAGTAGGCTGCCCCCGGGGACTCCAAGTGATATAATAAGAGGAGGTTGAGTCTTGGCTTGTGCGACTGCGAGAATGGAGGGAGCGAGCGTCATTTGTTATCATAGGCCCGAAATACACGAGACCTGCCACTCCCCTCACAACCCCCCCCCCTCCTACTCCCCCTCTTGCTCTTCCCCTTCCTCCTCCTCCTCCAACTCCTCCTTTATCATCATCGTCATAATCATCATCATCATCTATCTATCTATCTATATACCTAGGCTGCTTCCCCCAAGGAAAGGGAGGTAGCCGTGACAGGACGATACACTCCCCATTTACTCATCCATTCAAACACATTCATTCGGATCTTAGCCCCAAAGGGGAGGACGGACAGATCCTCATCGCACCACACCGCACAAGGGTCAACTCCGCAATGCAATCAGTGACATCCGCAGCAGGGCCCGACAGCAGAGCTGGTTTACCCCTGCCACATCATAACAGACTCATCCCCTTACCCGCACCTGACCTGAAATAGCTGATCATCATCATTACATCTTTTTTTTTTTCTTTTCCTCCTCCTCCTCCTCTCCTCTTCCTCCTCCTCCTTTTCCCCTCCTCCTCTCCTCCTCCTCCTCCTCCTCCTCTTCCCCTCCTCCTCCTCCTCCTCCACCTCCTCTCCCTGGCCTCACTTCCACTTGGCAGGGCTCGTCGCTCCCCACTAGTTTGTTGACGGAAGATGGTAAGCAGGCCGCCACTTAATTGATACCCAAACCAGCATTCCCGGCGGCTTAGGATCTGCTCTACATTTTTTTTTTCTTTTCACCATTTTAGCCTCTTCAATACGGTCATATGTTAGTTATATTTTTGGTTTCTTCGGGTGATTTTAGGTAGGATCTCTCTCTCTCTCTCTCTCTCTCTCTCTCTCTCTCTCTCTAACTGGAGGGCTTAGATACATCCTTCAATAATCTCTACGCCACTAAGGTACTCTTCTAAGGTCAGAGTCTGGTAGCAGAAAGAATTAGACATGCAAAAAAAAAAAAAAAAGGAAAAAAGACGTCTTCATATCTAACAGGTTTATTCTCATCATGACACAGTAATATATTTTTATGTTTATTATATGTAGTTCTTGCTGATATGAAGGTTCGTATTCTCGTCGGTTACGGGAGCTCCCTAACACTTCTTCCTTAGCGATTTATTCTTGGATATGGCTCATTTTTACTTTATGAAGAATATGGCGATAACAGACGATTTATGTAACATATAAGACAGTAAGGTGTATCAAACAAAATAAATCACTTAGGAAAAGGTGTTAGGGAGCTTCCTCAGCTGACGAGAATATGGGTCATAATAACAAAGCAGCATACCGAGATGTATCATGTGAAATAAATCGCCAAGGAGGAGGTGCTACGAAGCCTCCTAAGCACACAAAAATACTGTCCCTAGAGTCGTTTTTCGTTTTCTAGTTGGCTTTGTAGTTTCAAATACTGTTTATCAGCTATTTATTTTCCCTCTTGCACTTTTTCATTCTCTTCTGTTTTGTTTATTAATCTTATATCAACAGGGATTTGCATGAAGTATTAATGTACCAGATGTAGAAATAAATCAGTAAGGAAGGGGTGCTACGGAGTCTCTTTTACCACTGACAATAACCGAACTAGGCAGGGGAATGCGGAGGGTAAATGTCTTGGGTACTATTCACTGATATCTTTATTTATATAGCCAGAGTCACACTACATAGACCTCAGTACTGAATGATGAATAGTTACATAATCTCACTTTGACGTTAGTTGCTCATTGCATTTTAAACCCTTCAGTCTGATTATGTATTTTTAGACGCGGATGCATTTCTTAAACGAGGCCCTGTTCGTCAGTCACTCCCTAAGGATTTCTCGACCTCTAACTGCTAAACTCCTGTAGACTTTAACGAGGCCCCATATCATGACCCTTATGATCCCGCATCTTTCTAGTGTTTTTGGTACTTGTTTATTTTATTCTTGCTTCAAACGATTTTCTTTAGCACAGACGGAGAAATCAGGCAGTGATGGTGTTCCAGGCAGGTTACCGTAGCAAGGAATATCTAACAAATAAAAATAATTATAAACGAATAACCCAAGTAAATCCACTGACTGATTATAGTCGACTAGTTTTCATCTGACGGAACTGGGCTACACACATCACTCACCTAGTAAATCGCGGTTCCTTTAAATTCAGTGAGGCTTAGCTACGAGGGACGAAAGAATCTCCTTAGTTACTAGTCAAATTAGCCCTCCAGACTGACTACTCCTGACCATCAACTGAGCTGAAAGGGGTTATGAATCTTCGTAAGGTTACAGGAAACGCGCTACAGTTGCGTCTCCAGGTTGTTGACACCGAAACAGCCTACCCTGTGGCGGACTTTGATCAGTGAGGGCGGCGGGGTGATGGGGGCGGTGAGCTGTAACATAATCTGGGTGGCCGCGAGTGTAGCTGTCCCGGTAAAGCTATACTGTACTTGTGTTATGGATGTATCCGGTATCCAGGCGGACCTCTGCTCTCACCAACGCTTTCTAAATGCTGTTCAGGTCTGTATTTTGAAGTGGCATAGGAGGCTTCGTAACATCTTTTCCTTAGTTATTCATTTTGCATATTACATCTTAACATTTTTCTGTATGCTATTCATGTCGTTTTATGATCAACACACTTTGCATTAGTAACATACAAGAGGATACTAGGGTGTAATATGTGGAATGAACTGCTGATTAAGAGGTGTTACGAAATATCAAACGCCAGTTAGACTAAGACACCCAGACCAAGGGGCGATACATGTGGAGAGACGAGACAACATCAATGACCTCAACCAATATGCAGGATAATCGAGTTTCCAAAGCGGTTCACTTTTGTTATACTGTACACTGCTTTATTGTTCGCATTTTGTCACTTTATTCACTCTAGTTCGTTTTTGAAATGTTTGGTAGCTGAATGAGTGAAGAAAGAAGCATAAACAAGCTAAATCACTGACGTTTAATCATAACATCAGTGTCTCAGTCTGTTGTGAAAGAATTAAACACTGAGGGTAAGAGTGTAGTGAATTACTGTACTGATACAGAGTAGAGTAAGTCGAGATGTTGAGGTAAGTATAATGTAATTGAATAAAGCAAGGGCGGCAGAGTGTGAAAAAGATGCAAGGAATGTAATGGGGTATAACAGTTAGTGTAGTGCATCAGAGTGATGAATGGGGAATAAAGTTAAAAAGAAGAAGGGCTGGAATATGTAAGAAATTAAACAAGAGTGCGATGTGTTGGAACGGTAGGCATTATACAATATTATGGATCATGAGGAGTAGAATGATGCAAAGTGAGACAAAAATATCTGACACGATATGGCAGACCGCAAGAGAGGGCAACAATACACCAACAAGGAGCGTGGACAGAAAACTGAAGCACTGTGAATAAGAGGGATATGGAATAAGGGATATCTTGAGAGAGGTAAAAAAGAAAAAAGTTTCAGAGTGAAACAAGAACAATACAAAATAAGACAGAAGACAAAGAGAAGCTAAAATAGTAAGAGAGTGAAGTAAGAAGGATGCAGAATAAAGCAAAATTAACCAGAGGGTAAAAATGTACCAGAGTGAAGCGGAGAGAGTGGAGTTTAACAGTGAGGGCGGGGTCAGGGGAGGGCGGAAGAGTTAGCAGGAGACAAACAGGGTCGAGCGGTGCCCCACTTCAACCATTATCTCCATGTTAGCTTTACCATTCTCTTGTTGACCCACACTCGCCTCTACACCCCGCCGCGGCCACCCTCCTCCGCCTAAGCCCTGCTCTACCCTCATCCTCATCACCCTTCAAAGTTCACATCCCTACATCCGTTCACACACTCACATCCACTTATCTCTTATCGCCTCCTCTATTCAAGTTCCTACGACGCATCACATCTATCCACACATATCCTCATACACCCCTCAAAGCTCACATCCTTATATACTCTTGCACGACCACATTCACATACTGCATAGGCCTATCTAATCACACCTTTTATTCCCCATCATACACCCTCACTTCTAACGCCACAAATACCTACACTCTTACAATCACATACACCTTTTCTAATGATCATCCTCTTATCTTCTTACATTCTCATTTCATTCACAACATCAAATATCATCCACATCCCAACATCCCCCAGCAAACTCGCATTCTTATATCTCCAACCACCTTCTTAGACTCACCTTACTACAATCTTACTTCTTTCGCCTGTTAAACCATTTTCATTCATGTTACTACATCCACCCACACACTCCTATTTCCATCCCTGCTTCACTCTCGCTTCAATCATCTCATCAACCTCTTCTTCCTCCTCCTCCCCCTCCTCATCATCATCATTACCATCTCCCCATTTTCACTAACTTATCTGCACCCTCATACACTCCTAGTTCATCATACATTACCCCCTTGTTCTTCTCCACGCACAATTTCTGTAATGAAATTTTTACTTTTTACCACTCCTAGCCTTAACTTTACTTTAGAACTACAGTAAGTCCTCGATTGACACCACACTCAATCATAACCACAGTACCCACCTCCTCCCCCTGCACACGCGCGTGCGCGCGTTACAAAAACCTAACATACCCATTCATTTACGGAAGCATACAAAACATACATTTCCATTTCATTCACATGTATAATATGCCTATAACTGTCATTCGTATTTTATGAAGATATCCTTATTTACACTCTATCTTTACTCCTGCAATAAGGTGACACCCATTATATTCAATAATTTTTACTATGGACGATTTTGCTTCGTTTTACAAGGACCTTTAGGACTGAAGAGATAAAAAAGAAAGCCCACTATCATTTTCACAACAAAGCATTTTCTATTGTTTCTTTCAGACAATTTACTTCAGGAAGAACCTCTCGTACTGAAAAGATTAAATGCTGAGAGATTTCTCCACTTCCTTGTCTTTACTGCCATCACGTATCTAGTAGCTACTATTTTCAGCACTAAGATGTTCCAGGTAGCTGCACAGGAAGCCTCCCTTTCTCCTCCAATTCCTCTCCCAGGCTTACCACACTTTCACCCTTCAGCCCGACACCATCTTCATCTCCACATTCTTTTTCTTACATTTTAACTTCCCCTCCCTTCCTTTGCTTTCTCTTCCCTTCCCCCTTTCCTTAACATCTCCATCTACGTCCCTTTACATCTCTTTCTCCTTTTCTTCCACATTTTCCTTTTCTCTCAGCTCCTTTCAATTCCTTTCCTTTCCACGTTCCCTCCCATCACTATCTCCTTCTCCTCTCCTCTCTTTTTCTCTTCCTACCTCACTCTCCTCTCTCAACATTTTTCAATTTCCCCAGCTTCCATCCCCTCCCTTCCCATCCCCATTCCACTTCTTTCTCTCCCCTCTCCTCCATCACGATACCCTTTCTCTCCCGTCCCCTTTTCTCCATTCCATTCCCCTCCTCCCCTCCTCCATCCCGGTCCTTTCCCCTCTCCTCCCCTCCTCCATCCCATTCCCTTCCCCTCCCCTACCCCATTCCCCGCGGGGCAGAGGGCGTGGGAACCGGAAGTGGGTAAGGGAGGGGATGAGGAGGGAGGAGTGGAGGGGGGAGGGAGGGGGACCAAGAAAGAGGAAATGAAAACGACGGAAATCTAGAACGCGAGATGGAGGCTGCGTGATGCTGGGATGATGATGATGATGATGATGATGATGATGATGATGATGATGATGATGATGATGATGGAATAATAAAAGTGATGATGAGGATGATGATGATGATGATGATAAATAAGCCCGCATGTTGAAATGCTGTTTATTGTGGAGATGGTTAAATAGCCTTGGTCATAATAACGATAAGGCTTTTATTTCTCTGATGGAGGCAGATTCACTGGAGATGATAGTGATGCTCGACTCACCAATGTCAGAATATTATGTAGTCATGATGTAGGACTGATGAGGCAATTATTTTCTTTATTAATTATCTTTAAAGTATACAGCTCTGGATATAGGCTAGGTTGTCCGTTCCCAAATTCCCAGAGTACAGTAATACGACACACCAACTGAGAACTGATCCACTGCAGCTCTCACACGTCATTTGGCACTTGGATAGTAATATGCACCACAGCTATTTTGAACCGCTAGGGATGTCACACTCAGATCTGGTGTTACGGCACTGATGGGAGTGTTGATATGACGCGTCTGTGAAGCCAATGGAAAAAATGGTGAACATGGAAAGTACCGAATTCAGATCCTTAAATTGGTCCTTGCAACAGCCGGAATCGAACCTGCTATCATAAAGACTCCACCGCTCTATCCATATGGCTCTGGTGTGGTAGTTTTTGTAGTGATGATGCGGCTCTGATAGGATGGTTATGATAGTGATGATGCTACGATCATTAAAAAAAGTAATACCTAGCTACAATTTGTTTTCTCGGAGATACTCAAAGGTTCTACTTTCTCCTCGCCATCAAGCCAAAACAAATCGAGTTACGAAAGCCAGTTGGTCGTGAATCTCAGACGTGATGTGGTGGTGTTTTGTTGTGTGGCTGTGATTACGGTATTCTTCAAGGTAGGTATCAGCGAGGGAATAAGGTCGCATCATCAAGACGCTGATTTCCGCCCTACGTTGCGATACAAATGGCCTCTTGGTTGGGTCTCTATGATTACCTTACAGTTCATCAAAATCCTCCTGTGGCCTCAATCTGGCGCCGTTCACATCAGTAGATCATCACTTGTGTTTGTCTGGTAGATTATAGGCTTCGAGACATCACAGCAGCCGACGGACGTGTTCTACCCTCTACTATAACCACCTCTCTCTCTCTCTCTCTCTCGTCCGTTCATTACTCTTTTCACCATCCGTCATACCTCCTTCCACATTTATCTTTGGCAGCACTCTTAAGTCTTTGCTCTCCTTCCTCCCTCCTTGTGTCTGATCTTCTTCTTTCTAAGCTGGTTTTTCAAGTACTCAGAATTACTCTTCACATTAAATAATAGTTTTCACAATACATCAAGGAAATACTAATAAAACACACTAAACTATCCACGTGGCACAAATTTTAGCTTTATATAACTTTTACACTTAGATGCTAAATTTCACTGATAAAAGCTTTGGCAGGAGATCAATAAACCTGTCTCAACTACTTTATGCTGATGACGTCTTTATATTCTATTTTTGCTCTGCTCTGACGATTTTATTTTGATTAGGAGAAACTTTGCGAATTGAAGAGGATCAGATGTAGCCCGCATTAACCTCTTCACTCATAAATGTTCTTCCTAAGCTCAATAAAATCGTCTGTACGTGGCAGGAATAAACTAGTACATCATCAGAGTGAAGGGTTTAAGTTCGAATTTTAAGACTCGTAGTCTCGGAGGTTAAAGATACTCCCTAACACCTCCTCCTTACTGGTTTATTACTGAATACAGCTGGATAATATCGTCTTGTACGTTATTTTTGCTGTGTGATGCTATTAGAATGATTTAAGTACCACAGAAGAGGGCGGTAGGGTATAATAAGTAAAATAAATCGCTCAGGCAACGACAGTATACTCATCTCTCCTCAACCTTGTCGTGATTTAGAGGGATGTTATTATTATCAGTCCCTTATCATCATGTTAAATGCACACATGAGTGGATTGCATAAAACCGGGATGTTGCAGGAATTGCCTAAGGACGTGAATTTGCTAAGACAGGTATCGCTGTTTGGCTCGTATTTTAAATGGGCTTGGTAGATTTCGTAACACCTCTTCCTTGGCAATTTATTCCGAAGATTACACCACAACATCCTCTTGTATGTTCTAGATGTGAACTTCATCGATGGCAGAACGATATACACAGCATACGTGGAAAAGAAATCGCTAAGTTAGAGTGGCTAAGAATCCTCCTACGCCACCTGGAATACGATCCCTACTCCATAAGGTTCATCAACAGGTCATACAAAATATCTCTGCCAGTACCATAAAATCAGTTCTTGCAGTGTGACGCCATCTGTTGTAGCAAGGACGAATTAAAGGACCTTGAGGAACAGCTTCTTAACCTGATTCCTGAAGAGTACAGCCATCATCATCATCATCATCCTTCTCTTCTTCCTCCTCCTCCTCATCATCATCATTATCATCATTCCCGCTTCTTTTTTCGACTTAAAGATTGATTGAGGATACAAGCACAATCAAAAGTGTTACATCATACTTCCAAACAGGTGAAGATAAGGGGATGGAGAACGGTGTGGGAAGGAAGGCAGGCTGGAGATGAGAGGTGCGTTGTGGGAGGAGAGAGATCTGAGCTGTTTCTAGGTGACAGGAGGATCAGTAGCATCTCTTCCTTAGCGATTTATTTTGCATATTATACATTAGTCTCTGCTGTACGTGAATTTTTATAATTGTAATATCGATTTTGTTTTCATCATTCAACATACAAGAGGATCCGAGGTGTAACGTAAGGAATAAATCGCTACAGAAGAGGGATTACGAAATCTCCAGAGCCACTGAGAATACGAGTGAGAGAGAGGAAGGGATGACGACACGGGGGAATTATTGTGAGAGGCGCTGCGGGCACGGGAGGAAGTGGCTGCCGGGGATGTGAAGTAGATAATTTGCGGCGGAGAGGCGGTGAGCTGGGGATGCTGGCGGATAGAGAAGTGCTGTGTAAACCCCCTCAATACGCCGCCGATCTTGATATCACAGTGTCGTGTATTTCTAAACGGAATACGTGTTGAGACAGAAGAATAATACTCGTAAGATGGTTAAGTAAATGGTTTGGCGGTGAGCTTTTCCGGGGATGCTGATGGAGGGAGGGGTACAACCCTTTCAACACGGTGCAGTTTTTTTACGTGTTTTGATATCAATCTCGTGCTTGTCTAAATATGTTGAACTGTAGGAATAATACGATTTTGGTGTAAATTATCAGGCGTAGAGGTGGTGATCTGGGTGTTGGAAGGGCTGCTGACGGAGGCAAAAGTGTTGTATTCATTCCCTCACTCCGATACTACTTGTATGGTGTTGGAGAAGGACGCTCTCACCTGGTGGCACCGATATAACCGGGTTGTTCGGTTGTACAAACGTCCCTCAGTTTCCTCCCTGTCCTATGAACGCAGGATGGAGGACTGCAGGAAAGGGGCAACTTTAGCCTTCGATCCACTGGGTTCGTATCCAGATGAACCTGGGGCCACAAATTAATCATTATATTCTAGCTACAGCCACACGATTTTATTTTGCTTGGGAAAACTCTGTTGTCGTGAAGGATCTAACTAAGGTTATATCTGACCCCTCCAACTGTAATACTCTCTCTTAATCGTATGGTGGTAGTAAGAATCAAATACAAAATACGTCATGAGACTGAAGGGGTTAACACCTTCAATTCGATGACGCTTTGTGTGTAGAATTTTTGTTGCCTCCAGACGATTTTGTTATCTTTGTAATGAAGCGATAAGAAAGTCTCCATTACCTTTTCACAACCCAATTTATATCCCTAAACTGATCAAAATCGTCTGAAGGTAGGGAGGGGGGGGGGAGAAAATCATTGGATGTAAGGGGTTTTAGTCTTTAGAAAATGTGCCACCTTTTAAAATCTTCTAGCAGAGAATTGCCTACTTTTCATTTTAGTCTGGCTAACATCAGAAAATTGTATTTTGCTCGCAAAACCGAGGGCACAAAAAAGAAGTATCACGATATTCTTTGACGTGAAGAACAGGGGTGGCACGGGTGGGGCTGAGGGAGGTTGATTAAACAGAGCAGAATGCTGGAGAAAAATGTACTAGTAAAGAAAAAAAAAAAAAAAAGAGAGGGTGGGCGGCAAAAAGGTGAACAGAAGACGGTAAGAGCTGCTTGAGGAGGGCAAGAGGTAGTACTTGGGTCGCTGATTATGGTCTCTTAAAAGTAAACAAAGCCGTAATCCATCATTATTCGGGTTATCAAGAGATATATCGCATTCTTATTACATATTTTGAGAGTACAAATGTAAGCTTTAAATCGGAAATTAAGGCAAGGCGCGTATTTTATTCTTGCAACCGTAAATCTGTGGAGAGTCGACTGCAGGCATATGAAACTATATTAAACTTATGAACTATGTGGTGCATATATATGTTGAGTAACTAGCAGTCATATCACTGTGGCTCTTACGTATAACTGAGAGAGGTGTATAAACTGACGCTACATTGCGCTGGCAAGAGCAAAAAATAAAATTGCGTGTTCAGAAATTGCCTGTCCATCCATGCGAGTAAACAAGCAGCCTGGTATCACACTGGGCAAGAGGAGCTCCGTATCTCTGCCCTCCGCCAAAACTCCCGGCCACCTGGGGAGCGGACAGGTCTGGGCGGGTGGGCGTGGCGAGGGCGGAGTGTGGCCTGCCGCTCCTCCACGCTGCGCCGGCCAGAGGGAAGTGTGGCCAATTATCCACGGTGACGAGGTAAAAATATGGAGGTAAAGGCAGGCAGTGGCTGGGGAGAAATGGATGAAGAAAAACGGATGAAACAAAGCGATTTTTTTTAAGGAACGTGGAGACGAAGTTGGTTACTACATAGAGGGATAAGTACAGACGAAAACATCCACGGTCACAGTGTAAGAATATGGTGAGGCGGTATGAAAGGTTGTGGCCAGGGAGAAATGGATGACGGAAAACGGATGAAAGAGATCTTTTTCTTTCTTTCTTTTTTTCTTTTCTTTTTTTTAGGAACGTGGATACGAAGTCGGTTATTGCAAAGACGGATAATCACGGAGGAAACTAAGTACGGTCACACTAAAAATATGAGGAGATTGTAGAGGAGGTTGCGGATGGGAGAAATGATAGACAAACGAATGAAACTTTTTTTTTTTTTTTGAAACGTAGATATTCACATAGAAGAAGTCCGTTAATGCATAAAGGGATACTCGCATAAAGGGATCCGTTAATGGATAAAGGGATACTCGCAATCACGATATAAAAGAATAAGGAGAGTGTAGGAGAGACGGAGGCCAGTGAAAAATGGACGGAAGAAAAACGAACAAAATAAATCGATTTTTAAAAAGAAAACGTGGATATTCTGACACACAAAAGGACAAACTCGGTTTTTACCCTCCACCTGAAAAAGTCTGTGGAGGGTGTTGTTATCACTGGGATCAATAGGTGTCCGTCCGCAGAGTTGGGCGGCAGGGCAGCAAGGCAGCTGGTCGGGCGTAGAGATTTCGTTTCCGAGCCAGAGCTCAGAATGTAATCAATACAGTCATGAAATTTCACAAAGTCATGTACTTTATAGTGAACTGGTGCCTTGCGTTAGGTAGAACGCTGTGTCTTAAGTAGTTCTTTTTAATAATGAAAAAGTAAAAAAAAAAAAATAATCTCCACAGATTTCAATGCGACTTGCGCAGGGAATCTGAAGGGCCTAGGTTATGTATCCTCAAGGCATTCTTCTTACGCCCACTTTTAAAAGAAAAGATTGGAGGTGGGGGTGAGGACTGTTATGCGCTTGGTTAGGTATGCAGGAGGTGGGAGGTATGTGCTTGGTCAGACGGAGTGTTGCAACAGCGTAGCGATGCCTATGTTTATAGAGAAAATAGGAGACTAATGGGCTGACAGGGTGAAAAAAGTCAAGGAAAAGGAACCTAGCAAAACAGTTTCTAGGAAAAATGGTGTTGCACATATTAATAGTCAAGGCGGGTTGGTGTAATGACAGACGGAAACACATATCTAGAATGTGGGGTAAGTAGAAAGGAAAAGACTGGCAGGCTGACACACACAGAAATAAACGGATGAACCAGACCCACTTTTTGTCCCTTCAAAACAATGATCCAATTTCATTCTTTTTCCTCTTACTCTTAGACGATTTCATTCATCTTAAGAGAGACTTGCCGAACTGAAGGGGTCAAATACAGGCTTCAATGATCCCATCACTAACAGGGGGATTTTCTAAGTTGAATTATAACGTCTGGCCGCATTAAGATCGAAAATGAATAAGCATCGTCGTACTGAAAATTTTACAAATCGGAAAACATAACCTGAAAACAACTGGGAGAAGGTTACTGCTGGTATGAAACAAAATTACAGGAAAAGGAAAGAAGGAAAAAGAATGCAGGAAGACGCAAATAAAGGAAGACAGATGAATCGCGGACAGTAACATAAATACAGCCAGGGTATGTTACTGCAGAGATGGATGGACACGCAAAACAAAATTACGGGAATAATAAAGGAGGAAGAGAGTGCAGAAGACAATGACGGCGGGCGACGGAAGGGAACGTCGTGCCTGATGATAAAATATAGTGTGTCAGCGGAAGGTGTCACGTGCAGGGTGGGTAGACAGGAGAGAAAAGGGGGACACGTTCACCAACAGGGCGTGTTTTGTTGCACATCCCCTTGCGCGTCACTCTCTCAGGTAGCTTAGTTCAGGTACCATACATATCAGATTCCTTGTTTATAGCTTTATCTTCACTCTTACAGCTACCAAGAGTGAATATCTAAGGTGAAACCACATCACAGGCAAATTATGTACCATATAAATAAGGCTCCCTGTTTATACTTTTATCTTTACTCATACAGCTACCAAGAGTGAATACTTAAGAAAACACTCTGCTCCTAGGGTATATCCTGTTGCACATCCCCTTGCCTTCATTTTGCACTCCATGAAGATAAAAACATAGCTGAATTTCAGGTAGCATATTCATGAACTTTCTTGAGATAAAGTTATGTACAATATTGCTCATACACTTCTATCTTCATGTAAATAGCTGTCAACATTTCACGATCAAACGAGAGTGATTGTTTAAGTGAAAACTAAAAAAAAAAAAAATCATTTTGTTAATGAGCATTTGCTAAGGAAACTTGTTTATCACCTAACTTCAAAGGTGTCGGTTACAGTTGCTCTATCACCACTGCACCAACGCGGCATTTGTACTGACAGGATTGTTTGGAATCATCGGCCAAAAAAAAAAAAAAATAATAAAAAAATAAAAAAAATAAGCAGAGTTAGAAACGCTGTGCCGGGATTTCATTACCATAATTTCAGAGGCAATACAAACTTAATGTATTCTGATATAGTCGTATCTACAGTACAGTACATTAGCAGTTAAGTGAGCTGATCCACAAGGAGGCCTGTGCTCAGTTCCAGGTCGCAACTAAGATAGTTCGAGGACAAGGACAGATAATAGCTTTCCTTTGATTTATTTTTGTAAAAAAACAAAAAATCTTGCTTCCAAGATGAAAATTTTCGTACCTTATTTTGTAAGTCCCAGCCAAGGACATTATCTTCTGAGTTATGGCAATGTTGTGGGGGAAGAGGCTTAAGGGTGAGGCAAGTGAAGGGAAAGGATAGGGAATTCCCCAGGAATTTTAGTAGAGTTTAAGATCCACTTGAACACCCAAATCTAAGGACAAGGACAGTGATGCAGGGCGTTAAGAGGACCGGATGATGGACTCTGTTCACCCGGGCACATCCCTTCCACATTCTCACCTCCGCAGCCCAGATTATTCCTCTCACATCCTCACCTCTCCAGGCCAGATTATACTTATTCCTCTCACAGCTTCACCTCTCCAGCCTACACATCCCTCCCACACCCTCATCCCTCCAACCCGACACATCCCTTCCACATTTTCACTTCTTTAACCTATGACATCCCCCTCATATCCTCAGCTCCATTTCTGGTTTATCCCTGTTACTTCTCTCCAGGCAGTACATAACTCGCACTAACCTCCCACGCTCTCACCTATTTTCTTTCTCAATCTTGTCACCTCCCCTCTCCCCGGCACATCTCCCTCACACCATCAGCTTTGGAACTTCCTCCTTAATTATCCCTGTCACCTTCCCTCTCTAACCCAACACATCCCTCCCATACTTTCATTCCTCCAGCTGGCACATCTCTCCTACAATTTCACTCCTCCTGCTAGCACATCTCTCCCACACCACCATCTCTCAATTTTTATCTTTGTCACTTCCTTTCTCCAACACAGCATATCCCTCCCACACCCTCACCTCTGGTCCTGAATTTATCCTCGTCACCTTCTCTCCTTTTACTCTCGTACGCCACCCAGCCCTACGGTAACATTAGACGTATTTTATAGATATTTACGCTGACGTTTTTGTCGCTACTTGACACCCCAGCGTTATTTAAATCCTGGGCTTCCTCCTTCATGAGTCACGCTGGGCGGCTCCCGTAACCCTTCCGCCCAGAGTGTCAGGGTTCCTCTCACGACGTCGCTCTTTTATTACTCCTGCTGCGTCACTGGTTATTGCGGTGGTCGTCAGGTTGTGGTTGTGCTGTGCTGTGTATGTGTGTGTGTGTGTGTGTGTGTGTGTGTGTGTGTGTATGTGTGTGTGTGTGTGTGTGTGTGTGTGTGTGTGTGTGTGTGTGTGTGTGTGTGTGTGTGTGTGTGTGTGTGTGTGTGTGTGTGTGTGTGTGTGTGTGTGTGTGTGTGTGTATGGGAAGGGTTCTGGCGAGATGTGGGGGGTTTGTGGTGTATGCGGGGGGGGGGGAGTGTAGCTTTTGTTGGGGGAAGGTTGTGGTGTGTGTGTGTGTGTGTGTGTGTGTGTGTGTGTGTGTGTTTGCATGCTTGTTTATTTGCTTTTTTGTGGGTTCTGGTGAGATTGTGGGATTTCAGTTTGGTTTGTGTTTTGTTCCCATATTTACAACTACTCAGTGTGTGTGTGTGTGTGTGTGTGTGTGTGTGTGTGTGTGTGTGTGTGTGTGTGTGTGTGTGTGTGTGTGTGTGTGTGTGTGTGTGTGTGTGTGTGTGTTTGTTTGCATGCTTGTTTATTTGCTTATTTGTGTGTTTTACTTACCTGGTTAAATTGTGCACAGGATTTCAGTTTGGTTTGTGTTTTGTTCCCATATTTACAACTACTCAGTGTGTGTGTGTGTGTGTGTGTGTGTGTGTGTGTGTGTGTGTGTGTGTGTGTGTGTGTGTGTGTGTGTGTGTGTGTGTGTGTGTGTGTGTGTGTGTGTGTGTGTGCGGGGGAGGGGAGGGAGGTGACAGGATGGGAAGGATTGGTGCCACGGTAAACACGGGGGCGCGACACATCCGGGGATCTAATGTGTCTCATCCTTGTCGCAGCCTCGCCCTCCCTGTCCCCCGTCACTCGTTTCGCGAAATACGGCGCCTCCTGGGACACTCTGATATACGTACAACCCCCATATATTTCTCTGATGTAAATGCTTATTCTTAATGAACTATTGTTGGAGTATCAGTTTCTCTTGCACTCGCTGAAGTTAAGTTGTAAGGAGACATGGGAAGGAATGATAGTGTCGGTGTTCGGTTCCTGGGATGACTGCTCGACTAACGTGTTTTGCAAGACCCAGGCCCTCTAGAAATCCAGACAGTCATGGCAGGAAACAGGACGCGCAATTTCGCTAGCACTGCTCGAGGAAGGAAGATCCGGATTACTGAATTCAAAAGCAGGATTTATTCGAGGATCAGAGAGATGAAATCCCACACCCTGGCAGAGGCGAATCGTTGGCTTTTACGACTTATTGAGCTTATGATGGGAGGAGGGCCCGGGCGGCTGCCAGCCCTTCCTGCTCCACTCTGAGCCTGGCGGGACACAGCGGGGTGGAGCTTTACACTCTCTGCCTGCATGCCGCTCCTGGTTTATTGCGTGTTAATGCGAGATATTTAGGTCTTTGGGTGCATGTAGGCTTGTTCACACTCTTGCTGTCAGTTGCCCCACTGATGTGTTTACCACTCTGATTCCCAGGTTGACAAGCCAAGGTACTGCAAGTCAATTTCTATGTGAAAACGTATTAGAAGCGGTAACTACTTGAACACTACCAAACCAATGGTTTAACATATTTCATGGACATAAAGAATGATAATTCTTATAATTATGTAAACACAGCTGAAACGGTGACCTATTCATCTACTGTATACTGTTGTTATCAATGCTTTCCTTGACAAATATGAAACGAAATGTCTTAACGGTGTGCTGGTGAAAGTGTCTTAATGCATAAACCTCAGAATTTGAATGCTTCTATAAATAGTGTGGTAACGCGAGCACCGCTGACACCACCACCACTCGCAGACACCACAAAGCTAACGCGCAACACAACACTTACTCATTTCACGTAAGTTAATGATTTAGCCGCGACCGCACGATAATTACCGCTAACTCAGGTTTAAGGTGGCTTTGTCGGCTACATCTGCACCAAACTGACAACAAGCAAATCTTCGCCGTTCCTGCGTGACTACTCCAATGGCTGAAGCAGGGGGCGCAGATGACAAATACCTCTAGGACTGAATGATGAAGATTTCTTGTGTATTCAGAAGGGGGCTGCATTCCCGATGACTTAGATTTTGTAACGCCTTTTACTCTTTGATTTAGTTTGTATAAAACATCTTTGTATCCTTTTGTATGTTACTGATGCAAACTCTGTCGATATTAAAAAGATATGAGTAACGTACAAGAGAATTTTAAGGTGCAACATGCAAAATAAACCGTAAAGAAAGAAGTGGTACGAAGTTCCCCATGTCAACGAGGGTCAGTTCTAGGAAGGGGAGAAGAGAGCCGTGAGTCAACAGGGCAGTGGAAATGGTAAACTTTTAATATTTCCTGTGCATTTAGGCTAGTGTTTACGAGTCACCAACTATCTTGGATCCTGGTACGTTTCTTTAGTGTTTACATTGTGGGCAGAAAGTAAGGATGCATAGCGGGGACAAAGAGAACAGGGCTCAGTGTTAGGAACAGAAGAAGGGAATTAAAAGTTGACAAGGCGGAGGAAAGTGGGAACTTCTAAAATTTCGTGTCCATCAAGGGCAACATATACGTGTCCTGGTACGTTCTTTTAGCTTCTACTGATGCTGATGAAAATTAACCTCTTCAGTACAGCAACATACTTTTGCCGGGCGATTTAATTCACATACAAGAAATTTTTCGAACTTAAGCGGCTGTATATGCACTTCATAAACCCACTGACTGCAAGAAGGCCTCACTGTGTATCTAATGGCAACAAGAAAAAAAAAATATGTGTCCTCGGATTGAAAGAGTTAAGGAGGGAGAACGGAGACAGGATATAAGCATGTTGGTCAGTCAGTCGGCCAGTCAGCTGAGGAGGCTAAAAATATGGCGGGGGTACTTGAAGGCCGTGACATGCCCTCAATACCCAGCCTGAGGTGATGCACTGCCAATAACTGCCGACAAGAAGGGGGTTTAGGGTGGACAGGGCACGAACAGAGCACCGATCAAGGCAAACAGCATCACCCAGCATCAAAGGAAGTACCAGCCTCTAACTGACCCACAATTTATACCAGCCTAGGAAGGCCACAGAGTGGACAGAACACGAACAGAGCACGGATAGAGCCCTAATTAAAGCACAGGGCATCACAGAGCATCAAAGGAAGCACAAGCCACTAACTGAACGACAATATATACCAGTGTTTGAGCCTCACCAAATAAACAATAAATCGAGTGAAGTGGCGCTCGACATCATGTGCCCTCTTAACCCCTTCACCGTGATGGCTGTTTTTTTTTGTTTTTCTTGCCATCTCCGTGAGACTCTACTAAACTGAGGATATCTCCTGTAGTTATGGGGTTAATGAATGGGAAAAAATCTCCCCCCAGCTGTATAAAATCGTCTGAAAGAATCAAAGATTAAAATTATAGTACGCTATCGTCGTGCAAGGAGAAAAAGAAAAAAGTACACACACACACACACATACACTAAATAAAAAACAGAATGCCTAAACCACTTCACATAAACTACAACTCAAAAGAAAGGGCGCTGGATATCATAGGCTTGCATCGTATCAAGAACCTCGGTTTCGCATTTCATATATAAATTCAAACCACAATGCCTAACCATACCATAAACCGCAGACCAAGAGAAGGGGCACTGGTCATTACAAATCCTTTCAAGAACCACCACATTGCAATCGTATCTAAATATTACCCAGAATTATCGACTCATATCAATAAACAGGACGAAGAGGAGGAGTAGATGACATTGTACACCCTCTAAAGAATCAAATTAGTAGTGGTATATATAAATCTGAACCAGAATGCCTAAGTAACAGAGCATAATTAACTGACCAAGGCGGAAGATGGGATATAATATACTCTCAAGGGCAAGCTACTCTCGAGAACCACAGCTTACTAAACCCAATGTCCAAAGCATATCACATAAACCATAAACCCAGGGAAATGGCGCCTCTCTCTGTCTCTGTCTGTCTGTCTGTCTGTCTGTCTCTCTCTCTCTCTCTCTCTCTCTCTCTCTCTGTGCCCAAGTATGACGTGGGACCCTGCAGAAGACCTCATTAACGTCCCTGATTTTGTTGACATAGTTGTACAAACAGCCCGAGACTCGACCCGTTTAATAAAGCCAACAGAACAACCCGTCGTTAACATCAGTACGTGGCAGCATCCTCTCTGGCCTGCCTCGTTTGCCGTCTGATATACACCGGACGCGGAATTTTCTCATGCTCGAAAATAGTGAGAGAAGGGATTGGCTTGTGGATAATATTTGTACACTAAAAGTTGGGGAGCTACTGGCACGACTGCGCAGGGTACTTGAGCCTGTTGAGTGTTTTTGCTGGGTGTCACATGCTTCAATTATGTGGTCAAGAGGTTTGTAAAGCTACCAAGCATTATGATAGCACTTGTACTTATCTTTTGCAATTTACGACTTAACCTAGATAGTGGAAAATGATTATAAAATGGAAAATTACAAGGCAGACTCAAAATACATCTTAGAATTATTAGACATAAAGTAAAGTAAGAAAGAAGCAAATTTAGGAATAAGAATACAACGTACGATTTTATATGTATATAGCAAATGCGATAACCGTTCTGCTAAACTAGATAACTTTATGGTTAAGCGAAAGTCAAGGTAATCAAACGATATCAGAGCCAACGAAAATAAAAGACGGGTACAAACTGAGTAGCTGGGAGATCAAAATTAAATGGGATTTATGAAATACGAGGTCAGTGAAGAATACCACTACAGATTATGAGGGCAGAGAAAACATCAGTCGTGAAGAAAGGAGGTCTAGCATGGATTAGTCGGAAAATACAAATGAAGAGTCTTGTTAGTTAATACGAATGTTGACAATTCTTTGAGGTCAGAAGAGAATGGATATCGACATTCACAAAACTCTGAAACATTATTCCAATATTCCATTTACAGTTAGTTAACAGCGCTGCATCATCTTACATTCATCAGGTTTGAAATTACGTATCTTTCACTATCCCTCACCATCTTCACTCCAGTTTCCCCCACTCAAAAAAAAAAAAAAAAAAAAAAAAAAAAAAAAAAAGCTTATCAATTGCACAGGAGTCTTAAGCCAGATAATCAAATTTTGCTAAGTTCCAGTCTTCCCCTACAATAACACATGCAACGATCAAATTTCCATCCAGGTCCCGAACTGCACTGCTGGAAGAAGAGGGACAAAGGGAAACAAACTTCGTCCAATAAAATGACCAGCCTAAGAATCGAATCCTTCCACTTGCGAGGTGGATATGTTACCACCGCACCACTTGTTCCCCCCAAAGCCTCTCCCCTGATGCCATCCGTCTACATATTTACTACAAAGCCATGCACTGGAACATCAAACACTCTTGTCACACTCTAACGATCAGACTGAATCATTCACTCAAACATTTATTCACTCGTATACAGGAATCAGTATCATCACAGACCCTCTTCACAGCAGTCAGCACTTGTCCTTCCACACCATTATATGTGTAACTATTTTGATAATCTTTCCTTGGCCTCCTTGCAAAAAGATTATCCATAAAGGTCGTAAACATCTTGCGGGACCACCTCACATATTTTTCTGGTGGTAGAGAAAAATCCTAGTGCATCCCGTGTCTAAGCAAGATAGTTTTTTTTTAATGAGGCTACAAAGGCAAAAGAATAATTATAAGGAAGCAGCGAGATCAAAGAATGGAAAAGAAATCAAAGGTCAAGAAGAGCACACGTTAAAAAGGTTAAGGGTTGTACTTTAACTGATTTTGGTGGTTTAGTAACATCTCTTCCTTGGCGATTTATGTTACACAGTACACATCAGTATATTCTTATATGTTAGTGATGCAAACTAAGTCGATGGTAAACAAGACAAACAGAATACAAGGGAATGTTAAGGAGTAATAGAAAAATGAATCGCTATGGGAAAGGGGGTACAAAATCTACATATAATCTATAGTTAAGGGGTAATACAAAAATGAATAGCTAAGGAAGGGGTGCTACGAAACCTCCTGTGCCACTAAGGATACAGGCGTAAAGGTCAAAGGATAGAACTGAAGCAACTCTGAGGTCAAAGCAAAAAGCCCTGTCAACATAGATGTAAAGACCTGCCACTCCTATGCCTGGGAACAGATGGAACCAAAACACGCTGGGAGGGGGTACTTGTGGGGGAGTGTTTGTGTGCCTGTGGTGTGTGTGTGTGTGTGTGTGTGTGTGTGTGTGTGTGTGTGTGTGTGTGTGTGTGTGTGTGTGTGTGTGTGTGTGTGTGTGTGTGTGTGTGTGTGTGTGTGTGTGTGTGTGTGTGTGTGTGTGTGTGTGTGTGTGTGTGTGTGTGTGTGTGTGAAGAAGAGTGTGAGGGAGTAAGCAAGGAAGTGAGAGAGGACATGCGAGTCCTTTTAAATATGAATACGAATTTGTGTCTGGTTAAGGGAATAATGTGTGTGTGTGTGTGTGTGTGTGTGTGTGTGTGTGTGTGTGTGTGTGTGTGTGTGTGTGTGTGTGTGTGTGTGTGTGTGTGTGTGTGTGTGTGTGTGTGTGTGTGTGTGTGTGTGTGTGTGTGTTCGTCCTCTGTCCGGTGTGTTGTGGCGACCAAGGATCTGCCAGAGCTTTTAAACAGGTCCTGGCAAACAGCTGGATAAATGCTGTCCTTCTCACGTCTCACCACCAACTGGGCAAAAAAGTGCTCTGGGCTCGAAGAACTGCCCTTGCTCGCCTCTCCTGTTCCCCGTTTTTCTGCCCCTAGTCTGAAGTCCACCGCGTTTTCCTTTACTCGCACATTTATCCATTCTCCCCGACCCTTTCAGACTTCGTTCACCCTTTTCTAAGCTGTAATCAACTTTAACCTCACCTGTTTGCCGTTTTTATACCCACTACCTCTCCCATCCCCGTTTTCTACCTAACCCGTCTTCCTTTACTCAGTGTTTATCCATTTTTCACGACCCTTTCAGACCTGGCCTACCCTTTTCTTAACTTTAATGAACTTTACCTTCAGCTGTTCCCCCTTTCTCCACCACTAGTTTGAGATCTGCCCTATTTTACTCTACTCAGAGCATTTATCATTCTCCCAGAGCTCTGTCAAACCTTGCTCTTCCGTTTCTTAGTTCTAAGTCCATTACTAAGTTGTCTATATATGAGCGTCCTCAATTTCAACCTCTCCTGTACCGCCCCTCCCCCACCTTTTTTTTCTTTTCTTACCCCAGCTCTTAGGTTCATCGTGTTTTCCTTCACTCAGGGCATTTATCCATCCTCTCCAACCCTTTCAGCCCTCCCTCTCCCGTTTCTTAGCTCTGACTCCATTACTAAACTGTCTAAATATGAGCGTAATCAACTTTAACCTCTGCCTCTCTCACTAATACCTCATGCGGTCCCTCAGTCAGTCCTAATTTGGCCCCCCTCTAATTTCCCTCACACACACACACATACACACACACACTCACTCACCCCGTCCGCCCCTCCCTCTCCACGTTCCTCACTCCACACCCAGAGCCTGTCACCCTCTTCCACAATAAGAGCCACTAGACAAACACGAGGCCAGCAATTACATCCTCGGTGGCGTCAAAACATCCACTGCAAATGCCCTCAGCTCGGCAGGGGGTAGGATTTAGCACAGTGACTTTATCTCGCGTCGTTATCAGCCCCCCTATCCTAACTCTCCGGGTCGGCTGCTTTTACTCTATCTTCGGTAATGGCTGCTCTCCCTGTCTTCACCAGCATCATCTTTTGCCTTGTTTTATATCCTCGGCCACAGAGTAACTTATTTTGCATCATTGTTATCCCATGTTCTCGCTTTCTTCCTAAACTTCAGTCACATCATCATCAACATCATCATCATCATCATCATCATCATCATCATCTTCATTATCATCATCATCATATTTATCATCACCCTCGGCCACAGAGCAACTTATCTTACATCTTTACTATTCCACATTCACCGTCTCTTGGTCGCCTGTGCTCACTACCACCCCGGCAATCAGTACCCTCTTTATCATCATCATCATCATCATCATCATCATCATCATCGCCTTGTTTCATATCCACTGTCGTACCATCCTCCCGGGGATCACTATCTTTACCATGCGGCTCACTGCTGCTACAGCCGCCCCAGTCATCCATTCCCACTTTTTATGGTTATTGCTACTCTCTACTGCCGTGCCCATCCAGCTGTTCCTATTGACGAAGCTGTTTTACCTCGCTGTGGCTGTGTCGCAGATTTGTATGAATCTGTGTTTTACTTCGCTTTGGTTGTATGACATCTGCATGATTTTTTTTTTTTTTACTTCGTTGTAGCCGTAAACGAACAATCAATACAGCATTTCGACTTTCACATGCATCACTCTTCCTGCAGATAACCCTTCCCCAATTGTAATTCGTCACCATAGGACAGGGTTAATTCTTACCATCACTCTCCCTCCGAGGGGAAGATCCGGTCCTGCAGTGAACCTAATATGGCCTGATACAGATACACATACACACAAACAAGCTGCGTAGTAAATCTGGTAAATGTATTCTTATTGTTAATGATTTTACCGTCAACCACCACACTCCAAATCTGGCGGCGAGTGAGGTTCATTGTCTCCATAAGCTAAGCAGATTCTCAGGATTCATCACAGCTTCACTCCCACTATCAAGAGCAGCTGCCTCTGCCACCCACTCGCCTGAATATCAACCTATCTGATCCTCGGTCACTAGTTTAGACGACAATAGCCACAAGCTAGTACAAACATCCGCATATCTGCTGCTTCGTGTCGAGAAGTTTCCTCCTCAAGTTATGAATTATTACTTAGCATTTTAAACATTCACAGATTTTATTGCTTCTCCGTGCTGGCCACGATGCTCGTGATATTGGGTAACACACTTATGGCGTCTTGCTTTATATGATTCTCGCCCACACATCTCGTCTTCAGCCACTTGCTCAGCCCAACGCTCGACACTCCCTGCGGAGAGCGGATGGGGTGACGGAAGTGCTCAGAGGAGTGTCTCATTTAGGTTGATGATACTCAGTTTTGTTAAATCAGTTTTACGATCACTGAGAAATAAAACTACAAATGCGCCTAGATTAGATTATTTTCCTTTCCCATTTTTGCTCATGTGCAAAGAGAAACACATCATACCGAGCTACCAAAAGTCACGTACAAACAGGAATGGAAAAATTGTGTACAACCTTAAGTGAAATGTGATACGGGTGGCAAAAAGGGAATGTGTATGAAATCTCGGGTCCGGCAAAGGAGAAACGAAGCAAAACACTGTGTTCTTATGAGTGTGAGGATGAAATGACACACGGGGGACTGAGGGAAAGGGGGGAGGGGCTGTGAAAGGGCTCGTGAGGGATTCGAGAGGTCTGGTTAAGGTCGTTATGATGACTATGATGTGGGCCCATAAACGCGAGACGGGGATCGTAGTGTGAGTAAGACTGATTATCTGGACGTCTGTAGGGAAGCCACACACGAGGGTATAGAAGCGTTGTGTTGTGATTCAGTAGTCTCCACGACGATAACGTCTACTCTTTTTTTATTTTTGCTGACCACTAACGACTTTATTCACCTTGGGAGAGACATTCAAGACTGGAGGGGCTATAAACAGCCTTTACTATCCCCCATACCCAAGACATTACCCTAAACTCAATGTAATCGTCTAACAGCAACAAAAACAATAAATAAATGCGTCCACCTGACCGAAGAAAAATTAGGATGGAAGTAGGTGAGAAGCAGTGTAGAAATGTGATTCCAAATAATTCTACTCAAGATTTTTACAAATATTATGTAGCTTCGACAGATCTTGAATGGGAATACGTATGGAACATAGGCTGTTCCATATTCGTGTCTTTTCAAGAACATATTCCATTTTCATAATTTTTCACAATCCCTGCCTTTCGAGGATAAAAGTTAAAAATGCTGCCAAACAAACTCGTCTTGTGGTTGAGTGCCCTACGTCTCCACAGTCCGTCAGTGTGATTCATCCTGGCACTGAGTCTATTGGTCATATTCTCATCGGCTTAGAACTTTCGTAACACCCTTTTCTCAGCGATTTATGTTACCAATTGCTCCTTCATATCGTACTGTGCAATACTGGTGCAAACACTGCCAATATAAGAAAGATATAAGTAGCACATAAGAGAATATTAAGGTCTAATATGCAAAATAATTCGCCAAGGAAATTATACTACCAGTATGTCCCCTAAACCGACAAGAATATGGCCCTATACGCGACAGCTCTGGTGGGGCTGCCAAACCCTCTGTGCCTGGCAATCACTAATGGTTCGATTAACATGTTTGAAGTTTTATCGGCGCCCGCCTCACACCACTGGCTGGCAAAATAGTGTGGGTAAGAAATAGCGGCTGAAATTCTTGTCTGTCACTTGTGATTAAACAGGAGCAAACATCAAAAGCATTAATTAATCAGAGAATGATTTTAATCGAAATCGTAGTAAACTTCAGCATTAGGTAATAGAATATATATATATATATATATATATATATATATATATATATATATATATATATATATATATATATATATATATATATATGTGTGTGTGTGTGTGTGTGTACGGTATATATTTGTGGTAGGTGGGGGCGCTCACCATCCACTCACTCGATGTAGTGCTGCTTCGGGTGTCTGCCCTTTCCTCTCTACTTTTCTTTCCCTTCTGTCTTCCCTTCCTTCATTCTTTTCTCTTTCTTCTGCCTACAGGTGACTTGACACTCCCTTTTCTGTCTCTCTTTTCTTCTTTCTTTCCTTCTTTCTGCCTATGGGTGACTGTACACTGAGTGACAAGTCAAATGATTTCCTGTACACCAAGAAACCATTTACTACGCTGGGTGGTAACCATGTAACCAAACTATGGCGCCTGGTGGTTTAGTGAGTAATTAAGGTGCTACAGTCGGATTCAGCCAGTGTCGGTTTATATCCAAGGGGTGGTAGGGGTGTACTGTTCACGTAATGCCACTCAGGGATGAGTGAGGCTCGTCACACTCATCTTAAATGTCAGGACCAACTTGCCTCGCCCCGGGTTCCTACGCTCCTCATTGGGCGACACAGGATCGGATGATGCATGGATGGATGGATATATATATATATATATATATATATATATATATATATATATATATATATATATATATATATATAAGACCACAATAAAGAGAAATATATGATGTAATCATGACAATCAATGAATAACTAGAATGGCACTCAGTAGAGCGCATACCTCCACCGTCAACACCCATGCAATATTCAATGAAAAATTTACGAAAATGTCGAAAAAAGCCCTATCTCGCAATGTTAAAGTGAAAAAAAAAAAAAAAAATCCTGGATCCGTACCAACATTTAATGGAGTCTATTCTGGCCCATGGCCCATTCTTCTACCAAGTTTCGTGGAAATCCGTCCAGTAGTTTTTGTGTAATCTTGCTCACAAACCAACCAACCAACAAACAAAAGGATAGCCGTGAAAACATAACCTCCTTGGTGGAGGTAATAATAATAGTAAAATCCACAGAATACCTACATTCAAAGAATTTATGAGTACCAGTTTTAGCCTGTAAGTTGACGACACACTGTCCACAAAGACCAAACAGAAAAAAAGGGGGGGAAAAAAAGCACAAGCCTTAGGAACGCCCCACCCTTCCCTTCTTCCTTTCTCTCTTTCCCAGGCTCCTCCGTCAGCAAGGACACTCCCGGAAGCTGACCTCGACCCCGCTTTCCTACCCGACTAATGAGATTTCAGGGCTCCGTTTGTGAGGTTTATACGAGTCCGGACAGGCGAGGCGAGCATCTGCCCTGCCATTTGTGTAGCGCTTGTTAATGTGTTGTTGCGACGGAGGGGAAAAAGCAGAGGTGGTGAAGTGGTCTAGCAGAGATGGAGGTGGTGTTGGTGGTTTATGACGTGGGACAGTGGAGGTGGGCGTTACAATGGAAGCATGAAAGAGTGTAGTTAGAGACTATGTATATGCATTTATGTATAGCTCGAGCTAACTTTGAGAATATGCAAGAATGTATGGTTAGGGTAAAGTCAAGGAATTAAGTTAGAATGTAAATAAAGTAACTATGGTCAGAATAAAGCTGGCGAATTAATACCAAAAGTATGGCGAGAATAGTGTTAGAGAGCAAGTAAAAATAACTGAGGCCAGCGTAAAATTAGAAGAAAGTATATAAGTAAGTGTGGTCAGAGTAAAGTAAAATGTACAAGTAAGTGTGGCTAAAGTTAGAGAATATAAGTACGTACCGAGTATGACACGAGTTAAATTAGATAACGAGGAGTTGGGCTGTAGACTGGAATATTACTGAAAGGTATGGGAAGGCACAAAGACAGATTTGTAGGTACACAGGTAAAGAAAGGAACAGAAGAATAATAGGTGCTTAACTGTGTCTGGGCTCAACCGGAGAAGAGAAGTTGTTTTTATATTCGTACCCTTCTCTTGTAGCCACTTCTTCAGCACATTCCACAACTTAAACAACTGCACCAAATCATTTATCATTCATCACCAAGCTTCTCTGAATCAGTCACTTCTCCAACACTTTCCATCATCATCATCATCATCATCATCATCAAATCAACCCAACCCTATTTCCTACCAATACATATGGTGGCATTTCTTCTTTCGCACATTCCCTATACATCATCATCGTCATCATCATTATCAAAGTCATAATTACCTCACTTCCCATCAATAAATGGAATAGAAGGGATCCGAACTAGGGAACAGGAAAGCACAAAAATAGAACTACCAGGGAGTCAGCAAATGCCAAGAATTATCAGTGTCCTTTGAATACAGTGACTTTAATAAGATAAAAGGCAGCGAAGGTCAAGGTCCTATCTCACCATTCTTATGTTATCTAAATCGTACAATTTCATCGTAGGGCATGGCTAATCAGTAAGGGCGCTTTAAACAACAGTTGCTGCGACTGTTGTTGTGGCCCCAGGCTCATGCGGAAGTGAACCAGCTGACTGCTGGCTGAGGTTAACTTCTGCAGTTCACTATCCTCGTTCCAGGAGATATGGAGGAACATGAGGAACGTTTGCATAGCCGGGTGGCAGAGCCGCTCCTTTATATCGATGCTGCCGGGTGAAGGCATTTCTCTCTAACACTACGAAAAACAATCATGCTCATGTATTATATGAAGAGATAAAGCAAGACGTTGCGCTTAGATTATGTGGTTTGGTAGTGAGGCCCACATAAGACAATGTCCCACTCTACAACCCACGCTAGGCCTACCAGGTAAAATAAAAGGGATCAGGTTGACCAAGATTAGCCGTGTTGTTGGCATTACGTGACGCCCGGTGACACACGTGAAAAACTTGCCTCACTGTCTCCAGGGAATTCTACCAAGGCGGGTGGTGATTGGCGGAAAATCTTGATAAAGCGCGTCAAAATGAGCGTGTAAGTGTGTGAGAATGGCGCCGGAGGTCCTCTGGCGGCCAATGACGAGCCCACTCACCGTGACGTCACACCAGGTGACGGTCATTGGGCTGGCAAGAGTGGGAAAGTTGGCAGTCACAAGCCCTGTCTCTTGGAGGAAAAAGATAGTGTATTTGGCGTAAAGCTCGGATTCTTAAATGTCCCACTCCCTCCCTCTTTACCTCGCCTCAATCTGACACGCACGGGGGGGGTTTACGCCACACAATAAGACTTGAATAGAGGGTGCGGGCGGGCGGGGACCCTCCACGCCTCTTTGTTCTCAGGTATTGTTCGTTTACCTATTTCAAGAAAAGAAGGCGGGGGTGTGTGTGGGGTTGGGGTTCCGCCGAGAGTCATAAGTCATCGGAGGACTGTGCCTTGCTGAATGACAGGTAAACACGGCAATTAGCGAGGAGAGAGCCGGGGACCCACGCCCTTCCTCCATCTGACGATGCTCTCAGGGCCTGGGCGCCGTCTTGCGTGAAATATAGCAACAATTTAGCACGGAGGCGGCGGCGCAGCACCGCCTCCTCCCTGGTTTGTTAAGCACATCAGAATGTTCTTAAAAAAGCACATCCTGTCGCGATTACAGTCTTGTTCTGGCAGTCATGTTTTCCAATGATAATGAACTATTACTCATCCTCTCTATTTGCTTCTATAACAAAGACAGTGCATCGCACTGCTTAATCGCTCCATACTTGAGCGAGGTCGTAATTAATGATAATAACGCACGAATTTTTGTAACATCAAAAATTTATGTATGTATGCAAAAAGCAGAAAAACTGCATATGCATTATGAACAAAATAGTAAAATGTAGTCTATAATGGGAGTGGTTACAAAAACGTTTGCACGGGCTGCGTTAGTTTTCAGAGGTGCTAGTGGCCATCGTTTGTTGTACTGCCGATACTGTTGAAAAGACTCCAGATGGCAGGTGTTAACGGTACTGCATCGTACCCCGGCCTTAGCACAATCTTAACACACTCTCTTACACGCAAACTACGGCCTCCATCACTCCCTCTCCTCATTACTTTCGGACCAAGCTTTCCGAGCCACCATTACTCTCGCAGGCGGTAAAGAATGTTCCCGGGCAACCGATAAGCAGCCGACGAGAAAAGAACAAATCCTGCATGAAGTCTTATTTTTAGAACCTGTTCCTGGGCAGCAAAGTCTAAGGTATCCATTTTCTCGATGATAAATGGATTGGAAGACTGTGAGTGAGCGATCTTCAGCCTAGTGGGAGCAGTGTGGCCACGATGGAGGGTTCGACACCACCCTTAATGACGAAGGATGTCGGATGCCACCTTTAAGTATATTCGGTGCGTCTTTTATATAAGGTACTAGCATTCTAACAATATACCACTGGGAGTACGTATTCTGGCCTAACAATATTCGTAGAATTGAAAAGAAAAAAAAATCTTGGAAATAGCTCTGCTAATGAGAAACAAGCATGTAAGCGAGGTTAGGCTAGGCTTGAGGAAGAGTCATTTATCATGACTATGAAGCATCAAAAGCTGACCAGTTTTCTTCAGGGCGTGCAACCAAACTTAGTAGAATGAAGGTCATGCAGGAGTTTGAGGTAACTTTCTCATAGAAGATTACCCTTAAATATCAATAAATTATCCTGATTGCATGTAAACCTTTAACACGCAGCGTTTAAACTGCTAGGTGTAGCCATATGTGTAAGTATGGAGAGGCACTGATGAAGCTAAGATGATGAGCAGCGTCTCTACCAAACCAGGCTGCGGCAGGCGTCCAGACAGGCAGGAGGGCGTGGCCAGGGGGTGGGCTGGACTGGGCTGGGCTTGGACGGCGGGAGACTCACTTTCAGCCAACGACAGCCCAAGAGATAAAAAGCTGAAAATATTCGCCTCGTCACGCCGCCCTCAGCAGGCCCTCTGCTGGCCTTAAAACGTTCCACTAAGTTTCGATTGTGGTCTGTGAAACTGTATGAGATGAGACGCCAGATATGACGCTGTGGGACTTTTAGGCAGGCTGGGGAGATGAGGCGAGGCAAGGGTTCCTCACATCCACACTTGTGATGGTCTCTCTTTGAACTCATTCACGCGTGGCTCGATGCAGCATTTTCCCATTAGGTACGACTGATAAATGAGACACGTTGTCACATTTGTTTGAACAGAAGAAACCTTCAAACTTTGAAAATCTAGAAAAGTGCGAGTCTTAGATTATTTGAAGTGTAGTTTACGATATTTCCCTTAAAGTCAAAAGATGTGAGGATGGAAGTTACTTCACACGAGTTTGGAGGTATAAAGCTCCGTTGTAAAGTTCATAATATCCCCTAACGAAAATAAGAAGAGCAGCATATTGGTACTAGCGATAACATTAATCCTGATTAAGTAATATAGGCGTTACCCTATTCAGGGATGGATATTTTCTTCTGCTGAATATTATTGATTGCTTTTCGGTGCTTAAAATACAATCTTGAAGTACTGTAACCGTGCCTTACTGTCTTAATTGTGACAGACTTTCGTTAGGTTAATGATGTCAAATAACATTGGGCAAAGTCAAAGCACAGTTCTTTAAGTTCAGTGACTCCAGTGTGATGGTGATAGTGCTGGCTGGATGGCGAGCTGGAAGAGATCAATGCATCCTTTGCAATGCAATATTACTTAGATGCCAGCTAGTGTCCAGTGAATAAGGTTTAGCCATCTGGATACTGGAGTTCACTTGTTCACTTCAGGCGCTGTTAACTCCTTCAACACGATGAAGTGCTTTTTACTTTCCCGGTTATTCTTTTCTCTTTAGACTTTTCTTTTTTTTCAGATTCGAGGAGTCATCTAACAGGGAAGGAGATTAATGAGGGATATTTGCACTTCTTCACGTTAGAAAAGTCTCGTCTAAGCTGAATACAATCGTTTGGTGTTAGCAGGAATGAGGGAAGTTAAAGGCTATGGTGACAGTGGTAATTACACTCTCCTCACCTTAAACTGGCATAGATTTTCGTCCTAAGAAGTTTATTGCAAATAGTTCGGTGGCATAAAAAGACAATACTACAGCTCTGCCTACGTTCCTCAGCACTTCTTCTTGACTAGCATCATATTGTGGTGTTAATCTATTGTTACAACTCAGCATTCAAAGTGAGATGGAAATTTTTAGGTCAAGTTGGCGTGAAAAGAGTATAGCAGATGGGATGCTGCGAGGTAGGTCACTGCCTCCTTGATCCCAACAGTACGATGTTGTCTTATTAACCTTAAGTCTTACTAATTCCGGACGATTTTATTTTGCTCAGGGAAGATATCTCTTACTGGAGGGGTTAAAGGACTGTTTTTAACCCTCTCACAACGATAGGTCTCCCATAAGCTGAATGAAATCTAATGGTGTTACTATTGTGGCGAGAGTGAGGGTTAAGCAAGGTTAAGGTTGAGGAGGATGAGGCATTTTGAGGGTGGGGTGAGGTTGAGGGTGAGGCGTGGCTGAGGGTGCGGCGAGGTGGAGGTGGATGAGGCGAGGATGTGGGTGAAGTGAGACTAAGGGTGAAGCAAGGTTAAGGAGGATGAGACGAGGCTGAAGGCGAAGGAGATGAAGCGTATAAAGCACGACTGCGAAGGATGAGACGAGGGTGAGGCTGAAGCAAGGTTGAGGGTGAGGCAAGTTAGTAGACGCTGCTGAAGGGCACCGGCCACCCTCCACATGAGATCAGCAAATTCTGGTGTCGCGGGCCTGAGTGTGAAAACAAAGAGCGGCGGTGAGCGATGCAGAGTGCACGTCGGAGTCGCTAATGAGTTGATGGCCGGACATTAGCGCTCTCCCCCGGCCCTGTGGGTGCTGGTGCTGCTGGCGGGGACGGGCACACGGGAGACGAGTAGTGCTGCTGGTATGCTATAGTCGGTTTCTTCTCATCTGATGGAACTGGATCGCTCCCAAAACTGAGTGCAAAATTGTGGTTGCATGAATTTTGATGAACCTTAGTTATGAGGTAGGTGTAAGTCTCCTTGGTTATTAGACAGATCAACCCTACCGTCCATGTACAATTTGATATCAAAAGAACTAAAAGAGGTTAGGGATCTTTGTCAGCTTAACGCGCTATAGTTACTTTCGTAAGAGGGTAGTTTGGCTGGTATAAAGAATGGTTAGGGTAGTACAAGTGGCGGCTGTATTGCTTGGGGAAGCAGTTAGGTTATTATTATTGGAAGTAATTTGGTTCGGGGGGTAGGTGAGTTTGGTCAGTTAGGTTAGTACTGTAGGAGTCACGACAGTATTGGTGGGAAAACGTTGGAGCTAGTGTTAGTTATGTTAATACTGGTGGGAACTAGATTGATTTAGGAATAAGGTAGTTTTGTTAGAAGTGTGGTAGCCGTGTTAGTGTTGGCCGGGCTTACTTAAGTAATCTATTACCTTAGTACCAGTCATGGAAGTACTGAAGCGCAGCAAGGCAGGACGTGTGGCCCATTAAGTCCTTACCTACGAGCACGTTAAGCTTATTTTGATCGTGTTATCTCCAGACGTGTTTATTCAGTTTATCGGATACTGATGCAACTGAAAAGGTTAGATATAGCCTTAACTGACCATTTCACTACTACAAACCCTTCCCAAGCTAAATAAAATCATCTGGAGGTAGCAAGAAAAACTAGAAAAACAACTTTTTCCCAGAAATTGTGTTTTATTGTGACACGCTGTTTGCTTATTCAAGATGCAGAGTGGGATGGGATACGCATTCTACTATGAACGAATTAAGAAATAATTAAAGTAAAAAGACGCTAAACCAGACACTGGCAATCAGCACACACTTACAAATAATAAAGAGAAGTGTTGTTCTAAGCCATGGGTATTTGTGCAATGTGTATGCAGTTTTTTGCGTACATTTACATGGGACAGTATGATTCTATTTACAGAGATGTGATGTCCGGTGGAGAAGGATTTTAGATAGGGTGAATTATTTATATTCGCTTGTTCCTTTAAGCTGCAAATTTGCATATAAATTAACTGTGATAAGATTTGACCATTTGAGTGATGAATCTAACGGTATTCAGCAAAAACATCCTAGGTGTGTCACTGGACTGCGAAAGGTTAATGAAGAAAAAGGAAAGAAAATAACAAACAGTGATGATGCCCCAACTTCCCTGCCATCACTCCCTGATTACCGCAGCCTCCAGTGGTAAACCTGCAAGAGTCACGTACTAATTTATGATCAATTTCCTGTTGTAACCTAATCAGTTATCGCAGAAATAAGGAGAAAAGCTGACCATACAATCTTCCCATGTTTCTTGTCAACCCCGCAAAAAACATAGCTGCTACAAAGAATTCATTGCAAGGATGCCTGTAAATCGAATCACAGACCTTCGGCAGCCGTCATTCTCCAACCTCCCGGAGCCTGAAGGATGACATTTTGATGACTCCCGCCCACACCTACACCCACACTTACACTCACATTCACACACACCCGCCACTCCTCAACGTTCTTGGTGTTTCGGGGTTAAATCTATAATATATCTCTCCGTCCTTAACTAACGTCCCTGTCTTCCTCGACTTGCATGCATTACAATTCAGTTTTTATCCCGACTCATAGCAGAACTCACTCTCTTTCCCATCTCAGCTCACTTCCTCCTAAAATGGACTTATCTGTCTTCCATAATTTTCACAACACACTTCTCTGTCTTTCATGAGTCTCACAACATACCACCCCGCCTCAGATAGGTATAAGTGTTTGACTGATGCTTGAACCCTTCTCTTACTGGTACGGTGCTTAGAAAACTGAATGGAAAATGGTTAAATATCTAGTAGCTGTAGTGGCAGGATTAGTTGGTGATGTCAAACACTGTAAGGTTGTAAGTAATATCAATAACCCTTCACACAGAGGTCTTCCAAAGCTGAATAAAATCGTATGGAGGTGACGAGACAAAAAAAGACTTCATCGATCTGAAAAGGATTTATGATGACCATTTGTAAATAAAATCGTCTGGGAGAAAATAGAAAAATATACGAGGGGTTTTGTACTGCTCGAATAAAACATCATCATCATTTTTATAATCATCATCGTCATTATCATCCTAAGTCAGTCCATTACCACACCTAAATTAATCTTTCTCATTTTTTCTTTTTCTTTCTTCCTTTCTTCTTCTTTATATCGAGTTATGACATTCCTCCCTTGCTGGCCACAGTCGATCATCATAAACAAAGCCAAAGATACACCACACAACGCAGCGCTACATGGAACAACGTCAGCGGCATCTTCTTAGGGGTGAAAGTTTGCGTTGGTGCGAGGCGATGACCAACCTTACAGCTGGGTAGATTAATTAATAGATAGGCAGGGGAAGGAGGGAATACGGTGGTGCCTTGAGGACAGTACCACCCATCAGGTACGAAATGAAGGTGAAAACTGTGAGAGAGGCGATTCAAGGCCTACCCCCATCTCTCTCTCTCTCTCTCTCTCTCTCTCTCTCATTTTCCCTCCTTTAGCCTCACGCGCCGCGCCTCATCGGGAAAGTGTTTAGCCGCAATTTTTCCTGGTGGGAGTGTTGTGGGTAAACTCGGCGTTCTAGGCAGCTCGGTTCCGCTCTGCCCTCCAGTTTTCGGCCCTAACAAGAAACGAGTCAAAACGCAGGGAAGAGGGCATTACGGGTAAGCGAATTTGGTTTCTCTTTTCCCTTCTTCGTTCTTTTTCTCTTCTTCTCCTCCTTCTTCTCTTCTTCCTCCTCCTCCTCCTCCTCTCTCTCTCTGAGCCGGTATCCTACTAAACGCTACATTTTCCTTCACTCCTATGATGCTGTACCCTGCTTTTAACGGCACTAAAATATCATAGTACGGTATTTTAAGATATTTTCCTACTTTTTATACCCAGGAGAGCAAACATTTGAAGGAAAAGCTTAAAGACAAACAGGCTGGTGGAAAAAGATCTGTTTTAAGTATCACAAACACGAGTACTTTTTTCTGTCCAACCATATATAGTTTTATTTACCAGAGAGAAATCCCGACTCCAGTCTTTAAATTTGTTCCAAATATGGGTTCTTCTGCAGCTTATTTCACGTATAGCTCAGTGGCGGGATACCACAATGTTACGGCTCTACATACTTTCCACATCACTTCTTCGTGACTAGCATTATATTCAAGCGTTACTCCCCTGTTACAGCACATTATTCAAGGTGGAAAGATATTACTTTTCAGCCAAGTTAAAGCAAAAAGGATATAGTTAGTGTTGCTTACGTATAGACAAGTATTAATCAACGGGTCTAAAGAATTTTCTGTTATGATGTTCGTTTCCTTTTTCACATGAAGACTGCTACCTGTATTTTTAGTGTTACATACAGTACATATAGCCTATAGATGTAGTACCATGATGAAGCTAACAGTTTTCGTCTCTGTAAGAACAACACTAAAGTATACATATTTTTTCTCCACAGTATTTTCACTCGAACACTACTGAAGCATACATCATTATTTTCATACAGTATTATCACCCCATGTCTCATAACTCTGACAAACATCATCACACATAAAAGATGGTGAACTGCAGGCCAAACGAGCGAGCACACAGCCATTTCTACCCGCACTGATTATTTCTTAACAAGGACCCATTTTTTAGCAATTATCTTTGATGACCATCCGGTCTTGGGCTGCAGGTGCGTCTTTTGTCCCATAACTTGTTCGTTTTACTTTCATGTAGTTGAATGATCAGCGGTTCCACTTGTACCTCAGGGTTCTCTCATGTGACTCCAGCTTTTATTTATACGTAATGAGAGTGCAGACAATCATAAACAATTTCAACCCGAGTACGTCATTTTTTATTCTATCATCCCAATCTACCGATGATTTTATTTAGTCAGACTGTCCAAACCAGGAGGCTGAAGCTCTGTTATGCGATTCCAGCTTTTGATTTACTGATACGTACAGAATGTATAACTATTAATATTTTCAGTCCGAGGATCCCATTTTTATTCTGTTCTTCCTATCTATCATCATAAGAAAAACTGCCCAAGCTGAAGGTTTAAATCAAAGCCTTCACTAACAGTTCAATATGAAGGGGCTTACTTAAGTTGAATAAAATCGTCCAGAGGCAGCAAGTACAAAATATAAAAAGACGATACTGTAATGGCAGTCTTAATTCACACTGGTCTAAGAAGATAACTGTGAAAAAATATACTCTCCGTTTCTATCTATCTATCTGTCTACCTATCTATCACTTGCCAGACATCTCAATCCCGTCTTAAGGGGTGGTCACAAACAAATCGCCTCCACCTCGTCCTGTCCTTCTATTTCTAATACTGTAAATTCATAGTTAATAAACGTTAACGCCCTGATATACATTCATGCTCTCCCTACACGTCAAAACTGTTTCTCCCTGCTGCGATTATCTGACACATCACCCAAGTCATACTACAGCCTCATGTATCCTGCGTCATCGCCAAAGCCCCATGGAAATATTAAATGACCTCTGACACACTGGGAAGGGTCTTGTCTGCTCTTCACTGGGGTACTCTCGTCACTCACAAGTCTCTCGGAACGTCCTCGCTGTATCCTGTGTTGACCCGAGTGAGTCAAAATTATTCACGGCGTCTGTTTCGTCTGTCTCTCCTCTCTGTCTGTCTGTTACACACACACACACACACACACACACACACACACACACACACACACACACACACACACACACACACACAAGCACTTTTCACGCACTCGTCTAAGTCATTTTTTTTTTCCTACCCAGATACGGGATCCTCTACTTATCCACTTCGTCTGTTATTCCTCACTAATCCATATACTTCGTTTTTTTCTATTCACAGACCTCCCCTTTCCTCTTACTTATTCACTATTCCTACATTTTATTTTAATCCCCACTCCACGTCTCTACCTCTTGCTCACCTTCATCACCAGCTCTTCTTCATTCTTCAGCCTTTACATTCTTCTAATACTTACACACTTCCTTCTTTAATCTCACCTCATCCACCTCCCTTCTCATCCACTCACTCACATACTGGCAAAAGTCTCCGCCTCTCTCCTCGCACCAGTATGTTGCCTTCCACTTTGGGCCTCCTTCTCTTTCTTCATTCACCCACATATTTAGCATAGTGCATCGCCTTTGGCCAACATTTTCCCTTGCTCGTTTCGTTTTGGACCTTTCTCTGTTTCTCTCCTCACCCAGAGTGTCCTAACCTTGTCCACTCACTCCTATGCCCTTCCTTTTTGTTACCTCCTCATCCACCTCCCTTGGTAACCCACATACTATTATGGTCCCCTCTCCTCTCTCCACTTGCCAACATGCTTCTTTCCTCCTCGGGTCTCCCTCTCCTGCTCCATTCACCCACACACTACCAGTCCCCCCCTTTCTCAACATGCTTCCTTCCTTTTTGGGCCTTCTCCTCTTTCTCCATTCATTCACATGCTCACATCTTTCTCTCTCTCTCTCTCTCTCTCTCTAAGACCAACATGGTACCTTCCTCCTTGGCTGCTCTTCTTCCCCATTCATCCACATACTCACATCCTTCCCATTCCACTCACCAACACCCTGACACTTCCCCCCCCCCTCTCTCTCTCGCTCTCTCTCTCTCTCTCTCTCTCTCTCTCTCTCTCTCTCTCTCTCTCTCTCCAATCACCCACATACCCACATATTCACATCCCTTTCACTCCACTCACCAACATGCTCCCTTCCTCTTTGGCTCTCTCTCTCTTTCATTATTCTCTCACATACTTCTAACCTTCCCTCTCCACTCACTACTTTGTCCTTCCTTCTTAGCCACGCTCCTCTCTCTCACCCAGCAGAATGTTCCCTTCCTCCTTGGCTCGCTCTCTCCTCCATTCACCCACATGCTCCCATCCCTCCGACTCCACTCAACCAACATGCACCACTGGCTCTCCCTCTCCCTCTCAATTCACCCACATACTTACATCCCTCCCCCTCCACTCACTCCCACGTCCCCCTGCACTCAGCCCTGGGGAGTGGCGTCTGGGAGTGTGTGTTCAGCGGGGCCTGGCATGAGAGTGAGCTGAGGCCATATCAACCTCCCTCACTCGATCAGGTCTTTCTGCTGCCGACCTCTTGAGTGATTTTCCATACTCCCCCTTTTGCAGCGAGTAAGCTTAAGCAAAAGTCACTATATCTAAGGACTGAGGGAAGGAGTTAGGACTAGGGAGAAACTTGGGATTTTAGGACTGGTTTGAGTTGGTGAAGTGTGAGTGTAACGAATAAACTGAAGTAGGGAAAGCCTGGAGAAAAGGGTGTGTGAGAAGTCAGGAGAGCTGAGATGTATGGACAGGAGCGACTAGGAGAGATGCAAGAGGACTGGTGGGACTGAGGGCAGCTGGGAATCGCTAGGAGGAGCAACAAAAAAAAGTCCGGGAAGAACTGTGGAGGGACAAGGAAAAGATAGGAAGGGTAAAAAAAAAAAAAGAATAAGGGAGGTGGGCACGAGGGACTATTGCGGAGGACAGGAAAAGTTTAGAGAGGCCAGAGAAAAGGGTTGATGCGGTCATGAGAAGGGAGCAGGGAAGAGAAAGGCGGGCATAGTGGAAGTTATGAAGACAGGAAATAGTTTAGAAAGGCTGAGGATGGTTTGAGAAGCTTGGAATGACGGAGGAAAAGCCAGTGATTATTGAGAAATATTTGGACAGAGCCAAAGCAAAGGTTAGGAAGATCTGGAAATGAGAAGAAAGAGAAAACCAAATGATAAAAGGACTAAAAGGGCCTACGAAAAAGCTAAGAATGAACAGAGGAGGAATGAAAGGGACAGGGAAGGATGAAAAATGCTCAAAAAGGCTGCGACGAGTGGAGACAAAGAGTAAGGGAAAGGCAATGAAAGGTTTGGGAAAAGCTAGGGAAGGCTGAAGAAAGGTAGAGAAAACTGGAAAAGGAGAGAGAGAATTGCAAAAACCGTGAAGAAAGCTGGAGAGGACATCCCGAAACACAATTGAGGTCTGGGCTGAAAAGTAAGAAGGATTGAAAAGATGTTAGTGAAGAGCTGAAAGGACTGGAAAAGGATGAGAAAAAGTTGGAAGGCTGGAAAAGGATAAGAACAGCATCGAAAAGGGTAAAGAGGGCTGACAAAAAATGTAAGGAAAGGGCTGGAGGGACTGGAAAAGGATGAGAAAGAGCAAAGAAGGACTGGAAAAGGATAATGATAGCTTCGAAAAGGGTGGAGAGGGCTGGAGCGGACATCTCCCCCACTGGCGAGCGCTGCCTCCATCCGCCGCCCTGCTCACCTCGCCCAAATATTTGATCGGCGATGATTCTGCGCATCTCGGACAAAAATGCACAACAACGCTGCCATTGTCTTGCTCGGCTGATGGAGGGGAAGGATGAGAGGGACGAGAGGGAGGGTGAGGGGGAGGGAGGGAGGGGTCGGAGGAAAGATATTAGTGAAGGAAGGGCTGGAGGGAGAAATTAGTAAAGAAAGCGTTAGAGGTAGGGAGGGAGAGACGGATTGGAGAAAGAAACTGGGAGGGGAAAGGTTGGGGAGAGAGAACAGAAGAAGGATGAAGAGAAGGAAAGATGAGAAGGAGTGGGGGAAAGAATGAATGTAAAGAAAGAAGGAGCAACAGCATGAAGGAGTACAAAAGAGTGCAAAAACGAAGACAAACAGCAACAGTCCTATTGATCCTTTCAAGGTCGTTTGTAACAGAGTAGGTTGTGACTATGGTATCCAATGTATGAATTTAAGACACATACAAATTAAAGGAATAAGAGTGAGGGAGAAATTTGACGGGGAGAAGGATAAGGAAGAAGAATAAAAGAGAACGGAAGGAGAAAGGAAAGACATAATCTGATGAGGGTGCTGGGGGAAAGGAAAAAGAAAGAGCAGATATTAAAGATAGACCTGGAAAATGAAAGAGAGGTAGAGAGCAGGTAGAGTGACAGGGGTAAAATCGAAGAGAGAAACGGTTCGTTAAAGAGATTACGTGGCTTGTGGTGAAACTGATTGATGATGCTTATTGTCTCCTACTAATAACCTTGGGTAATGATGTAATGACTTGTAGTTAACTGTTAATAAAGTTCTTGTCTTACTTTTCTGTATTTTCATCACTAACATGCAGCAAAAATGAACCACCCAAAGAATGGAAAAACAAAAAAAAATAGTCAGCGTTACTTTTTTGTTCACACGCTGCGCAATTTATCTAGTCATTCTTGTACTGATTAATATTTCCTCAGCCTCCCTCTCTTTCCTGACCTATGCCTCTCATTCATCATTGTCTGAACAGCGTTTCCCGTCCCTATCCCACCACACCTTCGTCTCTCCCTGTCTCTGTTCAAGAGTTTCAACAGTTCCTCTCTTTATTTGGTTGGTTTCTCTCTCTTTCTCTCAAGTAATATATATATATATATATATATATATATATATATATATATATATATATATATATATGGGCATGTGGAGGGAATAGATGATAATTTCGTGCTGAAAGTGGGAAGTGTTAACGTTAGGGGTAGGGTTGCGAAAGGCAGACCGAAAAAGACCTAGGACGAGGTTACTGAGTGTGACCTCAGGGATAAGCGACTGCATGGGAAAGCTGCCAGAGATCGAGCAGCATGGACAGCTGCCATTAGGTGACCAAGGTCGACTCATGCAAGCATGTTGGAGCCTTTAAAAACGAAACGATATATATATATATATATATAGTGTTTGGAAGATCCCTGTACTGTTGTTTGCAGATGATACTGTGTTGTTAAGTGAAGAAGAAAGGGAGCTGCAAGGCTTGGTGGATGAGTTTGGGAGAGTATGTAAGAAACGGAAACTAAAGGTGAATGTGGGGAAGAGTAAAGTGATGGTCTTTGAGAGAGGTGAAGTCAGTGAATGTACAGTATAGTGAGGTTGGATGGTGAGGAAATAGAAAATGTGAATACGTTTAAGTACTTGGGGAGTGTGATGAGTAAGGATGGAAGTTTGGAGGGTGAAGTGCTTGAGAGGGTAAAACAAGGAAGAAAGGTTGCTGGTTCCTTGAAAGCAGTGATAAGAAACAGGGAAGTGAGCATGGAAGTGAAAAAGTTACTACATGACAGTATTGTGATACCAACTCTAACGTATGGAAGTGAAGATTGGACGTTGCTGGAAGGACACAAGTCAAGAGTGATAGCAGTGGAAATGAGTTATTTAAGAGGAGCCTGTGGAGTCACATGGAGAGACAGGCTGACAATTAAGGATATAAAGAAGCGTTGTGGTGTGGATGTGGATGTGATAGGAAGCGTTAGGAGGAACACACTGAGGTGGTTTGGCCATGTGGAGAGGATGGAGGGTGAGAGACTGACGAGAAGAGTGTATGTGAGTGAGGTGGAGGGGGCGAGAGGGTGGGAGAGGCCAAGGATGAGATGGAGGGATGGAGTGGAGAGGTATATGAGAGACGGGAGCAGGACAGTGAAATGGCGGGGGACAGGGCGACGTGGAGGCGATTTGTTTGTGGCCACCCCGTACGGGATTGAGGTGTCTGGCAATATCTATCTATCTATATCTATCTATCTACCTATCTATATATCTTCTCATTCGTTCCTCTCACTCTCCTCTCAGTAGCTCTGGTCTCACCTCTCATTTTTCTTATCGCCATACCATTATGTCTCTTATCACTTTCTCCAATCTCGTCCTTGTCATTGACTTCGCTCCTTCTGTCCTCGTAATACCGCTTACACTTCTTTTCAGTGTCTCCGTCACTGTCCCAGCACTGATCGCTTCACTTTCCCTGATCCTATGTCTTTAGCTTTCTCCTTCATTTTCCTTGTCATTCCCCACTCAGTGTCCCCAGTCGCACCCTTTTCACTTTCTCTATACTTCATGTTCCGCACACTTTCATTCATTATTCCTACAGCCATTTCAACGCTACTCCTCTCACTTTCTCCGATCTCGCCCTTTTCACCATCTCTCATTATCTTTATCTTATTCCCGTCTGCCCGCCCAGCCTATCCCTGTCATACTCTTCTTCCTTTCATCTTCTACTATCCCAGCTTCACTCTTTTTCACTTTCCTCGTCGTCCTCCTTCTCACATTCATTTTCACTCTCCCAGTACTGTCCCTCTCACCTTCTCTCTCGCTGTTTCTATCTCTTTCCCTTGTGGCCATCCTCCTTATCGCTGTTATATGCCTCTCACTTTCCTGCAGTACTCCTATCACTATACCAGCTTTGATTCTCTCATCTTCCCCAGTGTCGTCCCCCTTACTTTCTTTTTCACTGCCCCAGCACTGTTCTTCTTACTCTCCCTCTCACTCTCTTTCTCTTGTTCTCTTGTGGTCACCCTCCCTGTCCCTGTCTCGCCTCCCTACACACCCTAGGCACTGGTTCCCTACCCCTCTCGGCCGCTGACTTATGAACATCATCTTGACTTAGCAACAAAGAAGGCTGTTGATACTACGAATTTTATCCCTCAAGAGTCTTGCAAATGCTAATTTAGGTTCGGAGGGTATTGGCCGGTCCACTCCACGGGGAAAAAAGAGAAAAAGATCCAAGGCTACATTATACAGCCTCAATCAAGCGAATCCATGCGTCGCCACAGTGTACTCAGGCCAGGGAAGGAAGCCTCAATCAAACGCCACCGACCGACAGATGCTTTATGTATTAGCGGAGTGAGACGTCTGCCAACCTGCCCAGGACAGTCTACCGTGGCAGCTGTTGCATCACTGTAGACGTTTTGAGCCATCGTTGACAGGAAAAGCTTGCATTCTTTTGGGTTAGGACTTCTTATTTTCCAGAGTTAATCTTGAGGAATACGAACTCTTTCAGTATGAGAGCTTTCCATTATGCTGAATAAAACCTCCTGTTGGTAGAAAGATAAGAAGACATAAAACTCAACTTACTGAAGAGTTACCCCATTCAATACAATATTTTTCTATTTCGCTTTACCTATTGCTAGATTATTTTATTCAGCTTAGGAGGGCCCTCTCTTAATAAAGGGATTAAATGGGTAGCTGAACTAATTATTCCCATTCCAGGAGGGATAACAAAACTTGAATTTAAAATGTGCAAATCAACTACAACAAAACATCCTAGGAATATGACTGACAAGCGCAGAAAGTGTTCCAGGAAAGCGCCACATCTGAGGAACCCAGAAGAGCTGCTGTAAAGGTTAAATGGTAAAGCTTAAGCCCCTCAGCACCAGGACGCCCTTCGTATTTTGTTTATGCCACACGCCAGACGATTTTATAGCATTTTGAAGAGACCCCTCGTAGATGAGAGCTTATAATAAATTCACATGAACCCCTGTAGCATGATTACGTCCTTGTTATTTTGTTAATGATACCAGAAGATTTTATACAGACTCTCTGGTAGGGAAGGGGCTATAGGCTTTCACAAATTTGGTGTAAACTAATCTCCACAAGAAACACATTAGGTTCATGGATACAAAGTCGCCGTCGTCTTTGTCGCAATCATCATCAAAACCTTAGTTCTCACCGAACAGATGGAGTGCGTTATCTGTACAGCGAGCACCATCATCATCATCATCATCATCATCATCATCATCATCGTCCCACTCTAATTACCACCCATGATACAGTGCAAAAATCCTACTCTTTCTTTTTCTTTTTCTCACTAATCAAAGCCCTATACACAGTCCTCAAAGCAAGCACTCGAGACCATAGGCAAAATTTAACCCTGTGGCGGCGGCGGTGGTGGTGGCGAAGGAGGGGGAGGGATGAGCCGAGAGAGAGAAAAAAGGCGGGTTCTGCCGTAAAAATATTAATGCCCCTATAAACATGTCCCTCCTTGTTGCTGTCGGCCATTGCGCGGGATTTCATTTCCCTGGTGCTACAAGGTGGTGCGGTGGTGAGGGGTAATGTGGTGGTGGTGGTGGTGGTGAGACGTGGAGATGGAAATGGTAGTGATGGTGGTGGTGATAGGGGAACCGTAATGTGGCTGTGTTGAAGGAATATGTAGTGGTGGTATGGGAGATGGGGGTGAGCTTGTGGTGGTGGTGGTGGTGGTGGTGGTGGTGGTGTGTGTGTGTGTGTGTGTGTGTGTGTGTGTGTGTGTGTGTGTGTGTGTGTGTGTGTGTGTGTGTGTGTGTGTGTGTGTGTGTGTGTGTGTGTGTGTGTGTGTGTGTGAGAGAGAGAGAGAGAGAGAGAGAGAGAGAGAGAGAGAGAGAGAACATAGGGGAAGTGAAAGAAGTGATGCCAAGAGACGAGAAGAGGCTAGGCGAGACGACGAGAAGCGAAGACGAAGTGGATCAAGAGCGTACATAACCTAGGGAGGGGAAACTGAAGAAGACAAAGGGTTGGAACGATCTCCTATGCTCATAAACGCGAGACATCCCGGTGTGCGAGGCGGTGCGGGCTGGGTGATGACTGCAGAGAAACACCTATACCATCAGCAATACACCGAATCCTAAACAGCGATATTACTCACGATAAAAAGGGAGTATGGATTTCGATACGAGTTAAACAGACGGCATCTTGCTATGTGTTAAAGCAATAGTGATACTCATTTATCATTTTTCTGAACAAAACTCTTACGTGCTCTGTAAATGGTTAAATGAACGTCCAGAGACTTTCCATTAACTATAAACGAATTCCTCAACATCGGTACAACGCGCGCGCGCGTGCACACACACGCGCGCACACACACGCGCGCGCACACACACACACACACACACACACACACACACACACACACACACACACACACACACACACACACACACAAACACACAAAAGTCCTGCAACGAATGAAAGCCATGTCCACAACTTTTTTGCATTACTTATAACAGAAGCTATATTACCAGCTAAAGAATTACCATCGACAAAAGCTGGAGTCCTCACCACAGACAAGAAAGAACAATGAAAATCCTCACATCTGAGAAGTGTCTACAATCTTTAATCATGAATAAAAAAAAATGCTAACTTAAAATGGCGGAATTAATGCCTAGTGAATTAATACCAACAACTCTCGCTATGGACAAAACTGACGAAGAAAACCATACAAATGACAGAAAAGCATTCTGGAGCCGAATGCTAATTGCCAGCCAGAAAATGCTGTTGGCCAAGTCCAAGATTTTTGCCATGTCTAGATACCCGGAAGGTTTCATGTTGATAGCTCAAGCCGTTCATGAGATATAATGGTGCTAAAGGCGGGCAAGAAAAACTAATTGACCTTTGGGAGCCATTTTGGTGACCTTGACCTTGACATCGACTGCCCATTTTCGAACTCATCCAAGATTTTGGCCATATCTTGATACCCTGAAGGTTTCATGTTGATAACTCAAGCTGTTCATGAGATATAATGGGAACACACACACACACACACACACACACACACACACACACACACACACACACACACACACACACACACACACACACAGAGGCAGGCAAAAACATTATCGCTCCGCCTTGTAAATGCGGGCGATATTAATCATATTTCAAATTAAAGCAGTGTCCGCAGCACCATAACATTTTTCACAATAAAATCCTCACGTACTCTGTTGCGGATATCTCATCTACCATTAACAGCAGACGGAATTCTCCTCATCAGTAAAAATAAAGAAATAAACATACATATTAATAAATAAACAAATAAATTCTTGACACAATATACAAGAGAACAGACAAACTTATCATTCACAATAAAACCTTACGTACTCCTTCAAAGCTGACTCAGCGCCCACAGATTTAACAGCAACAATAGATAGAATTCTCGCAATCGTCCCATGGGATGAAGAATAACAAAAAATTCTGATGTGTTAAAATGGTAATCACAAGACAGGATTCTCTTTCTCAGTATTATTCATCCAGTGGTTCATGAAGAAAAATTAACGCCCTGAGAACTGCCCTTAACAATGGACAGAATCTTCGCCATCAACACAACTCAAGAAAAACTAGAGAAAAAACTTAATAACAGCTTGAGTAAAATATATGATACCGCATTACTTTTTAGACCGCCTCTATTTATTTATATTTTGTAAAGACGCGCGTCCTCTGTAGCTCAAGCATAAAAAGGAAAATGAACCCACGATATTTACCGTAAATCCTCTCTATCAACAGAGGTGCTAAGCGGTAACATAAAAACCATATATGACTTAATGCAACATCCACAAAAACATCGCCGCACTTCTTACCCACTGCCTAAAATGAATACCTAGCGTACTCTCCAAGGTTAGAAAACTGACACACCTGCCCAAAGAGATTCTACCGGGAAGACTAAACAAATTCTAAGGCCAAGACTATTCTCTTTATCATGTGAAATAGATGCCTCTCGAACTGTTTGTTGTGCAATTAGTGGCACTGGCAGTTTCGTAACGCATCGTTCTCATCGATTTATTCTGCACATTACACCTCAGTATCTTCTTGTGTGTTACTGACACAAACTATGTCGTTATTGAAAATATATAACTAACAGGAGAGATAACCAGGGTGTAATATGCAAAGTCAATTGCTAAGAATAAGGTGCTCCGAAGCCTACATTGTTGCTTACAAAAGGGTCCTCTAAGTTAGATAAGAAACTAAATAATCACTCCACAAGATACTGGAAGGAAGAATAAAGGTTATCAGTCTACACTGCTACTTGGAAAAGATTCCTCTGTGTTAAATCAAAGAAATTAAATCAGCACTCTTAGACGATACTGGAGGGAAGAATAAAGTTATCCTGAGGTCTAGTCTGGCCAGTGACTCTACCTGGCGATGAAACTAGTAGCTATAAACCCTACCGCAGCTCCATTTTCTATTACGCCGGCGTCGGTCCCGGCTGCTGCTGAATACTAACACGGGCAAATTAGATAAAGCAACTAGTGTGCTGCTCCGGCTCTGGCCTGGACACGGCGACTCAGTATGGGGGTAAATGAGAATAACAGACGTAATATGCATGAGGGAGTTTGATGCAAATGACTGGGGCTTATGATAATTAGGGCCAACACAGGCAGGATACAAGTGTCCCCCCTCGCACACCAAGCTTGCCTACCAACAGACGGCGAGAAGGTAGCCACATAGGTAATCATTAACCCCTTCCCTACGATGGTGCACTTCTGCTTTTTATCCTTATTTATCACCAGACGATCCTATGCAGCTTGGGAGAGACTTTTCGAAATGGAAGTTAGAAACAACCTTCATGGACCCCTTTACTACTAGATATCTCTTTCTAAGGTCTGTCTAAGCTGAGTTCAATTGTTCAGAGACATTCAGAATATACTGTAAATGATGTAACCTGACTGTAGGGGCTGACCACTTCCCTACGATGATGCAATTTTATTTTGTCCGTTCTACTTTCAGGCAAATTCTTTCAGATTACTAAAGACTGTTCGAACTGAAGGGGTAATATAGCGCCATCAGAAATGCCTGCAGTACTAGAGGTCTTATCTAAATCGAAGAAAAATGTCTACAGGGAGCAAGAAGAAAGATAAAAAATGATTCTCCTGGTAATGAGGAGGTTTAATGAAGCCTTTATTTACCCCACCTCAAATCGAAAAGTCTTAAACTAAATCAAATCGTTTAGGGATTGCAAAAACATAATTAAAAAAAAAAAGACACCACCTCACTGAAGGGGTTAAGGGTAAAAAAAATAATAATAATAAGCTCTGTTAGCTCTCTCATGGTCGGGACAACTCTTGTGTTCTATTCCACCTGTCAGGCTTTTTTTTTTTTCCCTCTCATTCACCTGTGTTAAAGGAATATGAATGTTACAACTGTCGCCTTTTCATTTCAAGGTCGGGACAACTCTAGCATTCTATTCTTGGTAATTTTAGACGATTTTATTCAGCAGAGAGTGAGCTGTAGGAGTCTGAAAGAGCCAGTAATTATAACCATCTCTGTTTTCCTTTGTTTTATCATTCCCGCCTTACATAACCACACAATTTTCCGGCGAGGCTTGTGTGACTAAACAAAAAAAGGGAAAGAATAAAAAATGTGCTCGAGTTCGGAAAGAAAGAGATCTCGCTTGGGTGCATTATAATAAAAGTTGTGAGAGGTGATATGCGAGCCAGACTAAAGCAGAGGTTCCTATGCAGGCAGCGTCGGCCGTGGTGTCGTAAACGTGGATATGCTCGTAGTAAAAAGCTTTGAGACTGGCCGAGGGGGCGAGGCATCGGCGTCTTGGGGATCACGCAGACCTTCCCTTTAATTACACCAAGAATCAACAGGATGGAAATAACTTAATAAAGGTATATGTAATTAAGTTTGTGCTCAACCAAACCCTTACACCAGCCTGGACCTGTGCCGTAGTACATGGCTGGATTGTTCTTCTCCCTGGCTCATGATGAAAAAGGGTATAAAAGATCTCGTAGTAGTGTTTATGACAGCGTGTGCGAGGAGTTTATAGCCGGGTGTATGAGGGCTCGCCGTGCCTGGCCACACTGCCTGCCTGCCCGTCATGTGTGGCTTCGTGTTGTGGCGGTCCGGCTTTCCCGCCCTGTGTGAGGCTCTTGTATTACCACACTGTATTACGCCTTAAGGGTGGCAGAGGGCGTGTGACTCGGTGCTTTGGGAACCTGGCAACATCAGTGTCCTCTTTGCTTGAACTCACACGATACTCACACCCATACCCACACGAATTCTGCACCCACAGGCCACCCTCACTCATACCTACACCCACATATCACCTACACTTACATCCTTACGATACTTACACCCTCACCCTCACGCATATGACACCCTCACACACCCAAACGACACTCACACACACCCACACTCACACCCACATCTACACGACACCCACTCACCGCTGATGGAACGCACCACCTCGTGATAAATTCAAGCACTCACACGACACGTCTGGCACATGACAGATGACTCCTACCACTTAACAGAATACAGTGAGCGCCATTAATTCCTGCACTCATGATTCTCTACGCCAAACAAAGACGAGGAAAGTGAAAAGTAATGTAGGAATTTAAAGACAAGAGTATACTGCACATTAATAAAGATCAGATACGTAAAAGAGTGAGACCAGTTCCAAGAAATACAGCGCTAACCTCTTGAATCCGAAGATGTATTTTATAGCTATTTTTTTGCTACCTCCAGACAAGTTTATTGAATTAGAGAACTTTTCGTAACTGGAGGGGATAGATATAGTCTTCATTAAATCCTTCACTACAACACATCTCCCTTACACTTGATAAATTCGTCTGAAGGTAGCAATATGCCCAACAAGACGTCTCGAGGTGAAGAGGATAAGGCTAAAGAAAAACCCTGTATCGCCAAGGAGTGGAATATGTTGAATCGTATTGTAAGTGGTTTTCGAGTTTTCGTAACACCGATTTCTTTGCGATTTTGTCTTGATATTACTTCTCAATATCCTGTATGTTACTGAGGAAAACTATGTCGACATTAACGTGTTATAACATGAGGAAATGATGTGGTGTACTAAGCTAAATAAATCACTAAGGAGGAGGCGTTAGGATCGCGGATTCCGAACATTGTAAGGCAGACCCACAACTACTTTGAGGCTGCGGTGCCGGGTTGGAGTGTCCTCATCAGTGGTGGGGGTACAAGATAATGTTGAGGTGTAGTATGCAAAATAAATCACTTAGGAAACGGTGCTATGAAGGGAGAACCTAGGGCCAAGTACGAATCAAGTGAGAATGACAAACACCGACAACAACTATGGGGCTGCGGTGACGGAATGAAGTGTCGAAGGGTAAGGTATAACACTCGTCTGTAAAAGAAATCGCTAAAGAAAAGTTGCTAAGAATCAACTAAGGACGCCAAATATACACAACCACAGTGGGGCTGCGGTGGCGGAGTGGAGTGTACTTACTGGTAGTGGAGGTGGCAGTGGTGGGCGTGGTGGGGAGGGTCTTGTGGGGCTCCAGTGTGGGCGGGAGGGGCACACCAGGACCGCCCTTGCCCTCCTGTAGTGCCGCTAAGGTCAAAAGTGTCGAGAAGTTGCCTCCACCCAGCATCTGAAAGAAAAGGTGTGGTTAGGAAGACACAAACTGAGCTTCTTAGTCTAGTAATAATTTGAGTTAGTTTTATTTGTTTAGGTTTTATTTATGTACTAATTTCCTTTCTTTTGCTGGAAGGAAGGATCGTAGACATAATATATATACAGCTGACTAAAGGCCTGGTAACTATAATAGCATCTAGTAAACAAAACACAGATACACACAAGCACACTCACATTCAGACAGAGCACCCCCCGTTATCTTTCTTTCTCTCCCTCCCTCCCTCCCTCTCTCTCTCTCTCTCTCTCTCTCTCTCTCACACACACACACACACACACACACACACACACACACACACCCTGAACAAGCCAACACACATTCTTAGGCCTTAATCTTGACATATTTATAGCCTTCTTTCCCCCCTATCATGTGTGGCTCATCCCTTTTTTCCCTACACAATTAATGCATTTTTTCTCGAGGGTAACAATTGACGGAAGTGAGGAGGAAGAGGAGGGGCTAGATTTATGCCTACTGACTGTGGAACTCCTTTTATGGTGGTACAGGAGGGTTCGTTGTTCATTATCTTTAGCGATTTAGTTTGCGATACTATGCCTTGAAATTCTCTTGCATGATATTCAAATGGTTTGTTTCATACCGAAGGATACTGAGGGGTGACATGCAGGATGAATCACTACGAGGAGAGATGTTACGAAATCTTCAAAGCCACGACCGTAAATTCTAACTTTTCACGTGCGAATCAGGAGAGGGTTAGCTAGCAAGTTTTTTTTTTTTTTTTTTTTTAAGGGAGAAAGTGGAAGGGAAGTAAGGAAGGAAAGGAAGAAGGACAAGAGCAGGAAAAATGAAGGATATATCAAGAATAAGATTAAGGATGGAAGGAAATGACAAGACATATAAGGTCATATTCCAGTTGGTATAGGAGGCGTCGTGATACCTCATCCTTTCCGATTTATTTTGCTCAGTGGGCCTGCTTACTGATATTCACTCGTGTTATATTAATACTGCATACTATCGACATATTTTGTATGGATATAATACAGAAATATAATGGCGTGTTAAGTACAGAATTAATCGCTACGAAAGAGGTGTTAAGAAATAATCCAAAACAACTCCGACTCTTCCTCTCCTCACTACTACCTATTGTTGTGTTTGTTTAGCCCACTACAAGACGAATTTAAATAGATTAGGAAGGAACTCTGGCATTGAAAGCGATAAGAATAATCTGCCTCTACCCATTCATAACGAGATATCACCACAATGATGAATAAAAAAAAGTCATATCAAAATATATAACAGGCGTCAGGATAGTCGATGGGAAAGAAAAGAAGGGAGGATGAGGTAAGTATGGAACGATGGATGGAGGGCTGAAGGAGCAGTCAAAGTATGTGACAAATCAAAGAAACGTAAAAACTCTTAGAAGGCAAATACACGTAAGAGAACAAACATATATATGCAAAAACATAAAGGCAGTAAAAGAAAGGGAAGAGAGAGACAATGGAGATAAAAGAGAGTTACAGAGACAAAAAATGTACAGCAGAAAAAGAGCAACAGAAGAGGAATAGAAACAAGACTAGCATCAGTAATACAGAAGCAACAATGGCGAGAGACACAAAGACACAGTGGCAGATACAGAAAGATATCAATAATAATAATAATAATAATAATGATAATGATAAAGAACAAACAGAGAGCCCCCATACCGCTACAGTCTCCACACCGCCATAGTCCCCACGCGCCATAGTCCCCATCATTCTCCGTGACTTTTAACCATTTCCGGTACTTAAATAAAATACCGCTCCCAAACGCCATTCAGCTTTTATACGGAAAATTAAGCGCATTTTTCGTCATTCACACCCATGCGTTTACGGCGTCGCGCCACACATCCCCAAGAAGGAGAGGGGGAAGGGGGACAGCCTTTGGTTCCTTCTTCCTCGCATTAAAAAAAAAAAAAAAAAAAAAAAACAGAAGGAGGGGATGTAGGACATAAATACGCGGGGTGAAGTTCCTCTTTTATTATACTTTTAACGAGGTTGATGTTAATAAAATGTTTCAGTGAAAGAATGGGGAGGGGGGGAAAGGGGCCTACTTTGTGTTTAATCTTTCTGTTTCTCTTGTGTGACTAGGACTGTAGGATCTACTACCAGTCTGACTTGAAAGAAGCTTGATGTTAATGTTTTAGAAGGAGTCAATGTAATCGTTAAAGAAAAAAAAAAATCCACTTCAAAGAACATGCATGGAATGACTATTTTTAAGAGTACCAGACATCTTTCCTCTTAAGTATGATACTGATACACATTATTTAACCTTTAGGAAGACTGATGGCAAAAGCAAGATATTCTGGTATCGAAGTGTTTACAAAAATGCCAAGCAGTTTACAGGCTAAACAGATGATGATGACCTCCCTGGTTCAAGAGAAAGTACGTTTAAGCTAAATTACAGTGTTAAGGTAAAGTAATATTAATGTCTTGGAAAAACACATTTAAAAATTTACAGTGTTCATGATCATGGTAAAATATCAAGACAAGCAAAATATACGTTACCCAACTTAATATAAAAAAAAGGCGATTGGACTGATGTCGACAAGAAATCTGATAAAGAACATAATGAAAAAAAAAAATTCATTTAATGTTACTGAGGAAGAGGAAACAAGGGACGAGAAATACAGAGAGAAAAGAATGAAAAAAGGCTGCTGACGAGAGGAGGAACGGAGGAAGGGAGGAAGGAAGGAAGGAAGGAGACAGGGTAAAAAATACAGCATGGAGGGTGGATAAAGCCCTCTTGCGTGACAGATCTACTACACATGCAGGGAGGATGCTGGCTATTTTGGGTGACTGGGGTGGTATGGTATGGAGACAGTACGCAGGAGAGAGAGAGAGAGAATGTGTGTGTGTGTGTGTGTGTGTGTGTGTGTGTGTGTGTGTGTGTGTGTGTGTGTGTGTGTGTGTGTGTGTGTGTGTGTGTGTGTGTGTGTGTGTGCTGGTGACGGTGGAGCTGGAGGGGCAGCAGCAAAAGGTCTCCCACTCGCGGCGATGACAGACAGCTTGAGTGACGAGGGAGAGCCAGGGGGCGCTACCAGGATGCCAGGATCATTCTCTTTCTCTCTCTTTGGCGCGCACGCACACACACACACGCACACACACACACACACACACACACACACACACACACACACACACATGAAGATTATTTTTCTCCGTCTGTCCGTCCTTTAGTCTGTCTGTCTGTCTGTCAAATAAAGCAATGTGATATTCAAGTTAAAAAATATATGTCCAGTTCAAAACAGTATCTATGAATTTAAAGGAATATTTATCATTTTGGAACAATTTCTCTCAAAACTTTCTTTCCGTAAAAACTTCCTTTGCTTTCACAATAATACCGTGGAAAAAAAAAAATTGTTCGTATTTTCCCGTTTCTGAAGGTGAAAAAGTAAAAGTTGAAAAAAAAAAAGCCCATCTGAGTAAAAGAACATATTCAAACTTTACTATCATCAATTTCAAAACTAAATAAAACACAGCTTCGTAACAGTGAGCCACCCAAATTTCAAATCAGTTTTAAAAATTCACCAAACAGCTCCGTGATTATGAGTCTCCCAAAACTCAGACCGCTTTGCCACACGATCGGAAACCCACATGATTAATTCCCAAAGTAAGGTGTGTCAGCGAGGTCTGCACTCCAAGCATGAAATATTCCTTCACAATCGCCGCAGTAATGACCACACGAGAAAATTCCGTACTCACAAACTCTCTTGAGCCTGATTTGTGGATACGGTTGCTTGTAAATACGGCTCTTTATTTCATCCATCTACGAAACACATTACACTCAGACTATCGCGAGTATTAAAGTGAATAATAGAAAACAAAACTATTCTTGATGAAAGCTAACATTCAGGTTTCTAGGACTCACTCTCAGCTCACTAAATTAATCTGATGTCAGCTGCAATAAATACTTGAGTTGTCCCGACCATGAGATGATTAGTAGTGAAGTTATTATTTATGATTCAGTGACTAATTTTCAGTAATAAAATCGTCTGACGTTAGATGGAATGGGATACGAATGAAGACGCGACTATGCGAGAACTGAAGTGCAAATTACGACAAAACATGAAGAATCCTGAAAATAGTGACTTGCTGTGGAGACTTGTTCGTCGAAGACACTGGCTAATATTCGGAGTAACTCAAGCATTCTCTTCCAGCTGCCTTCCGTTGATTTCACTGTCTCCCATGATAGGGACAACTCTATTATTCCATCCCAACTCACATCAGGCGACTGTAATAATCTAGGACTGAGCCATAACAGCCTGGGTGTGTTTGTGAATACTCCCCCAGCTCTTTGCCGTGGTCCCTGTCACTGCCCGCCAATTACTTACAACCAACTTTCGAACGGACGGAACAGATTGCACACTCCAACGCAAATGAAAGAGGAAAATGTCTCGCCAACTTTTTCAATGCATCTCTATAATTGACTTGTCGGTGACCCGTGGTGTTCGGAAATAAAACATTAAGTAGTAGGGGAGCTGATGGTTGATTTGCCCTTTCAGACCAAGCACTTTTTTTTTTTCTATTTTGCCCTAGCTTACGTCAGATCACTCTTTTTTTTTTTTTTTTTTTTTTTCAGATTAGGAGATTCCCTTGTAGTTGTAGTAGAAGTAGCTATGGTGGTGGTAGTAGTAGTAGTACTAGTAGTAGTAGTAGTAGTAGTAATAGTAGTAGTTGTTGATGTTGTTGTTGTTGTTAGTAGTAGTAGTAGTAGTAGTAGTAGTAGTTGTTGTTGTTGTTGTTGTTGTAGTTCCAAGTTATTCTGTAATGTGAACCCAGTGGACTGTAGGCTGAGGTTCCCCTTCTCCTACAATCAACCATCCCCCTGTTGGGTGATACCGAGGGAGTTGAGGGAAATTTGCATAGCCAGGTAGTGGAGCCATATGGTTAGATCGGTGCCACCACATGAGGGCGTCCCTCCTCTCTCCGGCACCCTCGTAGTGAAGGGGTTAATGAAGGCTGCATCCCTCACTTTGAAAGGCCTCTCCAGAGTTGAAGGAAAACGTCTTCAGATAGCGAGGGTTAAATAAAATTGGTATCATCGTAGTGAAGAGGTTAACCCTTTGGCTGAGATTCACGAAGTTTGGATTTGGTTCTGGCTAACTTTGATGGCTTTATTTATAACAGAGAAACCCACAGCATAAAATAATAATAGTAATAATAATAACAATAATGATAATAATAATAATAATAACGTCTGACAATTTCATTAATCACAGAGAAACCCCACAGGAACAAATACTACTACTATTACTACTGATAATACTAATACTAATAATAATAAAAATAATTCGATTTTCTCTGCGGCCGAAAATTACGAACTTTCAGCAAAATTCTGACAGATTTTATTCAGATGAGAATTCAACGCGTCCAAAGGTAACTGAACGAGACCCTGGATGGCGGGGTGTCCAGTGTCTGCCTGGGTCTCCGCTGTGAATATGGTTATGTCGCTGGGGAAATCTCTCACCTTAGTTTAAACACAGTCATTTGCGACGACGGTAGAGAGAGAGAGAGAGAGAGAGAGAGAGAGAGAGAGACGATGCGCATTACAGAGTCTGTCATATGCCTTGCCGCGGTAAATAATGAATATATTTAAGCGCCATCTATGATTACGAAACGGAATTAGAGGCCGACACTAGATGCTGCTTCCACCTGACACAATTCAGACCATTTTAAATAATTATAGGGCAAGGTGTCAGAGCGGGAGCATCTCTAAGTTTATTTCCATTGAGTTTCCCACGTTGGTGTCAAAGATGGCGGGTTGTTGTGCCGCCTAAGGGAATGGACAAGAGATAAGAATTTAGTCATTAGCAGTTATGTCTTTGTGATGCATATTTGCTGTGTCAGGTTTTGCAGCTCATTCCTTTTTTTTTCTTCTTCTTTTTTTCTCATGATCTTATGCTGGGAATTAGTGTCAGGATAATGACGATGATGGGACTTTTTTTTTTATTTTTTTTTATTAATGTTGTCTATCTGTTGCCTGAAGCCTCATCCTGCCTCGACATTACTATCCCAAGGCGATTCTGTATCCATTTATCAAAAACACATCTCACGACAGAGGACCGTATTCTGAGTGGCACGGGAGACTTCGTAACACTTCCTCCCCTGCGATTTATTTTGTATATTGCACCTCAACGTCCTCTCGAATGTTGTTTGTATCAGACTGTTAGTAAGGTAGTTTTTATCAGTGGGATGCAAGGGGTTACTGAAATGCAATATGCAGAATAAATAGCTAAGAATAGGCATTACAAAATCTCCAGTGCTATTTGGATTATGACCAGCAGTATCAATGGGAATTTTTTTGGAAAGCTAAAAGTTAATAGGTGATATCCTGGAATGATGCTGGAGAAAAAGTGTTAAAACTCTGATCTTAAAATTAATTCTCGTGTTATCTTTGTCCATTTCCTCTGTACGGACGAACATATTCTGATAAAAAGCATTGCAGGAAGCCTCTAGATTATGTTTACTCTTTTCTACCATTTTTCATGAAGTTTTAATTTGGAGATACATTAATAGGGAACTGATAAAGAATGGATGGGGTTGAATGTGCTCGTGTGTGTGTGTGTGTGTGTGTGTGTGTGTGTGTGTGTGTGTGTGTGTGTGTGTGTGCACTTAATACCTTTAGCCTGAGGACGCTATTTCATTTTATTACCTCCAGACGATTTTGTTATGCTTGGAAGGGACCTTTTGCAGTGCCAGGGTTTAAGTCAATCTCCATTAACCCCCTCACAGCATGATGTCTCTCCCTGAGCTGTATAAAATCGTCTAAAAGTAACAAGAATAAAACATAAAACACGTCACTGGATGGAAGAAGTCAATAAAAATAATAATAATAATAATAATAATAATAATAATAATAACAACAACAACTGTGTACAATCATGTCTTTATTCTACCCTAGATGAACTTGTCATTTTCCACCACCAGCACCATATCTTTCGCCCACATTGTTATCGAAAATAGTCATAGCCTGATAACATCGCAGTAATAAATTATACGTTTTTCTTGCGCTCGTAAATTGACCTTAACCTATATTGCCTGAAGACGCGCCGTTCAGTTTCTCGCTCAGGTTCTCCAATATATAATGTGGATTTCTATTGCTGTTTTTGTTCGTTGTGTTCTAATCGTCGTTGCATTTTATATCGTCTTAGTACAGCAGTATGATCCCTGTTACCTTTTTTGTACCATTGGCAATTTTAGGAAGCTGTTTGTAGGGTAGAGGGTTTGGCTGAGTTTATAATTAAGCAAGAATACCATTTAAGGAATATTATACTATAAATAATTTCTGTTTATCAGTTTAGGGTAAAATTTATCTGTCTATCTATCTGTATGTATGTGTGTATGTGTGTACACCTGATTCAGTTAATTCGCAAATGTAAGGAGAGACAACTGACTAAATCACTGTGAAATATTTTCCTTCTTCTCACACGATATAGCCGTACGTTACTTAATATCATGCATTTTAAAGAAAGATATATACATTCTTGCCAGATCAACTGCCAAATCTTATACCTACAAGAGTCCGCAAATTAAACGAGGCAACTGTAAAAGATGAATCACCGAGGGATAGGAAAAAGAAAAAAAAAAATCCTCCTTCCATCTGTCGAGACACTGGTAATCGTCAAAATCATATACAGTTTTCTCTCTATATTTTCGTACATCATTCATCTTACAAACTCAATCCTCTTTGCCATATAAGCCGAGTAGCCTTAATACGATAATGTATTCTCAAGACGTCTAGAAATATCAAGAGTGACTAATGAAAGCAAATGCCTTCATGGTGAGGCAAGACGTCCGTAATGCAAGTACACGAGAAAAAGGTCATTAAGCTGAATGAGATCAACTTTATGCAATAAAAATAAACAAAAGAGAAGTCACGGTATTGAAGGATTACTGGAGACGGCTCCTGATCATTTTAGTGCAAACGACTTCCTTTAAGATGAATAAAATCATATGGCTGCAGCAAGACTAATAATAATAATAATAATAAAAATAATAATAATAATAGCAGCAGTAGTAGCAGTAGAAGTAAATTAACCATGCTGACAGCGTTAAGGAGTTGCCAGACTTACAATATATCATTACCTGAGATCACAGGTACTGGAGAAGCCGATGCTCTCAGTATGGGAACACATTTACCCGCTGATGGCGACACACCTGATGGAATTATATTAACAGGTGCAACGTAGATGATATTAGACTCTACATCACAACAGAAACAAGTGATAATTGTCCCCTCGCTCTTCCTTGTATCGGCTGTACAAGAAGTTAACTGAAAATACCTTACCATGACAGTTGGGAACGTTTTTTCTTTCATTCTTTTTTTTTTTTTTTTTTTTTTTTGCTACATGTCAGTGTTATTTTCTATTTCTTTCACAAACTTGCCTGGAGAACAAATATGCATGGTTTCTGATTTACATAGTTTGACGTAAATTGTAAGGATCTTATTTCAAGCGACTGATGGGCATTGGAGTCAGTGGGTGTGTGTTATGGTGAGGGAGTGAGGGTGTGAGGAGAGAATAGTGAGGAAGTGACGGTGGGGAAGTGTTAGAGGAAGTGACGGTGATGGGGTGAAAGGATGAAGGTGTGACAAGGTGAGGGATAGACGGGGTGAGGGCATGATGACAGGATGAGGGTGTGACAGGGTGAGGGATAGACAGGGTGAGGGTGTGACAGAGTGAGGAACTGACAGAGTAAGGAAGTGACCGAGGGGGTGATTTGGTGAGACAGTGGCAGTGGGAGGGAGTGGCAGGGTGAGGGAATGACAGGATGAAAGACTGAGAGTGAGAGGAAAGCACAGTAGGAAAGTGACAGGGTGGGGAAGTGAGGGGATGTGCGGAGGGCATGGTAAGGGAGTGAAGGGGAGAGGGAGTGAAGGAAGACATGGTAAGGGAGTGAGGGGTTGTGAGGAGGGAACTGTGGTGGTGGTGGTGGTGGTGTCCGGGGCAGTGTGGCACACAGGAAGCCCCCGTAATTCCCTCTGATAGTTACACTGGAGATGCACAGCGCCACACCCCCATCCTGTGTCCTGTGCCTCCACCTGCACACGCCCTTACACATCAATGAACTGAGGCACGCATTGTAAGTGGCTTCATAGATTTCGTAACACCTCTTCCTTGGCGATTAATTTTGTATTGTACATTACACTTCCAAATCCTCTTGTGTGTTATTAATACTAAATAAACTGATATTAATACGATATGGGCAACATACTGAAGAGTGTTAAGATCTAATATGCAAACTAAGTCATTAAGGAAGAGGTGCAAAGAAGCCTCCAGTGCCACGTGGAGTATGTCCCTGAGTGTATATTGGAAGCCATCAGAAACAAATACACCGTTACTATGTGAACTTAACTGGCTATACAAAAGAAAGCGATCAATAGCCATCTTACTGAGTGAATGAAAAATGAATTATATGAACTGTTTATCATGTCTGTTAACCCCTTCAGCCCTAGGACGTCCCTTTCAAGCTAAGTATATGTCTTCGAGGTGAAAGGAATATTCGAGATGTATTATGGGAGTACTATGATGATTCCCAAAACATTGACCTTCTTTTAGACAGGATGTAATACTAATGTTTACGGAAGATATACAATAGAGTTATGGTCAACTGTTCTTTTACGCAGCCTTAAAACTGTGTCAGAACCAACTGAGACCTTGCTTAGCTAACCAGTAATATGCAAACGGACTGCCAGGCCTGTAATCTTGCCTCATCAGTTTGGAGCCCCAGACGTTAAGTGGATCATTGACCGCAAAATGTATAATGTAAACTGATTGTCGTATTATCTCACATTATTATTATGACGTGAAAACTGTAATAATTATGGTCGGCTGTGTATGACTCAAGTTCACAGAGATCCAGTTTCAGAGCAGCGTGAGAAGGCAGAATGAGGTGTGAGGACGCTATGACTTTCACTCTACAAACATGGGTGACATAGAACCAGTCTGCAATAGCCGTGTGTGTGTGTGTGTGTGTGTGTGTGTGTGTGTGTGTGTGTGTGTGTGTGTGTGTGTGTGTGTGTGTGTGTGTGTGTGTGTGTGTGTGTGTGTGTGTGTGTGTGTGTGTGTGTGTGTGTGTGTGTGTGTGTGTGGTGTTCATGACTGAGTGTGTAGTGTCCGTGAGTGTGGTGTCAACTGGTGGTGGGCACTGACAGATCTAATAGCTCTCCACTCTGCCACCACCCCACCCACTCTGCCAACACCACCCCATTGTGTTAGCTCCTGCATGTGGCTTTCATTTCTAGGGCTGATGTCGGTGGGAGGGGTGTGGGTGCGGTAGAGAGGAAGCGTATAGGAACGGTATGGAAGGGAAAGGACATATAGGAAGGGAGGAAAGGGGGAGAGGAAGTAAACAGGGAGAGTGTGGAAAGGAGGGAGACATTAAGGAAAGGACGACATGGAGGGAGAAGGCGTATAGGGAGGGTATGAAAGGGGGGAGACATAAAGGAAGATGGGAACAGGAGGGAGGCGTTTAGGGAGGGTATAGGAGGGACATATAGGAAGGGTGGAACGGGAGGAAATGTACAGGATGGGAGGGAACCAGAAGGGAGGGTATGGAAGAGAAGACAATTATGTAGGAAGGGCAAGAGAAAGCATGTGGGAACAGAGGAAATGGAGGGAGGAAACGACAGGGAGAATGCGTATAGGAGGGTGAGGAGCGAGAGGGAGGGAACGAAAAGAAGGCGGTGCATAAAAAGGATGGGAAAGGGAGGGAGGGAACGAAGGCGAGGAGAATAGGAAGGGACAGTGCATGAGGTAATGAATGGAAGGGAAGTGAGTGCATGATAAAAGGAGGGACGGAAAGGAGGGTGTCATAAGGGAGGAAAGTGAAGAGAGGAGATGAAAGAAAGGGAAGGGCGTTTAAACTTATGGGAAGCGAGAAAGAAGAGATGTATTAGAAGAAGGGTGAAGGAAGGAAAAGCAGGAAGGAGGGATGTTAAAGAGGCGAGAGAAAGTATATGATTCAGAGGGGCATATGAAAAGGGAGAGAACGGGATGGAGGAGGCTTACAAGAATGGAAAGCAGGGGAAGGAAGAGGTGTGTTAAAAGACGTCAGAGAGAAACTGGGAGGAAGGAATTGGCAGGGAGGAAGCTACTAGAGAGTGCGTGAGGGAGGGATCGAGAGGGAGGAATGGTAGTAGAAACGGGGTGAAGGAGGGAACGTGAAGAACGGAACGTGAAGTAAGCATCATGCATGGTGAGGGAAAAGGGACATTAGAAAGGGTGTGAAAGGCAGTACGAGGTCGGAGGGAGAGAGGGAGTGAAAAGAACAGGATGGAGGGAGGGAGCGAGAGAGTGCAAGGGAGGCTGCGAAAGGGACTGCAAGAGAGGTGGTGGATGGGAGGAGGAAAGGAGGAAGAGAGAGGGAGGGAGGAGAGGGGAGAGTGAGGGTGTAAGGGAGGGAGGGAGGGAGGCAGTGCGAGGGAGGAGGCTATGACGATGCGGACATCCGGAGGGAGCTGATGGCGCTGTGTGTGTGTGTGTGTGTGTGTGTGTGTGTGTGTGTGTGTGTGTGTGTGTGTGTGTGTGTGTGTGTGTGTGTGTGCGCGCGCGCGCGCCCCAAGTATGCGGTGGTAGTCAGTGTATGAAGTTTTAAACCCTATAACACATACCAGCATTCTTCCCACTGCCACAACCTCCCCTTTTTATTTCCTCATCGCATTGCGGAGGGATCTCGGCATCAGAGTTACAGACGCAAGAGCTCAGGTAAGGAGACTCACTTTACAGGCCCATACACCCACATCAAGGGGAGGAAAGATTAGTGACAGTTCTTTGATAACTGGAGATCAAACTGACTGATTTAAAGGAGTACTGTCCTAACCTTAAAACCATAGAAGTTAAAGCTTTAATAATCTCGACCCTGTTGCATAACCACTAAACGAATGTCCTTCGGTAAAAGAATAAATAATGTAGTATCATATGTAAAAAAAGAACTGCAAATAAACCGCATCACCTGAAGAAAGAGAGATCAGGTTTATGCCTACGATGCACAAAGATCATTAAACAAACAAGCAGTTTTTGCAGAATCCCGCAAACTGACTTGAAGTTTTTGCGAGGAAATAACGTAGTATAAAAAAGAAAGTGCCAAGAATGAGTGTAATGTTTATCCCTATCGACCGCACGTTGTCATTTCTGCCGGGCCCCAATCGTTCTTATAGTGTCTAAAAAAAGATGCAACACTGTATCACGAAAAACTAGAAGTAATGTGTGAGTGAATTTTGAACCTGTACTCAAGTTTCCCTTCCCAAGGCCTCACTCCCAACACTACGTAGATGCTGAGTCCAAACCTTCGCCAAGAATGCCCAGTGAAATATAAACCCACATCACGAGATTAAAAAGAGCTGTGTGGGTGAATATTGGGGCCTTACAAATATCCCATCCCCAAGCCTCACATCCACCACTACATATCGCTCTATCGTGAACGCCGGAGCGGGAGGATAAATAGAATCCTAATGGGGTCTGACAACTTAGGACACGATGCAAATTTTCAACCATGTGCTGTTATTTATGATGTTATTGTGGAGAGCGAGGCCGGGGAGGAGTGTGGTGTGCGTTGGAGAGTAGAGTTAGTGGTGGAGTTTGCTCTCTCTCTCTCTCTCTCTCTCTCTCTCTCTCTCTCTCTCTCGTTATTTACCTTTCCACAGCAGAATTAATTCATTTTCACAATAGTTTTTCTTTCTTTAAATAATCTCTCTCTCTCTAGCTCTATCTTTACTGTCTCTACTTCCATTCGTTCTTTCCTCTCTCTCTCTCTCTCTCTCTCTCTCTCTCTCTCTCTCTCTCTCTCTCGTTTTTTACCTTTCCACCTCAGTATTCATTCATTTTCACTATATAATTCTTTTCCTTTCTTTAAATAGTATACTCGGGCCAAGCTATTATAGAATCACGAGTAAACTAAGCACGTCCCCTTGTCATATATATTAAGGCAAGATCTTAAAGTAATGAATGATAAAAGGATCAGATAAGCAATGCACAGCTATCGGTTTACACGGCGCGGTTAAGAAAGAAAAAGTCACATCAGCTACGTGCAAAAATAACACCAGCAGCACATTAACAACACAGATATAAGACCTATTTTTCACCACCATAATCATCAACATCATCACCGATATAAGACCTCTTTTGTCATCATTTTCATCATCACTATCACCTTCATCATCATCATCTTCTTCTTCATCATCATCATCATCACCCTCTTGGTTTGCATAAATTAAATCTCGTACATAGACCCCATTCTTTCTTCGTGCTCTGTGTTAACTGTACTGTAAAATTTTATTTTGGTAGCAAATCTTTAAGTCAGACCGGTAAAAATTAAAATGAAGGCCTTAAAAACACCCGCAGTCTACACAGCTAACTCAAAGCCACATCTCTGTTCAGTTTAACAATGTCTCTTTATTCGGCTTCCCATAATTTCATTATGAGCAAAGTTACGCAGATCAGAGGAGGATATAAAGTCTTATTCAACTTTGATGCTAGATTTCTGGAATACTTTAGAGGGAGTAAAGAGTAACCAGTCTACCTCCCCTCTCCCCGCCTTGCCACGCGACGCACATGCTTCTCTTAGTGCCACAAAGACTTGCCTATCCGCGGAGTCAATAGATCCCCACACCAGCAAAACCCATTATACACATTTCTGAATTTCGCCCGGCATATTCTCTGCGGGTAATGAGGAACATATTGAGTTGGCAAAGGAGAGGGAGTGGATGCGGGGAAAAATAAAGGACCGTATTGCTATGCTTGGTCTGGTTTTCATCTAAAGGAACTGGCCCAATCCTACCACTTGAATACTATATTATGGTTACATGACTTTCGATAAGCCTTTGCTGTGAGATAAGAATGAATATCCTTGGGTACTAATTAAATAGACTCTCCACTCTGACTACACCTGGTCATCAACAGAGCCGTGAGGGGTTAGGGATCTTGGTCAGATTAAACATGCTATAGTTGGCTTTGGAAATTTCGTAACGTCTCTTCTTCAGCGATTTACTCTGCACATTACTCCTTAACATTATCTTGTTCATTAATGGACACTGTGCTGATATGAAACTGGTATGCATAACACAACAGAAAGTAAGGTGTTATGTGAAAAATTGACTGTCAAGGGAAAGGCGCTACGAAGATTGTACCAACGTAAATATGCTCATTACAGAGGTAAAGTTGCATTAAGTAATTCCTTTACAGAGCATCGAAACTGTCAAATTTAATGAGAACTTCCTGAAATATAGTCGATTCATTTCCCCCTGACGGAACTAGGCTATTTTCGCAACTTGAATACTAAATCGTGATTGAGTGTAATTTAATGAACCTCATTTACGACGTAGGAATATCCCTTTTTGGTTACTATACGCTGTTCTGTTTAACTTGGCCTAATTTGCCATCTCTCCATCATAAATGCTCAGTTGTAACAAGGGATGAATACTAGAATAAGATGCTAGTCACGAAGAAGTTCCATGGATAGGACACAGAGCCGTAGCAATGTCTTTTTCTGCCACTGAACTACGTGAATTAAGCTGCAAAGGACGAAAACCTGGGTCAGGATAAAGTGAATGAACTACAGTTATATTTTTCGACTGCAACTATACTTCTTTGTGTGTGTGTGTGTGTGTGTGTGTGTGTGTGTGTGTGTGTGTGTGTGTGTGTGTGTGTGTGTGTGTTCTTGGTAGGCATCGTAAAATGCTCATGTTTACACTCTTATTGTAGAGAAATACAAGGTGGTGTTTCCCTGGGAGTGAGGGGCGCGGCACTTCACAAAGTACTCAGTAAATCAGTGTATAATGAAAGGGGAGGAAAGAGAGGGGGAAATGACGGGAGGGGGAGCAGGTGGGAAGGGAGAATTGCCAGGGTTAGGTGGAAAAGGAGGGAGAAGGCAGGCAGACATGAAGATAAGGGGGGAAATATACACTGGGAAGACGGAGATAAGCCGGTGCGAGGTGGGGGGAAGAGATGAAGCCGCGTTTATGATGGAGATTTGTTGCAAACAGCTGAACCCGAGCGACGCACTAACAAGCTTACACTATACGGGTTGTGTATTTTGGTCCCGTCCTACTCTTTCTCAGCGTCTTACGAGATTGCTGGTTTCCTCCATAACACGGTTTTTGCGGAGCTCTATTACCTGTCGGAGTAGGAGGAGAAGGAGGGGTCGGACTCTGGGGCTTTCACCTGGTGCATTATGAGGGGTTACGGGCCAGAGAGTAAATCTGGCACGGTCTGGGCATCCATACTTCATTTTGACATTTCTTGGCAATCAGGACAATCAGTGGGGCAGTAAATCAACGCGTGTACCTGGCCGGCTACTCCCCTGCCATCTGTCATGACCCACAACCAGGCCCCTGACGGCTCTCCCCTTCTCTCTCTGCTCTCACTTCCCTCCTGTAACACATCTCCACAAGTGAGGGCTATATTCTAGATGGAATGCTCTTCTTAGCACTCTTTCCTTAGCGATTTATTTTCCGCCTTTCTCCTTAGCCTCCTTTTATATGCAACTGATTCCAAGTATTTCGATAAATGAAAGGTATTGGTAACACATAGGTCAGTATCAAGGTGTATTTTATGTGGTATGGCAAACCTCCTGGCACATTTTCCCTAGAGATTTATTTTACATCTTATCATCCTCTTATATGGTCCTAATTGAAAGAGTGTCCATATAAGTTAGATATAGGTACCACACAAGCCATGATCAAGGCAAAATAAAAAAAGAAATTAAGAAATATTGCAAAATCTCCAATGCCAGCGAGAAGGCAACCCTAAAAACTTAAAAAAGGTCACTAACATCAATGCAGGAAGAGGATTTTACCAGCATAAGACTTCAGATAAACATGGACATCAAGGAAATATAAGAGAGGATATTTTAAAGTAACCCAGCTTGACAAAATGAATTATTATTACTATTAATATGATGATGATGATGATGATGATGATTATTGTTATTATTATTATTGTGAACGAGTGTCCATAAGTTCAGGTAACCTCCACAGACGGAATTCACAAACAACTTACGACCTACTCTCTCTCTCTCTCTCATCTTACTTTTCTTATTGGAGGAAGAACAAGAGGCATGGGAAGTATCAGACCTCTTCCCTCCAGGTCCTTCCTGCAGTTACGAAAAATAACTCACGATAACTTTCCCCTCATAACAACAGTAAGATTTCTTTACACAGGAAGAACAAGAGAGACAGGAAGAAGCAGCTCTCTCCTCCTCCTGTCTTTCCTGTAAAATTAATCCTACTTACGAGACGAAGGGATAATCGTATGTCTCTGAATCCGACCATACACCTTCATTCTCTGCGTCATTACGAGGTCGAAGCCACAACCCGTAAAGGCGTGGCACATGGGCTCATAACCATTGGCAGGGAGATGTGTGTGTGTGTGTGTGTGTGTGTGTGTGTGTGTGTGTGTGTGTGTGTGTGTGTGTGTGTGTGTGTGTAACCAGTAACTCCACGACTGGTCTACACGCTGTCCATTAAACACATAGGATGAATATCCGAAGACTGGCCAAACCTGACCCAATGTGTCTGTTGCCTCTTCTCTGTTAGCATAGCCATAATCCAAGGGTTCATTTACAGAGCTGAGATATAAACGTCTCCAACTCTGTCTATTACAACACGTCAATATTCTCTCTTGCTAATCAAAGTCTCTTGCCTTCATGTACCTTCAAGATTTTTTTATTTAATATTAGTCTAAACATTGTAATAAAGAACTGTGAATGAATGAATATATATACTGGTATATATATATATATTGACAAATTATCATTCATAATTGGATACCACATTTATGACACCAAAATTCTGCAGAAATTACATTTATGTTGCTAATGAGCACCAAGTAAGCTTTATTGATGTTGGTGATAACATGTTACAAGAGACAATAGGTCATTGGGGAGGCGATGGCTGAATCGGTAGTGAGGCGGTCTGCAGTCCTAATGGACCCAGGATCGAATCCCGGCTGGGGCAGGGAACAGTTTAAGAATTTGAATTTCCTAAAAAGCAGGCTTTCCTGATCTACCAGATTACCCGCCGACATGTAAAAATACCCCCTCTAATAACAATACACCAATCCTGCATGAGACAGCCCTAGCATGTATTCAATATGGATGGTGAGTGTTAGCGCCGAAGTGGTGACATGTGGAGGTGTAGGAGTACTACTGAGCCTTGGGATAGGTCACTGCCCCCAAGAAATAGGCCCTTAAGCCTTTGCCCAGGGTCAGACACGTAATATATATATATATATATATATATATATATATATATATATATATATATATATATATATATATATGCCAACACAGGTTAATGTGTGATTACATGTCATACTGATGTGAGTCTTTTTTTAATGCTCTTGAAAAAGATTTAATAACTTACCGTTCATTCTTTTATTTTTTCTAGCCATTACTCTTTCCTTTATATATTAGACTCAGGACAAACGCTAACAATCCTAAAATGAAAAAAAAAAAAAAAAAAAAAAAAATATAGTAACTTCCCTGCAACAATCACATTCGAACCCAAGACCCGCACCCTCTATCTTACCTCTCTTCCTCCTCTTCCTCCACCTCCACCATCACCAGTTCTCTGCATCGCTACAGCAAAAACTAAATAAAACAAAAACAAACAAATTCTAAGTAGAAGTACAAAAAGACGCCGCCCCCGAAGGTGACAGCAGCAATGAGTCACACTACAACCAGTACATGTGAGCTTTGGGAAGCTGTACACTAGACTACCTACTTTATCTAATTCTGGGCATGTCTATAATCCCTGGGCTGAAAGCTGTGATTGGGCCAGCGCACCTATGTACAGGTTATCCAAAATTGGACAGGTAATCCAGCGTAGTAAACAGAACCCGTCTTATGCAGGGTCATGAAGTCCAAACCCAACAGGGCGCCCTGACTGTGACTTGGCTGACTTCTGACTCTTTGTTCCATCTCAGTGACCGTCCCAATCCCCTGTCGATTTTTTTTTCTAACCAATTTCTGCGCTACCTCACTCCTCTGATTCGATTTTATTTCCATCTAACTCCTGCTCTACCTCACTCTCCTGTTTCAAAAGTTTGTTGTGAATCTGAGAAAGTCTGGAGTTGTAGTTTCTGCATGTGACACAGAGTGAGCAGGGACTCGTTTACACACCACTGTTTGTTATTCTGGTGGCTGCCGGCGCCAGGGGGTGCGGCTCTTGCGCTTATGTTGAAGAAAAGAAAAACGGAACGCTATGTTGTGATATGTGGAGCTTCTGCCTGCACGGCTCCTTTTATAGAGAGTTTTGATCTCATTCCCTCGTGTGGGAACTGGTGGGACCCTGGCGCACACCCGGGAAATGTGTGTCATGTGTTTCGTGCAGCTCCAGATGATTAACACGTGTGGAGGATGAGCCATCTTGAATTTAAATAACACTATGTTTTGATGACGAGGATATTTGAATTCACTGTCCTATTCCAGTGTGCTATATTCTGTTTGCTGACTTACTTTATTACCAGTCACAAATTCTTGGATATTTTCTAAAATCAGACAGTTAAACGATGATTGCTGTGTGGCTGTCGATGTTAAAAGATTGTTAAAAGATGAGTGCTATATGACTGTCAGGATTAAAAGATGGCTCAATAAACTGATCTACATCCTGAGAGGTGAAAGTCAAGCAGCGGGGAAAACATAATGAGCAAAGTGAGCGCTACGCTATAAATGAACACAGAACCTCAGTGAGACCCGCCAAGTATTCATGCACTCACAGAAATATTACAGCTCACGATGGGGGATGGGGGAGAATTTTTCGAGTGAATTTGTTCCACTTTCCGCCACCTTTGTCTCGGCGTTACGTCCGCGGAAAACTAACTTATGCTTCCCTAAAACTCGCGAGTGTTGGGGGAGAGGGAAAAACTGGAGAATAATAGCTTATCAGTGCAGCGTTACAGCTCATGAAATTAATTAACGTGTTTGGCGCAGGAGAGGAAGGGAGAGAAGGGTGGGTGGTCTGGTGGGGCGAGTAGTGTGTGGTGGTGGTGGTGAGAGAACTGTGGTGGCGGTGGTGTGAAGGGAACTGTGTTGGTGATGGTATTTGTGCTGGCGGTGGTCAGGGAACTGTGGTGGTAGTGGTGGTGGTGAAGAACCCGTGATGGTGGTGGTCGTGGGAGGGTGCGGTAGCTGTGGTGAGGGGAACTGTGGTGGTAATGGTGTCTTTAGTGAGGGAAGTATGGTGTTGGAGGGGGGTGGGGGAGGGGACTGGTGACAAAGGTGAGGGGAATCTACTTTGGTGAGGAGTGTAAATGTCGCACTGATAATTATTGTTAGAGAAAGAGGTTGTGGAGGCGAAGAGGGGATACGGCGAGGGAAGAAACTGTAGTAGTTGTGGTGGTTGTAGTGCTGGTGGTGTAGGTGAGGGATATCTGGTTTAGTAGTGTAGTAACGCTGCGAGTGTCGAAGTGGTGGAGTTGAAGAGGAGATATGGTGGTGGTGGGAGTGGTGATGGTGAGGGAGAAAATTGCAGTGGTGGTGATAATTAGGTGTTCTGGCAAAAAGTGTGATAATAGTAATGTTGGTGAGTGTGAAAGAAGTGACAGAGGTGGAGAGGTGGTATGGTGGTGGTTGGCGGTGGTGAAGGTGGAAACTGTGATGATGGTAATGGTGGAGGAATATGGTAGTGAGAGAGGAAAGTAGAGAGGTTTTGAGACTCTGATGAGGGCAGTGTTAAGTAGGGGTGTTGAGTGATAAGCCTTGTGAATATGATTATGAGGAGGAGTGTGTGGGTGGAAGTGCCTTTGAAGAGGGTTGTGGCTATGGCAGGTTGTGGTGAGCAGGTGGTGGTGGTGATAGTGGTGGAAGTGGTGGCGGTGGTAATGACTATGGGAGGTGGTGGTGGTAATGACTATGGGAGGTGGTGGTGGTGGTGACTATGATGGTGGTGGTGGTGCCTATGATGGTGGTGGTGGTGACTATGGCGGTGATGGTGGTGACTATGCGAGGTGATGGTGGTGGTGTCTATGGCAATGGTGATGGTGAATAAGGGAGGTGGTGGTTGTGGCGTCTATGGAAAGTAATAGTGGTAGTGATAGTGACTGTTGTGGTGGTGGTGTGGTGGTGGTGGCGATTACGGGGGTTGTAAAAATGAAGAGTACCCACGCGAAAAGAACTCAGAGCTTGTCATTGCAGAGGTGAGGTCGTTTCATTTAGCGGAGAGTTTTTGAAGAGGTGGCGCTGGTGATGAAGATGGCTTGTGGAGAGAGGTGAGGTGAGGGAAGTGAATCGGGGAGAAGAGAGAGGAAGGGAGGGGAGAGGTGAGGTGAAAGAAGAGGGTGCAGTGAGAGAAAAAGAAAAGAAGAAGTGGGAGGCAGAGAAAAGAGGTTTGGCATGGGAAGGGCAAGAATGAAGAAAGAGAAAGAGAAAGAAAAGGGAGCAAAAGAAAAGTGAGAGAGGAAGAAAAGAAACAGGAAGGGAGAGAAAGGAATGACGGATGGGAAGAGAGGAGTGAGTAAGGTGAGTAAAAGTAAACGGAGGGGAGAAGGAGGAAAGATGAGGGGCAACAGAGGAAACTGAGTTAGACACAGGCGAAAACGAAGCCATAAAAAGCAACAAGTACAAAAGTGCCAGATGATGCGAGACCATGAGGGCAGCAGAATGGGGTTTCACTAAAGTCTACGGGAGTGAAACATTTGTCCGAAAAACCTTGGGGAGTGACTGGCAGACAGAGTCGCTCCAAAAGATGCTCCCGAATCTAAAAAAAAAAAAAAAAAAAAAAAAAAATGGAAAAAGAGTAGACGTATTGAAGAAAAGAAAGAGATATGAAAGGAAAAATATAGGAACGAACAAAGAAGCGGTGTGCAGACACAGAAATAAAAAATAATGTGAGAGGACGACAAAAACGGAGAGAAGATAGCGGTGAAAGACGACAGGAATATGAAAGAACAGAGAAGTATTATGGCAAAGAGAGGAATAAGGGAAGAAGCCACAAGAAAGTAGAGGGGAGAAAATTATAAGGGAAGAGAAGAAAGGGGAGGAGAGGGATGGAAATTACAGAAGAGGAATGAGGGGAAGCGAAAAGAGATGCAACAGGACAAGAGAAAAGGAGAGAAAAGAGAGGAGAGCAAGCAAGAAGAGATGCAACAGAACGAGAAAAAAGGAGGGGAGAAGAAAGGAAAAGAGAAAAAAAGTACACGAGATGCAGAGGATAAGATGAGATGAGAGGAGAGGAGGGGAAGGAAAATAGAGAAGATAAAAAAAGAAAGGAAGAGAGGTAACACGGATGAGAGGAGGAAGAAAGAGGAAGACAGGAGATGAGATAAGAGGAGAGGGGCGGGGCAAGGGTGAGTGCCAGAATACGGATGAGGGCCAGAACAGTGCCACCTTACACTGCTCCTTGTTATTAATGAAGGAGAGCGGCGCAGGCAGGGCGAAAAAAGGTGGGAGAATTATGGAGGGGTGGGAGGTTAGCTGTCACCCCCATCCCTTACCCTTCCACCCTACTCTCCCTGGATAGGTAGGTAGGTAGGCAGGAGGGGAAGGGAGGGGAATGAACGAAGAAAGGTGAAAGGAGGAAAGGGAAGTCGGGGATAGCTGTTACCCCCTTCCCCTCCTTTCCCCTCCAACTTTGTCCTTGGGTAGGTAGGAATGAGGGGGAGGAGGGAGGATGGAAGGGCAGTTGAAGAGAACGAAGAGGTGGGGAGGGGGAAAGGAACAGAAGGAAGGGAAACGGAGGGACAGCAGAGAGAGGAAGATGGAAGTGAAGGAAAAGGGAAACAAAGAGCAAAAAGGAACAGAGGGGTGTCGAGGAGAAGAATGGGAGGAGTAGGATACTGAAGAAGGATAAAGAAACAGAGAGAGACAATTGAGAGAGGGCAGGAGATTGATAAAAGGAGGGGACAAAGGACAAGTAAAGACTGACGCGGAAGATAAAGAAAAAGGTGGGAAAGTGAGAGGAAGAAGAGTGAGAGAGGATAAGAAGGGGATGGAAAAGGAGAAAAAAGGAGGAAAATATAGAAGGAGATACGGAAGAGAAGTGGGAGAGGGTAAAGGAGCAAGGGAAAATGAAGCGAGGAAACGTGAAAGAGGACAGAAAGGACAGGAAAAAGGAAAAGAGGGTAGGAAAAGACTGTAGAAACTTACAGGAGAAACAAGACAGGTAAAAGAGCCAGATAGGGAAAAGAGGAGAAAGAGTGGAAGGCAGAGAGAGAGAAGGGATAGGGTAGGCGAAGAGTGGTAAAAGGGAACAAACGGGGAGGGAAAAAGGAGATGAAAAGAAATGGAGGAGGTACAGAAAGGGAAGTAGGGGAAAGAGAGGTGAGAGAGGACAGGGAGAGGAGGGAAAAACGAGAGGCAAGAGGTGACAGCGATAGAACGAACAAGAAAGGTAAGAGGAAAAGAGAGGTATAAAGAGGTGAAAGAAGAGGGGAAGGTGAGGGGAGGAGAGGTGAGAGAGGACAGGTAAAACAAGGGAAGGGGGGAGGGAGGGGAGAGAGGAGAGGAGGGGAAGGGGGAAGGTCTGGGCATAGAGCCATAGGTATCCTCTCCTACGTCACCACGACTGTCACCTCTCATATCTTGAAAACAGTTCTTTATGACTCCTCTCATACAGTTGTCATAAAGCAAACACGAAGATGAGTGGGAAGGAATGGGGAAAACAAATCACTTTGTTTTCAGAACCTTTCCATTAACCACCTTTATCTTCACACGTATGTTTATATTTTTTTCGTCATTTTATTTTACCCGTACAGTAAATATTAACCTAAGATTACAAATGCCTCAGCACTCACTTAACTGACGGGTACCACCTGCTCCTTCTACCTACAGCAGAGCGCCTCCATGGGTGTTTTCTCGCTCGCTTTTGGACATATATTCCGGACGTGTTTTGACTTCCTCGTCACCGCGTGTAGCAAAATGTTCAGGACCCTGTGACGTGTTTGTGTTTTTGTGTGTAGACGCGATCGCAGGTGTAGGCGGGGAGGACTTACACTAATCTCTGTAAATTCTGGGACTCAGTGCCTCGCCTCCTACATCTTGTTCATGGTCGTTTTGTGGGCTGGCGTTGTTCTACTTCTCGGGGATTTTCTTGATATGGGTCGTTTGAAAATTGCTGTCTATTTGTCTTGGATTTTTCTTTTTTTACTCCCTTGCATCAGGTGACATACTGCTGGTTTATTCTTCGTACCTCCAGACGATTTTATTAATCTTGGGGGAGATTTTTTTTTTGCAGTGATGTGACCAATGAGAGTTCCAACATCCAAGCTGCAAAGACCTCTACTGGCTGAATAAAATCGTCTGAAGGTAGTAATATGAAAATAAAAAAATCCGTCGCCGAACAGAAGAGGCTAATGTGACTTATTTTGCTAGTACTCAGTCGTATTTAATATCGAAGTGCTACCCTACGTGTTCAACAAAAATCATGTATTGGTATTCAAGACGTTAACAGTACCCAACATAACTTTATGCTATGGAGAAATTTTATCATGTTCGGTTCCTCCTTTATGCTAATGCTACTGCTCCCTGTGGCTAATTAATAAGCACCTGACAAAAGTTGAGTGTTTCTCCACCAAGTGCTGTCAAGCGAAGGTGTTGATGCCACAAAGTACAGGGGTGTGTCAGCTGCACACTATACCTTTCCCTGCTTCCCCGGCCAAACCCTCCTCCGTCGCCCACCCACCGAGCCTCCACCAGCGCCGCCACCCCTCAATATATAAGCCCTCACACTCATCTCCCGGCACAAAAGATCTCGCATTGCCCACTCATCACCCTCTTTGTTTTTCCCCCGACTGAGCCCGCCCCTCGCGCGCTCCCGCCCCTCTCGCCGCCCACCCTCGCCCTCTCCCCGACAAAACCCAACAAAACAGCACAAATGTGTCACACGGCCGAAGGAGCGTGGCGAAGTAAATCGTCCCGACTAAGACCCTCACGACAAATTTTGGCGTTTCTGTGTAAGCTAATGACAAGCCACGCTCATTACGGGAGCACCCAGGAGACATCTGCGACACTTACACCCAAATCGTAAGCCAAGAGAAATGACCGCGATTACTTTTCTTTCTCGACAGTTTCTCCGGTTCTCAGATCCTTACAGCTCGATAATGGCATAACGAACAAGGGCTTAACGTCGAAACTCTCGTGTTATGGTCCCTGAAGGTGACCCATGGAGCGATGTAAGGCCTACCCCGCCGTATTTCACCAATCCCTAACAGATCCGTGGCGTGTGTGGCTGTTGGGTGTCGTAAAAGCTAGCAATCAGTGTCACCCGTGGCGGATGCACAGCCGTCACCCTTGTCACCATTTGTCGTGTTTGAGGGAATATCTTGTGTGCGTCTGATGCTGTCTACACGCTCAGGGGCTATTCACACCAAGAAGCGGCAAACCGAGTGTATGCATTGTCTTGGTGGACTACAACAGCTCCATATCCGCGACCATTATTGTGAACAGGAATCACAAACAATTCGACAGTGTTTTACCGCGGTGGTGTGAGCCGGTGCAGCGACAGGGAGGGTCTGAGGGTAAATATAGGCGCGGGCGATGTCTACGAGGCCCTCTTGGTGGGCGTGAGGCGCTGAGACACATGTCACCGCTGATGGCTTTCTCGAGCAAGGAGACAGCATTAAATATGGATATTTCCTTCTGTTTTCCTAACACCTGCAAACAGTATCTCGTCGACCATTTACTTGTTCGGGTTTTAATTTTGTTTAGGATAATGTTCCCAGCTGTACATAACCAAGGCTAGAGCTGAAATACACATAATGAGGTACCCGCTGTTGCCTTGCCGTCGAAAGGTGACACTAACTGAGGCCGTCTGTAACGTGAGCAAGACTATGGACTTTGTCGTCACCTCTGGACATAGAGAAACAGTGCTGACAGTGTGAGGGGTATTTACGTTAAAGCAGGGGCAGGGTATGAAAATGAAAGACAGGGTGACATGGGGTAAGGCGGAGTAAAGGTGGGCATAACAAGGTGGCGGAGGGCAAGAAAGGGTGAGGGAGACAGGATGGGGGTGAGAGGGGTTGAGACACGGGGAAGGGATGATGTAGGGGAGAGAAGACGAAGGTGAGGCAAAGGGAGGGAAAGTGAAGTTAGGGGAAATAGAGTGATGTAAAGGAGGAAAGGTTAGGCAGAGAGAGGAGAGGGCGAGGCAGGGGGAGGAAAGGGAAAGGCAAGGAGGAAGAAGGAGTGATCTGTGAGACGGTCCGGCAGGTGAGAAGGGAGTAAAGGGCTCAGATGGCGAGAATGAGGTTTCGGGTGAGAGGATGAGGTGTAAAAGTGACATGATGGTGGCATAAATTAAAGGGGGAGGAAGCAGAAGTGAGGCACCATTCACGTCAACGTTGGCAGAATGATATAAGAATAATGGCGAAGGCGATAAATGTGTACCTTTTCCAGTTCATTATAGGATAGAAATAGGCACGCAGAAAAGACCTCATCTCATCTCATCCTTGGCTGGGAAAAAGGTCAGGATGATGATAATAATGACGCTAAAATGCAGACGGCAGGGGAGCTACTGGTTTACATCGAGATTTTGTGCTGTGAAAAACTACATACACACTAGGTTAGGCTACGACCATGAGAAATGGGTAGAAAAAATGAAGGTTCTTTTTCATCCCCCCTGGTATAAAATCTGAGAAGAAAATGGAAAAAAGTTATGACTATTATAAAGGAGAAAAAAGATTTTCAAAAGGAATGGATGAGGTGAAAATGGCATATAATACGTTTAATCCTTTTCACGTTAGGAAAGAAAATATACACAGAAGCGAACCATAATTAACCTAGTATCTCTCCGCTGTCATCAAACTTGTACTGAATAAGGGTATAGAACATCAAACTGAGATAAATGCAACACTGTGTCACATTTAAATATACCGCTGGATATCACATGACTTCACTTGTATTATCGGTGGATACAGTAGCTGCCTCGAGATCTTCCCCAGGAGTGATAAAAGCTGGGACCAGTTCTCACGCAACGATTAATAATTAACATATTATTCTGTGGCCGAGGTTAAAAGTATCCCTGCACGAGGCCATTATCTATAATTAGAGGCGGGACGGGAGTGTGGTGGTGTGTGTGGTGGTGTGTGCGAAGGTGAGAGTGACAGTGTGAGCCTGGCCCTCCCTCACCCCCATCCCCACCCCCACCCGTCACAGTATAATATTCGCATATACTGTATATATATATATATATATATATATATATATATATATATATATATATATATACAACAGAGAGAGAGAGAGAGAGAGAGAGAGTACAAATATGGAGAGATGTAATTAATAACACTTGGAAATATCATTCTCCATACCAGGGGGAAAATGACAGAGTAGACTATCGTACATTATTATACAGAAATGTCTTATGAGATACAGGTGACTGTAGTGATAGTACGGTAAAACTGTGGCCTAGTCTTGTGGGAAGAAATGAGAAATAAATTTATGAGTGGAATGCCTTCTCTCTTGAAAAAAAAAAAAAAAAAAAAAGGAAGAAACAAGTAATTTACTCTGTTACTGAAGAATAAAAAAAATCTATAAAAGAATAAAATTACTTGCACGTTAACACTGTCGGTGAAACTAATCTGTGCAATAAACAAGTAACATTTGATGGAATGCCACACGGGGGCGAGGGGACGGGGAGGCGTGTATTCTTGATTGTGGGGCTGGTGGGGAAGAGTGGCACAGAACGTTTTAGTTAAGGTAGGAGGGGTGAGTGGAGGTGGCGGCACATGAAACACCAGCATAGAGAGATGTGTAAGACAGAGATGGAGGAGAAGAGCTGAATAAGAGGAAGGGGAGGGCAGGAGAAAAGGGCGAAGTAAAGGACAAAACGATGTGAGGTAGATGAAGGAAGGAGGGTGAAAGGGCGAGGGAGGGATAAAGAGTGATTGTGAGGCGAGGGAAACAACGAGGGAAAGATAGAGAGGGGAAGGAGCATGGTGGTGAGGCTGAGACAGTGGCACGACGGTGATGGGAGGGGAAGGGCGAGGAAAGGATACAGAGCGGTTGTGAGGAAGGGGAAGGAAGAGGGAAGAACAGAGAGGGAGGAGGGAGGGAAAGGGAAGGGGTATGATGATGGGGGACGGGAAAGGATGCAGTCGGATGGGAGTGGAAGGGAGGGGAATCGTATTTTGGGAGGGAAGAGGAGGGTAAAGGGCATAACGGTGGAAGGAGGGAAAGGACATGGTAGGAGGGGAGCTGAAAGGTAGGATGGAAAGGAACGGAGAAAGGAAATGGGAATGGTGATGAGGGGAAAGGAAGGGGCATGATGGTGAGGGGAGGTGAGAGTAACGCTATAGAGGGAAGGGAGGGGAGAGAAAAATGAACAGAGGTGGAGGGAGGGAAGGGGAAGGGGAAGGGTAAGATGGGAGGGGAGGGGAGGGGAGGGGAAGCAATGTAAAGGTAGGGAGGAGAGGGGTTGGACGTCACGCGGGGCCTCACCACTGTTCCCCGCAGTCACCATTATGACGGTCGGGTCCGCCCCAGCACTCACATTTATAATACTGATGCTTATCCCACACTTCACCTCAGAAACACTCCCGCACAACGGTTACTCTCCCACTCCCTAATTCTAACCCTTATGACAGACTCCGTTGCTTCTGAAGGGAGTGTATACACCTAAACACGTATTTTTGTCGACCTTGGTTTTCCAGCACCTTTTCCTTACCATAGTTTTTTATTTATTTATTTTTTTTTGCATATTGTTGATTTATTTTATCTTTTTCGCTATTTATGCAAACTTGTTGATATATAAAAGATACGAATACCATGCAGGAGAACACTGAGTGTATGAGACAAAATAATCAGCTATAGAAGAGGTGTTAGCAAGCTTTTTAAATCAACAACAGTACAGTTCATAATGTCTGACATCACAAGATATCTGTATTACAACTCTAGCATATATAATCTACATATATCATTAGGAGACTGTTTTCTCAACATTACAACTAAAATATATACTCATGACGATGGGTTAAGCCCGACGTTTCCTCTCCTGAAGTTCACTTCCTCATCAACTACAGTCCAGTAATTCTTTCTAAATACACGCCATCTTTCTGACTTTACGGCAAAACTTCAAAATGTAATTGGTGCTTTCACTGTCAGTCAGCCAGCAAACAGATACTGCAGACTGGCTACGGCATCAAATACCGCATATATCTACAGACGGAGAGTTGTAGCTTAAGACAAAATGAGAGAGAAAAAAAGACGAAACTCTCACGCAGTCGTGTCTAGATTTGGATTTTTTTTACCTGATACTGTTAATACTGATATAATTAATAGTGTTAATATACCAAACATTTGCTCAAATAAATCACAACAGTCAGATTTTTACCATCAACTACAGGTATTTAACAAGACCTTTTCGAACAGAAAGAGCTGTAGTGCATGAAAAGGAAAAAAAAAAAAAAGGCAAAACTCCCCCAACCAACCGGACATACTCGCTGCTAAACTTGGATCCTTTGCATGAAAGTGTCCCTGGAGCCGCCGAGGCAATAACTCACGGTGGAATCATTGTTATAAACTGCGGGAGAGCCTCACACTCACGGGCATGAGCGTGGAGCCGAGGACGAGTTACTGACAGCTAATGACAGTGATTATGAGGGACGGTGTGCCAGGCAAGCAGGGGAGTGAGGCGGGGTTGTGCTTTTGAAATGAAGAAAAAGGAGTGTCAAGATGGGGTGAAGGGGGGGAATGGAAGGAAGAGAAGAGGAAGGAGACGGGGGGAGGTGGGTTGTTTTTTCGGAATGAAGGAAAAGGAGCTAGGTGAGGGAAGGGAATGGAGGGGAAGGAAAGAGGAAGGGTTGAGAGGTCGGTGGAAATTGAGAGAAAGGAGGGAGAGAGGAGGAAGGGGGCAGAGGAAGAGACCTATTATGAGGAACGGTGTGCCAGGCGAGCAGAGGAGTGAGGCGGGGTTGTGTTTTTGGAAAGAGGAAAAAAGGTGTGGGAAGAGGAGGGTGAGGGGGTGAGGGGAGGGAATATCAAGAGGAGAGGAAGGGGGATTGGGGAATAAAGAGGGGGCACAGGGAAGTAGGGGAGGGGGAAGGGAGAATAGAAGGGGGGCAGGAAGGTGGAGGAAACGGGAAGTAAAGAAAGGGGAGGTCGGATGAGGAAGGGGTGCGGATAATAAAAGATGGATGCCAATGGTGATACGGGGGCTGTGCTTTTGAAATGAGGAGAAAGAAGAGGAAAAGGGAAAGGGGGAAGGGAAGAAATGAGGAGTAGGAGGACAGGAGGAAGGGAGTGGAAGAATAGGAACAGGGAAGAACGAGGAAGAGAAGGGAACGGGAGGGGAGAGGACGATGAAGAACGGAGAGAGGCGAGATGAGTGGAAAGGGAAGGGAAGGGAGGGAGGAGTGAGAGAAGGGCAGAGAGAAGCGGGAGGGACCGAGGGAGGTGGTAGAGATGTGCTTTTGATATGACAGGTTGGGAAACGTCAAGGGAGAAGGGGAATTGATGAAAGGGGAGGAAGAGGATAGGACGAGAAAAACGGGAAAAGGTGAGAGGATGGGGAGAGAGAGAGAGAGAGAGAGAGAGAGAGAGAGAGAGAGAGAGAGAGAGAGAGAGAGAGAGAGAGAGAGACATAGACTGAAACAACAGAGGAAGGAGTCGAGGGAAATGGGGAAGATTTGTTTCTGCTATGAAAGAGAAAGTGAGGAAAACGAAGAAAGGGATGTGAAACGTAGGACGAGGAACAGGAAGAACATGAAGTCGAGAAAAGAGGGAGGAGGAGGAAGAGAGGGGAGAGGGAGGGGAAGAGAAGGAGGAGAGAAGAGGGGAGGGTGAGGGGGCGTTGTGCTTTTGGTATTCACGATGGGTGTGGGAGTCATGGTCGCCATTTGTTGGACGCAGCGGGACTCCTCTTTGTTTTCTATACTCCCTCCACCCGCACTCATCACACCCAGAGTGAAAGTGAGCGAGAGAGAGGGAGAAAGATACAGAGCGAGACTTGCAGGGAAAGATGGAGAGAGTAAGTGCTAAAATAAAGTGAGAGAGTAATACACAGGGAGGGAAAAAAGAGGAAATATAAGACAGTGCGCTAAGAAGAGAGAAAAAAGGAAGTGAGCTTTTACTTTCATACGTCGAGGGTAAACTTGGCCATTTCATTCAGGCTAACGTTAGACGATTTACTCCCTACTGGAAGATATCTCAGGATAATGATAAAAGAAATATGGATAGTAAACAGCAGAGGAAGAGAGAAGTAAGGAAGAGAAACTGGAAAAAGAACATAATTTATCAGGTAATGAGAGAGAGAGAGAGAGAGAGAGAGAGAGAGAGAGAGAGAGAGAGAATAATTCCTCTACTCTATCCTACTTCTCACTCGCACCTTCTTTACTGAATTATCGCATCTTGTTTCAGTCGGCAGAGGCAGTGAAAAGGGCGGTTAAATAATAGAGCACAGAGTTTCCTTTTCCCCCATAAATATCACAGCCTGTCTTTCCAGCACGGCATGGCATTTCCTTCCACGCATCTTCCACTTTCCACTCCCCTCTTTACAACCCTTTCATTTTTTTTATTACTGTTCTTGCTACCCCCAGATTCCCTTCTTAATTTTTATGTTCCTAATTTCGTGCGTTTTTGTTACCGCCAGATCGTTTTGTTTAGCTTACGAATGGCTAAATTTTGAAGAGGTTTATGAGGACTACATCTACCCCTTGCAGGTCGTAAAATGTCTAAAACTAATGGATATGAAAAGGCAAAAATAAAACTAATCGTATTGCGACGGTCAAGATCAATTTCCTGGAATCGCGTTGTCGTCCTTGCTAGCCCATTCATTATCGTCTCAATTTTTTTTTTCCTGCTGTAGTTATTTTTATCCTTTATCCTTTTTACCAATTCAGCCGACTGTCTTTCTTGTCCCGTTCTTTTCCTTTTGCACACTTTTAATCCTCATTCCACATTTATTTCCACCTCTTATTTTCATATGCTTTGCTACTAGCTCATAATGTCAACTGTTTCTCTCACTTATACATTTATTACTTCCACTTTTTATTTTCCAGACATTCCTTCCCCATTCATTTCCTGTTAACTCATTTTACCCGTAACTTTGCTTCATGCAGCACTTTCCTTGGACAAATGTTTCATAACTCTCATCTCATTTTTTCCTCAGTCATGACAGTTTCTACCGCTCTTCAGTAACTCCAACCTTCGTACATCACATACGTTTCCCAGACCTTTACTCCTGTCTTCGGAACTCTTCTTGTCTCCTGCTATTTGGCCTGTTTTTACTGTCCATCACCCTGTCTTTCCCTTGTTCGGGTCACAGTTCTTTCTCTACTTTTCACCAATTTTATGTATGCACCTTCCATGCTCCTCCTTTCCTTCTAGGCAGCTCCTGCTTTCTTTATAGACTTCCCCTGTACTTCCCTTCTGTTTTTAAGCTTCACAGCAATGAGACTTTCCTTGTATAGTTAGAGGTATCAATACTGACTCACTTCATTACTATACACTGCGAGATAGTGAACATGATTTTCCAAACCCACTGATGTCTTCGCAGTCCACCAGCATTATCAGAATATTACATATGTTTCATACCTGTACGAGTAGCAAACTGAATGATCTGTCCGAACGCAACTGCAGTCTCCTCTCTTGCTTTCTTTACAGCAACCAAATTTCCTTTGTACTCTCCTCTCATTCCTTCTTTACAACCTCGAGACTTCCCTCTTCCAGCCCACCTTTAACTCTACCACACCTGCGTCTCTCAGAACTCCGGGTCACTGAAACTGCCTCGGGGAGGGGGGGGGGGGGATGGAAGAAAAGTTTTGGAGGCGATGCAAGTTTGATGCGGGCGTCAGTCCCTTTGGCGTTCTCGATGTACTGACGTGATCCTTGGTTTCTAGCCTTCCATGTTTTTAAAGCGTGTTGAATCCATGATGTTTCTGCACGACGGCTCACCTCGGCCGAGCACGGACTAACTCATAACTCAACAAATCATTATCTCTGAGTGGACTGTTGTGAAGAAACACCCCTGGAATCAACTCGCCATCCTACCAGGGTGAGCTACAACTATGGTTCACTATTACAAGCGCATTGGCTCACCATTTCTGCCTCACTGGCGGGCGATAAATAATACACGTGTGACTTTTTCCGGCTAACCAGTTGAGGGAGTGATTGCAGTGACATTTAAAAACCATCCGTCCATTTTATAAGGAGTTAGTGCCACGACTTGATAATGCTGTTGCGGCTCAGAAACTCTCGTAGACAACACACGTCATTGGTAAATGGATGGGAATTATGAAACTTTTATTTGCCTTACAAGAGCTCTCTAATTAGTCAGTGATGGATTACAGGATAAACTGGGTTGCTTAAATACGAATATAGTTCTTTTAGGGTAACAATGTATATAATAGTGATCTAAATTTATTACCGTACTGTTATATTTTTAAATACAGAATAGTGTGCCACAGTGTCTCTATAATCCTGCATATACTGTACATTAACTTAGGAAATGTGATGTTTAAAGACGGCACGAAATACGTCACCAATGATACACATGTAACAGAAACTTAATACTATTCAGTGCTTAACCCTCTGTCAGGCAGGATACCATCTTGGCTGAATGAAGTCGCCTGACGTTAGCTATTATAAACTTCATAAACGATCGCTTGCTCTCAACACATTTTTTAACCCTTTCTCAGGCAGGGTTCTCTCTCAGCTGAATGAAATCGCGTGTTGGAATATGGCGATCACTTGTCCTTTTATAATAGGCTAAAGTACACTGGACACTGGTAAAACAATTATTCAGATCGTCTGCCACTCCCATGCGTGAGGCCATCCCAAGGGCCTGACCCTTCCTACCACACCCTGCATTAGCTGCCCACCCAGGAGAAGCCTCGCCCACCCATTTAGGACATACCATTAACCCATTCACCGATGATATATTCTCTACTTTGCTCTTCCTACAGACGATTTTCTTCAGTCTTGGAGGGACCTTTTTAAATGAAGGGGAAACTGAAGGCTGTATCTAATATCCCCAGTTCACAAAGCCTCCCCGTAACTGAGGCAAAATAGTCCTGAGATAGCACCGAATAAAATGAAAACAGACGTCCTCGGAGTGAAAGGGATTAGGGTACCACGCATAAATATTCAGACCCACGGCCATTTTTAACCAGCGTGTCATTTTTCCTCTCCTCACCATTGGCTGTGTCGAATACCAATCATGTGGTTCGAAGCTCAGGCTCGCGCACGGTCAAATATTTACTGAGATGCTTCAACTCCTCTTTCTCGGATCTCGGCCCACCACTTCGCATCCCTCCATCTTTCACCCTCCTGTCCGTAACTTTCACGTAACAAATTCTTTATGCACTTCGGCTACACGGGATTTCTTTCGCATGTGGGATAATGATAGAAACAATTACCTTTTGATTACTGGACAATGGATATTCGAGAGAAGGGTTACCTACACCATCTGGCGGCTATTACAGATACCCTTAATAGTCAGACGTTCGTGTTCTTGTCGGTTAATGAAGCTCCCTAATACGTCTTCCCAGGTGATTTATGTTTGGATATGTCTAGCTAATATAATTTTGTACACTATTTATAAAGAGTATGGTGATATTAGAATTATTTAAGTAGGAGAGAAGGAAACGGCATGATGTAAAAAGCAGAATAAATTGCTTAGGATTAGGTATTAGCGAGCTTCCTTAACCGACGAGAATGTGAACTTTAGTCTTTAATATTCACGGACAAACAGGTATCAATAGCTCTCAGCAATATTCTTAAAACTAAGTGGGTAAACGTTTGCTATTCATCATGCCTATGGAAAAACTGTGCTTATTATTTCACTAGCCTACATACTACGCACTAAGCATTAAGAAGCAAGACAGAGAAGCGACGCACGTTATGCCCTAGTGGTTTCACAAAATTAAGTAACTGGAAACTCACGACGTCTGTTTCAAGAAAAAGGATATTAATACTTGAAGCATAATAGTAAGTCGCAAGCAGTAATGAATCATTTGTCAAAATTTAATGCAAATTGCCTGATTAATCCTTTCAGTATGATGACATTATAGTTTGTTTCAGCTATCTCCAGACGATTTCATTTAACTTAGCAGTAAAGGGATTAATGAAGTATGTCTAATCCATAAATTCGAAAAATCTCCCCCTAATTTAATAAGGCAATCTCAAGGCGGCAAAAATAATTAAGAAAAGGACGTCATCGTACTGAAAGAGGGGCTAAGACTTCACACACACTTCCACAATATGCAGGCAGGAAAATGATAAGACGGGGAGCGAAAGGACCCCCAAGAGAGCCGCAACCCAGATCCTGGCGTGGGAGAGAAGGTGAGTCGTGTCAGTTTGGTCAGATGGTGGAGCAGTGAGAGAGTGGAGGGGGTGGAGAGAGGTGGGGGAGGGACGAGGAGCAATGAGGGACAGGAGGGGGTGAAGAAAGGGGGGGAGGGGTGGGGGGGAGTACTGATAGGGAAGGGGAGAGAAACAATTATATACCCAAACCTACGCCATATCACTGTTCGTTACTGTTACCTTCTGTGTCACTGTCGGTGCCAAGCGTGCCCTACCCTCCTGCACTTATTTCACCGCTTGTACCAGTGCATTTTATCCTCCTTCCAACCCCTACCCTCATGAGTTAGTGCTGGGAGGGGAGGAGGGGGGTACGAAGGGGGAATGGGAGCAAAAATGAAGCATGCAAACCAGTATTATACCACTGTCTGCTACCACATTCTCTGTCTCACCCCTGTGCCTTGTGTTATCCTATTCACCTTCTGCCTCCCTACGAAATGAGAAGGGTAAGAACGGAGTGTTGCGAGGGAGAATGAGAGCAACAATCACATAACCAAGCATACACTGTACCACAATCTATTACCACTATTCTGTTTCACTGTTTGTGCCTTGTATCAATCCAACTTTCCTCTTAACCCCGTATGACTTTTTCCCTTTAGTGGAAGCTAGGGCATGGGAAGGTTAGAGGAGGTGGAGTGGTGGAGTAAGCATGAGTATGTGCTGGATTAGTGTGGGTGAAAGAGGTGGAATGAAGGAGGGAGTAACGGAATGCTAATGAGAACATTGGTGAATGAAAAGGTGATGAGAGTTTGGAGAAGTGGCCATTGGACAGGTGTGATTCTGGAAAAGATGGTTTGTTAATGACCGTGATAATACGGTAGAGGTGGTGATGCAGGAAGAAAATGGGGGGGCCAAGAGTTTCGTGACATTTAAACAGTTCCTGAAAATCTATGATAATTCTGCAAAATAATTATTAAAGACTTGCTGTGTCGTCGATTAATCAGACACAATATCATAAGAACAAATCTAGATAGTACTGAGTTTTGTGCAGTGCTAGAAAGTATTTTCAGAATTACACACCTTTGCCATCAGAGGGAGAAGTTTTTGCAGATATATTTCCATTCCTTCCTTCACTGTTTGCCTTCAGGTACAGCAAGGACTATCATACCCTTAACTTTTTATGGCCATTTTCCCTTACTTCCTTCAGCAGACATTAGAACCAGTAGGAACACATGCACGACCACCAGACTTTCAACTTTCGCGGCACCACGACACCCCGACTGCCTCCCTCCCTCCAAATGGTTTCCCGACAGCTTGCAAATTCGCGCGCATAATTTCTCCATCATTGCGGGGATGAGCGAGGGCCTCCAGCAGAGTCGGGCCAGCCACGCCCTCACTCACACACACTCTCTCTCACACATCCACCCAATCATACACTCAAATATGCACCTTTTCTAACACATCCACCCTAACATACATCTTCTCTCCCACACCCACCGAAACATACACCCTTACTCACATCCAACCCAACACACATACTCTTACACATTCACTCTAACACACATCCTCTGTCATAAGCCCATCTCACCATACTCCCTTTCACATAACCACAGCAATACACACACACACACACACACACTCTCTCTCTCTCTCTCTCTCTCTCTCACGGTCACCCCAACACACATACTCCCTCACAAATCCACCCCAACACAGTCCCCCTCCCACATCAACCCTTATAGCGCCTCCCCTTCCCCTGGCAGCGCATATTTCCTCATTCGCACATTTTCTTCCTTTCACAGCCTCCCTTACATACGTTTTTTTCTCACACCTTATCCCTGACTATGCTCTCCCTCACATACTTTCTTCCTCAGCTAGCCTACTCTACATACACTCTTTCTCACATTTCACCCCTCACTCTGCCCTCCCTCGCATAGTTTCTTCCTCACACACTCTCCTCCATACACACTGTTATTCCCATCTCATGCTTCACTCCGCCCTCCCTCACACAAACTTTCCTTTACCCATCATTTCTCACATATGCTCATTCCTACACGTGATCCATCTCCCTCGCAGTTGCTTCCCTACACAACCTCCTCCATATTATACACACTTTCTCTCCCCTCATCTCTCACTTTGCCCTCCCTCACAAACTTTCTTTAATCCACAACCTCCCTCACACACTTTCCTCCGTTCACAACTTCCCTCACACATGCTGTTTCTCACACCCCATCCCTCACACACACTCTACCTCACCCATCATCCCTGGCATGTTGCTCGCACCGCCACTCTCGCATCCTGTTTCCTGCCCTTTCTCTTCCTCGGCCCAAAGGTGACAAGGCTCTTAACAACCCGTGACAACTTTTACAACGTTTGGCTGCTTCTACTCTCTCTCTCTCTCTCTCTCTCTCTCTCTCTCTCTCTCTCTCTCTCTCTCTCTCTCGGTTAAGTAAGCTTTGTGAAGTACTCAAGGAAACTTGGAACTTATACAGCCAGGAACACTTTCTTTTTATCAGTTAACATTAAAGGAAACTGCAGTACTTAATAAAGCTGTGATAGTAGCTCTGGCGCTCTCATCTTGACACAGAAATATGCCTCACAACGATCACTGTTACCATCATCATAATCAGAGCCTGTATCGTCTTCCCTGGCACTCACTAACAACAACTGTAACAACAATAACGTCTACAAACATCACAATCATCACCACTACAAGCAACAACATTATCACTGCACTCACCGCAATCACCATCAACACCCTTTATCATCACAATTACAAAGGTTATCACTATCATTAACATATCACCGCCATCATCTTCGTTTTCGCAGATAATATTACCATCGAAGGTTGTATCTCGTCACGGAAATATCACCATAGCTACCAGTGATTCTAAGCATTCCATCGACATCATCTCCCCAGCTCCCGCCATATTAACGAAAGTACAAACTCCACCGATTTACCAGTTCAGCATATTATCATTACTAATCGCATAAGAACTGTTCGCATATTAGTTCTTTAGATCGTATAACTTTCCCCGTCATCATCATCATTATCATCATCATCATCATCATCATCGTTTCAGCTACCATCATCATCGCATCAGTAAAATCCTGTACTTCATGGTCACAGCATCACCATCACTATCTCACAAGCATTTTCCTCTCCCTTTTACAACCCTCACTTCCACGACATCAGGCACAGACACTTCACTTCCCAATCATCCATTCATCTCTTGTAATGACCCTTCACATCCCCACCACAAACCCCCATCATTACCACAACCACGTCTTCCCCTTACCACAGCATCTTGGCATCCCACTAGATAAGCAAATCATTAAATATTCATCAGAGTGACATAATGAAGGCGGGCGCGACCACCACGGAGGGACCCACTGTGTTGCTGCTCCTTTATTGCTGTATGTTACTGCTCCTTTATTACCCACACCATTAATTTCTTCGTGAATGCTGCAACCACACCCGGAGAGACTTGGCAACAAAGGCACAGTTTCCATTAATCTCAGAAAAAGGTTTTGGCTGCGAGAAGAGTTGTTGATTGTGCCCCTATGTCACTGATTTCAAGTGTGATGCTCGCAGTTTTCCTCTGAGTAAAACACAACTTTATGACACTCGGCGAAACCATAATTTGCATAGCCAGATGATATCTCACTCAACATGTGTGGGGCACCTGATTCAGTACGGGACTTAAGGGAGCTTGACGTCACGCCCTCGTCACCTCCCCGCGCATGCGTCACACACTCACGGATGTTCACATTGTCTTCTCTAAATATTACTCTTGGGCGTTTTGTTAATGACTCCCGCTTTTACAAATGCAGTGCTTCATAGCCAACTCTCCATCTTGATAACAATGCTGATATCTACAGTATAATATACACGTCCAAAGTATCTCGGTCGCCATTAATTTTATCATATATAATTTATCTCAATCCTCACGTCCTCATGAATAACTTATCATCCCATACTTCACATAATCTTACCTAATTCTCTCAAATCTCGCATAATTACTTATAGACTATCATCTCAAATCTCTTATCATCGCAAGTGGTTAATCATCTCAAATTGAACATTATCATAAATAGCTACTTATCTCAAACATCACGTCATCATAAACAGCAAAACATCTAAATCTCACATCGCCATAAACAGGTAATCACTTCAAATCTCACACCATCACAAACACGTAATCATCTCAAATCTCACGTCATCATAAATAGCTAATCGTGTCACATCTCACATCACCATAAATAACTAATCATCTTAAATCTCACATTATCATAAACAATCTATCCTCTCAGTCTCACATCATCTGCCTTGTAAATTAGGTGTTTACGCAGAATGTTCCCAATTAAACGCTCGGTTTTAATCACTCTGGCAACAGTAGTGAGCACAGAAACCTCGCCCACCGTATTATGCCAAGCTGATAAAACCTATTCGCCTGTTTGACCCTGATGCCGGCCCGGGGAGAAAAACCTGACAGCTGGAATTCATAAAGTCATTAACGAAGAACATAAATTAGGGGGAGAAGTCAGAGCGGGGTTCATTAATCGAGGCTGATGTTTAGCTTTACCGCTTAATTATGGCCGCGGTGCCTCAGCCTTCCTCGCATTACACGCAGCAAATCTTCCACGATGCGGGCACCAAATCCTAAGTATGTGTAATTATAGACCTACTAATGAGTGAATTCCAAGAGGACACTGAGAATAATTCAGAATTCCCTAGGCATACGCTCGTGCACACATACATACATATGTACACATGTACGCATACTGTACGTAGAAATCCCCTGGGACACACGCAGAATATCTTAAGAACACACACACACACACACACACACACACACACACACACACACACACACACACACACACACACACACACTAAACGTCAAATCGATCCCCATCAAAATTATCTTTCTCCATTATCATACAAAACTGCCACGATTAGCACTGACATAAACTGACCAGGTACTGACAAGAGTACGAGAGAGTTGATGGTTGTCTGGGGAATGCAGGTGAGAGGCGGCTGACCCAATCTTGAGAGCTGATATCCTTGTTTTACTCTCAGTCACTCCTGTCATCCCATTAAGGCAAAAGGTTCCTCTACTCTTTTTCCACATTTCTTTGGTTGCTCTGTGGGAATGTGATAGCCCAGCTCCAAGCACGTTTAGGACAGGCACTCTGGCCAGGTGGGAAACTAGGTCAGTTCAAGCTACAAAACATATATAATGATATTAAAGTGATAAGCTTTTTGCATTAAAAAGGGAAACAAACGGCCCTTACACAATATGGTCTTGAACATTTTTTCTCAGATTTTTTGTATGTGTTTAACTCTGGTCATAGAAATGACAGTCTGTTCCCTAAGGTCCGGAGTCCTACGTGCCACACATTCAAATGTCAACACTTCGGCGCTAATAGCCACTCCCCATTCTGAATACATGCTAGAGCTGTCGCATTCAGGACTGGTATAGTGATTTTCGCTGGGGTATTTTTATGACATGTCTGTGGATCTTGTTAAGGTTCAGTAAAGTCTGTTTTAACAGAATGCAGGTCGTCAAACAGTTCAGTGTGTCTCGTGTGTCAAGATGATGTGTCTAACTGAAGAAACATTCCAAACGGGTAAACAAAGACCAACTGGAGGCCCTTCCCTCTCACACATAAGCACGCGAGTTCTCTGTATATCCTTTATCCAACACGAAGATTAGAGGGAAACTTACAATAAGAAGGATAGGATTGACTGACAGGTAGAGGGTAACACGTAACACAAGGACACTGTGAGTTCCCTGTACCTCTCACACAGAACACGTGAATCCCTTTTCATACCCTTTATCCAACACCAAGATTTGAGTGAGAGAAGCAGGAGAGGTACGGCTTGATTGGAAGATTAAGGATAACACTTAACTCAAGGACAATGCAAAGTTCTTATTATCCTACACGTAAGCACGAGAGCCATCTTCTTATCCTCGATCCAAGAGTAAGATAGATAGAGGGGGAAGGTTGGCTGGGCTGGCAGTTAGAGAAGAACAGGTAACCCAAGGGCAGTCTTAGGTTCCTTGTATCTTACACATAGGCACGTGAGTCATCTTCTTACCCTTCATTCAACACCAAGATTTTAGAAAGAGATACAGAGGGAAGGCTGGTTGGGTTAGCAGGTAGGGAAGAACAGGTAACACAAGGGCGCCGCAGGGCTCCTTATATCTCACACACAGGCATGTGAGTCTTCATACCCCCTCCAACCTTACATCTAAACACGGAAGTCCGGGTTATACACTAAATTCAACACCAAATACTGAGGGAGGGCTACGAGGGGAATGTGGGAATGCATAACAGGTGGAGAGGAAGACATTAGAGGGAAGAGAGAGCGGGTGAGGAGCGGGAGAGAGAGTTCAGTGCGATGCTGGCCAAGATAATACCGGCTTTTAGGATGTCGTAAAGGAAAGATGTGTGCCAGGGGCCGGGAGGAGGCGGAGATGGCTGCGTCCCGGCGGCTCCGCTATTACTGCAGTTTTGCTCAACTTTACTGCCAGTAATTTTCGAGTGCACATCCCGACTTGGGGTTTTGATATCGCAACAGTATGACTCCGAACACTGGCAAGGGAAACTAGACCATTATCGCCATTGTGTCTTGGCATCAGTCTTGGCGTCAGATTATAGCATTTTAACTCATTTCTAAGATAAACATGTCTCCATAACAGTTAACTATTATCACAGATCATTTTTTCGTTTTTTTTTTTTCTTACTTTAACATTCAATCTAATTTTATTGCGAACTGCTTGATAGCTGTATGAGTCAAGGCAAAAGTATATACAAATAAGAGCAATTCAATCTTGAGAAGGTTACTAAGCGTTTCTCCGGGTTCCTCTTCCACCAAAACAATGAGGCATAAGACACCTAAGTCAACAGCATCACTGACATCTGGTATTATCATTGTTCTAACACTGCTAAAATATTTCAAATGTCAGTCACTTTTGCTTCATTTAAGCACCATCAGAAATCCTGCACCATCACTTACTCTATCTCTTGTTTCTAGGCTGTTTTCCTGTTTTCGTGTTACATCTATTTAGACGGTGGGAGTGTCAATGATATACGTGTGTACTACTGTCTTCCCAAAAAAACAATTAACACATCAGTATAAAAGCTAAATATAAAACTTTACAGGTGCCATTAACCCATTCCCTCCTTGCTTTTGCTACCTCAGACTCATCACATCGCCAGTAACATCACCGTAAAGCGGGAATATCAAGACCTCGCCCCCCTGCTTCCCCTTATCAACAAGTGGCTGCTAATGATGCACTTCTTCCAGCACCTCCACACATTCCCGCACCTCTGTCAAAGCGGAGTCAACACCAGCGCACCGGTCTTCCCGCATTATAAGGTAATAAAATCGCGATGGACAAGATAAACAGGCCATTTACATGTTTTCACTTAGAGCCGACGCCATAAAAACAAACCAGGCAAGAACCACACACACACACCCTCCGCCCCGCGCCTAACGATGTCGCAGCTCCGTCTTGGCTCCGTGTGAGGGGTGGATTATGCTCATCTGGACGCTGTCATCAGATCAAATTAGCCCACATCAACCTGGCGTAACTCGTACCAGGCTCGTGCGGCATGTGTCCAGCGCTGGGTGGCGGCTGTCAGGAATGTGGCAGTGACTTAAGGTTCAGTTCGTCCACCTTAACTTCGTGGAAGTTTTTGTCCTTTTGCAGAGTATTACCCCGTAGCTCAGTGGCTGAATATAACATCCTTTTTCGTAGTACTTCTTCGAGACTAGCACCACATTCTAATCATGTATCCAACGATGAGTGGGTGATAGGAATGTAGCAACGACTTGAGGTGCTGTTCGTCCACCTCAACCGGCCGGAAATTTTCGTCCTTTTGAAGCTTATTACTCCGTAGTTCGGCGGCAAAATAAGGCAGATCTACGGATCTACATCACTTCCTTAGCCCTTCTTCATGATAAACATCATATTGTAGCGGTAATCATGTGTCCAGTGATGGGTGGCCGTTGTCAGAAATATGGCAGAGACTTGAGATGCGGTTCATCCAACTTCACTCGGCCAAGGGTTCGTCCGTAACTTGGCCAAGGTTTGCGTCCTTTTGCAGCTTATTTCCCCGTAGCTCAGGGGCAGAGGAAGACAGTGCTGGGACTCTACACTCTGTCCACAGCACCTCTTCACGACTAGTAATATATTCACTATCAGCAAAATAAAATAGTCTGTTTTTAGTTGGAATGAAATACAACAGTTGCCTCCAACAGGAAAGGGATAACAGGCTGTATTTAAATCTTCTAGTTCAAATAGACTCTCCAAAGCTGAACAAAGTCGTCTGAAGATGGCAAAAATAATATAAATGAGACGTCAGTTATAAAAGGAATTAACCAACAATTCTCACCACAGACAGCCAAGATCATCACTAATTCAGACAAATGACTCCGCCAAATGGCTCATTATCTACTGTAACTCAGAAAAACTGTACAAGATCAATAGCTCCTCTCTGTTACCCACGGGCATTATATTAACTGTTTATCTTATGTCTCTGAATATGTGACTTTTCGTATTCTTTTCAAATAAAAAACAAGAATCTTTTATATACAAATTTTCTTGCCAGTTCAATGGCATTTCTTTTGGTCCAAGCTGCGGTCAAAATCTGTTCATAATACCATTAAAGCTCTCCAAGTGCTCAAGCGAAGCCGTTACATCCACTCAAAGATAAGGCGCGACAGCATTCACTTAGTTTGGGCAGATACATGATGTGGTCGGTTAGTTCCCGTCGCTGAGGAAACACTGATTGGAGGAGTCAGTTTCCATGTGTCTACCACTCAAGACCAGTGACACATGCCTGATGACACCGAGATACACTGAAAAACCATTTGTTAGCCCAGATGGTCGTTTCCCAAGACGTGATTAGTGGCTTTTGGTTCGTATGCGCAGAGTATCCTATCGAGTTTACGGGATTAAAGAGTTTCCATAACATTTAACCATTTTACAGATTGCCTTGTTTCTCGTATTTTATCTGTTTACTTTTCAATGACTGGTTTTTGAAGCGTTTGATAACAGCATAAAATAAATGAAGACAACATATATACGAGGAATCACATACACAACGTAAGCTTAGGAAAGTTTATAAATAAGGTTCCTGGATCAGTGTGGGTCTGGCAGATCGCCGCCCAACATGTAACATCACTGATACCTGGAAATTAAGGAGCCAATTAGTGGGACGGGTCGGCGGCCGCGTCACACTGATAAACTAGTTTGGCGGTTGAGTGATGAAGTGTCTCATCTGGCCCGACCCACCAGTCTGGTTCTGGCTTGTCTCACTTTTTCTTCCCGAGTACAATACTGGTTAAATCAGAGGAATAGCTGAACAACGACTGTGGAAAAAAAAAAAACGCTAGTATAAATGCCATTTCTAGTGGATGGGAATATAGCTTTCACGTTCCTTCATTCTTCGAGTGGTTTCGTTTCTTGTCGATCGTCCTCATGTCTGCGGCACCCTAAACGCACGACATTAATAGTCGCAGCTGGAGTTCGTGCGATGGATATCCCAGCTGCCTTCACAATATCCTGCGTTAGCTGATGGACACCCATACAGAGGAGTCACAACAGGTGGAAACTGTGTCACTCTGTCTTCTTCCGACGTACTCACTAGAACATGAATAGAAATACCTCATTAACCCCAGAAAGGTTCGTTCTATTATGTGCTCTCGTTAAGGAGCCGCTGGGCCCGGTGCGGCACCGCGTACCGCATGCAAATGTAAGGCTCAATGTGCCCAGAGCCTTCCGAAAAATGTATCTTTGACGAGACTTTTCATATGTCGGGGTTATTGTGAAATACAGTTGGTACGGTACAGTCGGGTTATCGGTACATCAACATCACAGACTAAGCACCTATAGATTCCTACAATAAGCTGGGGAGTGAACCCAAGGAATACCGTCACCACTCCTTCGGCATAATTTATGACAATGAAAGTTGCCTATGTTCCGGTTGACGAGGATGGCCTGCGGCAGGAGTGGGCCGGGGCAGCCGCGGCCGCAGCGCGTGTCTGGCCGGCCTCCGTGTACACAACGCGGCTGTCAACGAATATTATTAATGCTCGGACGAGGTGGGGGTCAGCGGCGGGGGGTCGCCCGGCCCAGGTCGGCGCACCACGCAAAATACCAAACTATGGTGAGTGAGATGCCGCGATAGCTGGCTGGAATTAAGATTCTCTGCGAGGTGCTGCAGGCAGTCTTAGTTCCAAGTGTTCATTAAAGTGCACCGAGGGGAGATATCACACTTTACAAGGCAGCAACTGAGGTTTTATTACTGTAAATCAGCTCAAGATTTTCAGGCGCCGTCTCGTATTTCGTTAGCTGAACCCAACATAGTTCCCTCGAATTAACTCGTACAACGCCGTCGGTCACCATACTGTGGCAGTGTGGTGGGGCAGTATGGCGGTCGGGGTATGGTCGACATACTGTGTGCTGCATGGCAATCATAATACGAAGCTACCGTGCCATGTTAAAGCTTGACCATTACGATATTCTGTCATGCGCTGATCTCATGTTGTGACTATGCTTATTATGTGGGGTGGCACTGAAAGTTGGCTGTATAATACGGTGGTATAATGTGGTATTCTTGCGTGGTGATGCTGTGTAATAATAAAGTTCAGTCGTTCTGATTTGTTATGTTACTGAGAGATGGTTCTGTATGAGGTCTGTTGCAGAGATAAAATCACTAATGGCAACGTAGGTCTGATTTGACATGAGATATGTATGTGTCACAGTAACACAACTACCAAGATACACTGGTAAAAGGCAAATGGTACGAAGTTCTGAGTGAGCAATGAAAACAGTTAAGCATAGCAAAGTGCTGTTTATGATATCTGATGGCCCTGTCTGACAGATGCTCTACACTTAATGCTATAAAGATTACATAGATACTGATAAAAGTTATATAGCAAGGCAAATGTAGTCTGTGCCCAACCAGTGCCAACTACACACTCCCGACTGAGATCAGTGGCCCGACCCATGTATTCAGAATGCTCTAAGGCTCAGGGACGAGGCTTAGGTTTGGTTCGGCTGGGCAGTCATGGCTTATCAGGTCACGAGAGTTATGTGAGGGCTGGGACAGGTTGCCTGGGGTAGATTTAAATTTGCTACAGTTGCAACTGGTTCGGTCTTGTATTGATTATCAAATGCGAAAGCGAACTTTACGTTGAAAATGGCGAGGGCTGGTTAGTGTGGCCAGGGTGGTGTGGCCAAGGAACATGGCCCGACGGGCCAGCCTGACGATGGGGAAGCGTGGGCACGCCGGCTGGGGTCGCCGCAGCCCGCGTTTGCTACTCGCATACAAACGGCCTCATTACCGCCCCCGCCGCACCATGCACGACTAGGCTTTCGTGCACGTCTTGCCACCGTGCAGGAGATGAGCACGTCTTTGTATGATGGAAGGGTACCTCTAGAACCTTATTCGTGCCCTCAGTCATATGGGCAGCTTTCAGCTCAACTGTAGGGGCGACACATGGTCAGAGAAAGTGTGACGCGTCACGTGCGAGAAGGCCCGAGAGAGGCAAGTCTTCCTTTATCTCTGGCTCTTAAATCACGGTGCAGACCTCACAAGGCTTGAACGTCCTCCACACACACACACACACACTATAGGCTCTATAAACTCAGGTGCACAGCGGTGAGGGGAGGTAGTGTAGAATTCTATGGAACCATCCAATTTAGATATTAGTTATTCTTGGGACACTGCGGACATGTAAGATTTTCCCGTAAAATCATCTGATCTTATGCTAAGTGGCTGTCCGAATCTCCTAGTGAGCTGTAAGTTCGAAAGCTTATTAAAAGTTCCCCTGTACTATGTATGTCGAAAAAATTGTGGCATATTGTGGCCTTTTTTAATAGTCAGCTTCGCAGGTTCCTTTGGTTCTTTGACAAAAATATTAAAATACACTGTGAAGAAAACCCACGGAAAACAAAGCGTCGTGGGAAGACAGTTACAGCTGAGTCCTGCCTTGAAGCCCTGATATATATGCATAGTTTACTAGAGCACCGTTAAAACACGCGTCGACAAGCATCCTCGTCACGCACACGCCAACACATTCACGCAGACCGCTAAAAGGCCGCGTTTTTTCAGTAAAGGAACACGATATGCTTCAGTGCTTTAACCATTAAGTACACTGCCTTCTCCATAGAAGATGGTGTTGGGCAGTTTCGAGAGTTTATTGGGGGGGTTTATGAGTTCCGCAACAATGAGCCTGTAGGCAAAGTGCGGTACGCTTAGTACCTTCCCCTCAAAACCCTATCCGCACTAACTTTATATAGTAACGGGATGGGGTAATAACGTTATTAGTACTCATGCAACCTAATTAATGGGACATAACAATGTACTCAGGAAGACAATGATAGTCTAATCAGTCTCCACGTGGACAGATTGTATCCACTGAAGCAACAGTGAAATACATATCGTGAAATGACTGATGCATTCAAGAACAGAAAAGTATTAAAAGCGCGATGATGTAAAGCAGACAAAGCGATAATTAAATCAAGGACAGCAGAACTCAGTCTAAGTGGAAGTGTGCTATTCAAATACCAGTAACAGTAATAAGAGAGAAAAGGAAATACTGGAGACCGAAAAGAAGGTTAAGCTTGCAAGGAAATTATAAACAAAACAGAAAATAAAAGAGTCAGGAGGGCGGAAAAATGTTTTACTTTTGAGTGAAACACACACACACACACACACACACACACACACACACACACACAGGGAAATAAATCAGTAAGTAAAATAGATTAATCAAGTGTGATACGAAAATAATGATGTCGGTTGGTCTAGTGGGTTATGACACTTTAAAAGGACGTTGCCAACAAGAACTTAAATATGAAGGCTGGTTGGAATATATCGCCCATGTAATGCCACTCAGGGAAGCCCGACTGATCATTCTCATTTTACTCGTACATCCCTGGAATAAGTAGCCTGTTCCCTAGCTCCAGGGCAAAAAGAGGAGTGGATGAGGAAGTGAAATATTGTACGAGTAAGCTGACAATACTTGTCACACATCCCTGAAACACATACCCTGGCCTGGAGTGCTTGCTGTTGAAGGGGGTCGAGAGGGGGCGGCGGCGGAGGGCAGTTGGGTCCTCCCTCTGTCTTGGTGGCGTTGTCGCGTTGTGGGGTGTGTGGGGGTGTAGACGGTTCCCCTCCTCCCTCTTCCCCACCCGTAGCGTTGTTGTTCTTCAGACTCTCCAGCAGCTTGCCTGTCGGAGAAGATAATCATGTTAAAGCCTTCACCACCCCAAGTCCTTAATATTAATGACATCGTCTGATATTATCAAGTTTTAAATACATATCGTTTCTGACCCTTTACTACGAGCGAGAATTTCTAAACCGAAGTAAATAGCATGGCAATAACAAAAACAACGTATAAAGAACTGTCACCATTCTGACGGAGTTAATGGTGATTACTTCTAACCACTTGATCTCTCTATCCTATGCTGACGTCCTTTCATTGAAATGTTGTTAACTCCAGGGATTTTATTCATGTGTGACTTTTTGAACAGAAATAAAGAGTCAAGAGTGAGAGCAGTGGAAGTGAGTTATTTGAGAGGAGCATGTGGAGTCACATGGAGAGGCAGACTGACAAATGAGGAAGTGAAGGAGCATTGTGGTGTGATGTGATAGGAAGCGTTAGGAGAAACACAATTACGTGGTTTGGCCATGTGGAGAGGATGGAGAGTGAGAGACTGACAAGGGAGTGTATGTGGGTGAGGTGGAGGAGGGGAGAGGGAGGGGAAGGCCAAGGATGAGCTAGAGGGATGAAGTGGAGAGGTATATGAGAGAGGTGGGTGTGAGCTGGGAGCAGGGCAATGAAATGGCGGGGGACAGGGTGACATGAATACGATTTGTTTGTGGCCACCATTTACGGGATTAAGGCGTCTGGCAATAGACAGAGAGATAGATAGACTTTTTGAACAGGAGGGGTTGAAGGCTGAACCGCATCCCTACGAGGTCTTTTTCAGGTTAAAAAAATAAAAAAAAAAAGCCTGGAAAAAACGAGAGAATTTTTAATTATTCAGCGTTTTAATTCTCTCTTATTTCAAAGAGACAACTTTTTCCAGGGTTCTTTCATTTTCGCATTAAGCTAAATATTTCCACGCTACTTATTCCCTCACCTCATCTGCTACATTTGAATTACTGTATCAAGCTCTGTGTCAAGTGATGAATTGATCTGCCTAACCACAAAAGCAGTATATTAACAGACTGCATCAATACCCGTGCATATTCATCGCTTATTGTCCGCCGAAACTGCAGAATCGAAGCAGTTCCTTGAGAGAAACTGTATCGGCACAACTGTACAGCTGAAAACTCATTGGGCAGCATAAATAGTGTGAGTACAATAGGGAATCCAGTACCGTCATTCACACTTCTGGGTCTCTCACACTGGGAACCCCGCCACCACCTGTATATAAAACCGGTCACTCAAATACACCACATTAGGAGTATCACACGAATTGTTAAAGCAGCCATTCATACAAAACCGCTCACGCAATTCCAGCAGCGATATCACCTGGCTGGAATGTTTTGCACTTTGTTTAACACATTACTTTCCTTAACAAAGAGAGCTGAGAGGCTGAAAAAAAAAAAAAAAAGTTATTGCTGTTCCATTATCACTGCCATCTTACTGCCAATACATGCATAAATTTTTATTTTCCAAAAATCATAATGAAAATCAATACGACAACAGGAGTCTTTCGCTGGTTATCTGTGTCAGGCAAGGGTTGGTGAACGTAGGGAAGAAGGAAAAGGGGAGGCGGGAGGGGCAGAACTTGCTAGATTGAGCGGGACTAATGATCACAGACCAGGCTAGGATTGTGGTGGTGCAGGGCGAGGGGTGAGGATATCCGGTAAAAATGGGCGTGAAGGTTTAAATCAAGGTTTTCCCAAATAAAGAATAAAAGGAGGAACAGATGGGTGGGATGGGTGGAAAGGAGTATAGGCTGGGATACTGATGGGTGGTAGGGTAAGGTGTGTGGAGGAGGGTGTTGTTGATCGAGCGGTATAGCGATGAATACTCTTAAGTCAAAGTTTTCTCCATGACAAAGAAAAAGTACAAGGAGAATGTCAACACAAACTGTGATAAAACAGAAATACAGTTTTCCTCCTTACACCATCAGTCTCTAAGCACTATTACTGCCATTTGTGAACATATGAATACAAATATACCACTTTTTCCCTATTAACGCAATGGCCAATATTTTGAAAATACATGAATTAAAAAAAAAGAGAAGACTAATATTTTCTGTATAAGCGCGATGACTAATACTCTACCCCCCAAAAAAAAACTACCACTGTTTTCCCTATAAACGCGATGGTTAATATTCTACCAACACATCAATTAAAGAAAAAAAAAAAACAATTATTTTCTCAGTATCCCTATCAACACAATGGTCAATATTCTGCCAACACTACCACCTCGAAAATATCTCACTTTGCCAACACTACCACCTTGGAAAGATCTCCACCTGCCAACAAGATCTTTTAGGGCAACTCTCTCGCTCCACTCTCCGCAGTTAATAATCACCTCCGTCCCCACAACAAGATTAAACCTAACAGGGATTTGATAAAGGCAGATTAGGGCGGGTCAACCGGTGGCGTGATCCATTAGTCATTGTTCCCAGGCCGCCGCTCTTCCTCATAATGGGAGTCGCGCGGTAAAAAATGGACACATCAACAAATTAATGGGACGTGGAGACAGGGCCAATCTCAACCCGACCGGGGGAGCCTCACTGCCGCGCCGCCCTGACTCCACCTCAACACTTTCTAGGGCAGGATTAAGACTCAGCATGATTTGATTGTGTGCCTGATTTTTATTATTTCGATTGCGGCACAGCATCTTGATTAGTTTTCTTTATTATTTACCATTTGCAAATAATGAACGGACTCTGATAAACTAATTTTGATTGTCTGCTTTAACGCTTCCTTTCAGATGACGATTTATATGTTTTTTTCCTTGATGTGTTCAGACGATTTTATTAATTTCAGTTGAGATTTTCGAACTGTATTTGTTAGCTATAGTTCTGATCATCCCATTCAATACGAGAAGCCTTTCCCAAGTTGAATTATGCCGGCGGGAAATAAAATGAATAAACTACTGTGCCTTTGTAGTGGAGGAGTGAACTTCTTGATTACGATGCCTCTAGTTTATATTTTGTTCTTGCTATCTCCAGACCGATGTTATTCAGCTTCGAAGGGCCACACAGTAGTGTAGGGGGTTCATGAAGGCTATATCTTACCCCTTCAGCTCTAAAAGTATCTTCGCTGCTGAAGAAAATCGTTTGAAAATACCTAGAAATAAAAGAAAAAATGTATTGAAGTTAATGACCCCTGCAGAGTCGAAAGGTATTACTCTAAGCTTTCACCTCTTCACTCCGTCCTTAAAGGATTATTTATCAAGTGTAGCGTACAAGATGCATTGGGTTTTATCAAAGGGACGCCAGGCATACGAGTATATCGACTGGCCAGGGCTGAGTGCTGATCAGATAAGGAAACTTCCATTTGTGACGACTGAGCCAAGGTAAGAGGAGGGAAGTCTACCCGCTTGATCATCAATGTGTTTAGAATGATACGGAATGAATTTAACTCCCTCAATGTGGTGGCTTCAGTGTAGACCTCTTGTAGCGAAGAGGTTAATAAAGGGTATCTATCTACTTACCTATCTATCTACCTATACATATCCAGTTCGAAGAGTTTCCTCCAAGCATTGTATTATGCACTGGTGGCAGCAAAAACAGATATAAAAGGCGTCAGTACGATGATATATCAGTATTTTCCCCTCTCTCCAGACGTTTTTACACAAGCTTGGAGGAACCTTTAGCTGTGACAACGTTAATGAAGGTTACATAAGACCCCTGCAGTTTAGGAGTTCGAAAAGTCTTCCATTACGAAAAAGAAATTTTCTGTTACGTCGGTTGAGGGCAATTTGCTACAGACGAGGGACTTTTGCTACGGGACCAGTGTCATCTGTGCCCGTGCCCGACCAGAATGTTATAAATGCCCAGTCCATACACCACACGGGCTGTCGGTGTGGGTGACGCCGGGGAAGCCCTTGTGGAATTATTGAGCCTCATTATCGCGCCGTGCTGGGGTAAATGGACACGACCATGAGTTAATGATACTCAGAAACGCAGCCTGACTAACCCCTCACCTGCTGGGCTCTGTGGCTTTCTCTTTAACCCTCTCACGGTCAGGACACCTCTAATTTTCAATTCCAGGTACTGGCAGACGATTTAATTCATGTGAGTGAGTCAGCCTTCTTAGAGTGTTAATATTAGTAACAATAATGATATCCCAAATTGCAACCTGACAAATTAACTACCACCTGGACCAAAGCGCTCACTTCAACCTTCTCTGTCAGAGGACGTATAATTTACTTAATTAGTACTATCTACAGACAATTTTATACAGCTGATAGTGCGTATAGGAGCCGGAGAGTGTTAATATTAGTACCAGTAATGTTACCCACAAAAGCTGCTTTACTGTCCCACAAACTGGGCCTCAGGAAAAACCTCTCCTTCTAAATAAGCTAATAAAGACTATATGTAACTCCCTTAGTTTGAAAAGTCTCTCCTGCCCCGAGTAAAAGCGTCTGAAGGCAGCAAAAAGTAAACACCAGACCATCGCAGTGAAGTAGTTAACCCGCGCCATTTCCCCTTTCTTAAGACGGTATCAAAACGCAGGATTCGACTCTCTGATGCTAAGTGACCACGTTCATAACCCGCATATCACGATGGCTTACAACACTCCTGCGGGGGGTAGGACTGGGGAAGGGCGGGGGGAGGGGGAACTCAATGAAGGCGAATATTACCTCTTGTACCGATTGTATATTGCGAATTTTACGACTCGATCCACTACGCTATACCTATTTATAAATGTGAGTTATTGCCCTCATACCAGTTCAAGCTCGGGGCTGAATACTGAGCTGAATTTCAAAACAAGTAAATCATTACGTTGTGGCCCAATACGTATGATTATGCCAGTTATGCTGATCGTGAAAAATGCTCTCCAAGAAGCTGGGGGTCGCTGCTGCCGCCTGAATCTTTTAACACGGGATCCAAGCCTTTTTATCGCCCTCTTCTCGGGAATGGCTAAATCAGTAATGCTCATAAGGTGCCTGGTGGTCTAGTGGTTAGGAAGCCATGATCGGAGTGACGGCCTTTCATAAATACAGCTCTTGTAGGTTCGATCTCCATGTCTGGATTTGTTGTTGTTGTTGTTGATCATATAATACTATCAAAAGACATAGGTTGGCCATCTTCCCTTAAACATACTGAACTACAGCAGCCTAGTCTAGAGACCCTAAACCTCGAGAGGATTATGGAATTCCCTGTTACCCCTTTTTTTTTAAATTTTCTTATTTCTATTTTACTGATTCGTTATTATTATTATTATTATTATTATTATTATTATTATTAGTAGTAGTAGTAGTAGTAGTAGTAGTGGTAGTATGATTATGATGATTATTATTATTATCATTATTATTATTATTATTATTAGCAGCAGCAGCAGCAGTAGTAGCAGTAGTAGTAGTAGTAGTAGTAGTAGTAGTAGTAAGGGCAAAACCGATATTCCGTCACATGAGTTTCAGTAGCCTTCCCAGGACACACAGAAGCGCAATTATGACCCAACCCCACGCTGCGATTTACTTGGTGATTTATCGACGCGGCCGCAGCATGCAATGGCGAAGTCTTTACGGCTGGCCACGGGATATAAAGTAGATTAATTTAGAGAGTTATGGAGCTCGTCAACCAGGCATGTCTTGTTGAATAGTTAAGTTGCCTTGTACGTGGAGTGGTTCGCCCCTTCTCTCGGCCCCCTTTCGTCCAACACGGGTCCACGGCGCAGCGGGATTTAAGAGGTCTTTATTACGGAGTGACTAGCTGTGGGAGTCAAGTGGAGGGGTGTATGTTGGAAAAGGGATGGGTGCAGTGGAAGAGCATGTGGGGTGAAGTTGGGTGGATGGGTGTACGAAGGGTGATCAGAAGGTAATGACAGTTCGTGCTATAACATGAAAACCTTGAATGATGGGAGGTAGGGGAGCAAGGAGAGTGCAGAGTTGCCTGTCCTTACGAGTTTGAACTTGTCGCCGTATGCCTGACTTTTCTTGTTTTATTGTTGTAAGCGAATGCTTCACTCTTGTTTTTGGTCTCTGGCCAGAAACATGGATTACTCGAAAGAAGGCTGCAGGTTCTACATTTTTACGAGGTGGAAACTGGGAAAGAAAGCAACAGAGATTCGAGGGGAATTATTACAAGTTTATCCAGACACTACTCCTTCCCTGGAAACTGTTTCCCGCTGGATTCGTGCTTTCACAGCAGGAAAAACTGAATTGAAAGATGAACAACGCTCTGGACGCCCCCGGACATCCATGACCGAAGCAACAACTGTCCGTGCACGGTCCATCATTGACGAGGATCCAACTGTAACTCTTAGGTTCTTAGCCTTGGAGCTTGATATCAGTTATGGGAGTGCATATGACATCGTGCATGAACAATTACACCTGAGGAAGAAGTGTTGTCGATGGATACCCCATTTGTTGACTGATGAGCAAAAGGCTGAACGGGTGAGGATTTGTCGTGTCTGGCTTGCTGAATTTGAACCAAATGGCCCAAAACGGTTCTCAGATGTTGCTACTGGAGATGAGTGTTGGCTTTCATTCTTCACAACCCGTGACAAGCAGTCAAACATGGTGTGGTTGGGCGATGAAGACCCTCGACCTCAGATTTTGAAGGAAGGATTTCGCAGCCGGAAGCGCCTTTTCACCATCTTTTTCAGTTCTCAAGGACCAATATGCGTGGATGTGATGCCTGAAAAGTCCACTATCACAGCCCAGTACTACACAGACCAGGTCCTTCCACAAGTCTTGGAACACAAGGCCAACACCGCACCAACCCGCCGTCGGTCTCGCCTTTTGCTGCACCACGACAATGCTGCACCCCACAAAGCTCGCCTCACTATGCAGTACCTGGAACAACAAGGTATAACTCTGCTCCCCCACCCACCCTACTCCCCTGACCTGGCTCTCTGTGACTTTTGGTTGTTTCCAAAAATTAAATCTGCCATCGCTGGGAAGCAATTTCATCGCATCCAAGACTTGGCACGGACCGTCAATTCAGAACTCCGAAGTATACCGTCTTCAGAGTACCACGCTTGCTTCATGAAGTGGAGAAAGAGAATGGAACGCTGCATAGAGGTTGGAGGGGAGTACTTTGAAGGAATGTGAGTCATAGTTTGATAGTTCTTCATGCTAATAAAAGTTTATGGACTCACTGTCATTTCTTTCTAATCACCCCTCGTAAGTGGAAGAGTGGATATCTAAAGTGAAGAAGTGCATGCTGGAAAGGGGGAGGACAGAGTGGAAGGGTACGTGGAGTGAAGCTGGGTGGATGATTGCACATGAAGGAGTGGATGTCTAAAGTGCATGTTGGATGGTGGGAGGGGTTGAGTGAAGTGAAATTGGATGGACTGGTGGCAATGGAAAAGTGGATGTTTGAACGTGTAAGATGTAAGGGGTATTATGTGAAGAGGTGGGAGACTAATAAGGAAGAGTACATGTTAGAGTGTAGTTGGATGGAAGGATGTAAGTGGAAGAGTGGATGTGTGGACGTGTCAGAGGTGAGGTGAAAGAATTAAAATGATAGGGTGTATGTTGTGAGGTGGCAGGGTAGAGTAGAAGAGTACTTGTCAGAATGAAGTACGGTGGAAAGATGTAAGTGGAAGAGTTAATGTCTGGATGGGTAAGTAGTTAGATTGTAGCTTGGTGGAAGGATGTAAGTGGAAGAGTGGATGTCTAGAGGTGTAAGAAGTGAACTGAAAGAATTAAAGTAATAGGGTGTATGTTGGGAGGCGGCAGGGTAAATTGGAAGAATACGTGTCAGAATGAAGTAAGGTGGAAAGAAGTAAGTGGAGGAGTCAATGTTTGGATGGGTAAGTGGTGGAGTGAGACTACAGTGGAGGGGTGTATATCAAGAGACGGGGTGGCGGTGGGACGAGGATAAAGTGGAGTACATGTTAGAATAAAGCAAGGCTGAAGACTTAGGTGATCGGGTGCATGTCAAGAGGTGGGACGGTACAGTGGAATAGTACTGTACATGTTAAGAGTGAGGTGTGGTGGAAGGATGAGAGTGGAAGCGTGGAGGAGGTACAAGGATGGAGGAGGAAAGAGTACATATTAAAAGGGAGTGCAGAAATGAGTGATGTGGTGGAAAGGCATAAGGTAGATGAGGTGAGTGGTGGAGAGTGTTAAGGGTGCATAATGGAGAAACAGATTACTGATTAAGGAGTGGAGTAAAGCAGAAAACTGAAGGCGAAGAAATTAAGTCTCAGAAAGTGGAAACATGAAGGAATAGCACGTGTCAGGGTGGCATACTTTACAAGGAATAATGAAGAGAAGTACTAGTGAAACGCTGGAGGATTTCAACGATCGTAGATTACTTAAGATCACCTTTTTAATGACCTCCGTGGAAGCACACTCGGGTTACGGGGTCAAGTACTATAAGGAGGAGTAATAAAGTATGCGCATATCTAAGCTGCTGTTCATAGCACTGTACCCAAGTGGTCAGTATCATCAATTTTACGGTATACGTTTTCATAGTATATAGCCGTGCCTGTTGTTATGGGTCTCAAAGTCGTCAATATTCCGTAACCGATCCGAATAAATAAGTAAGCTGGGAGAACGAACCTGCCCTGCGTTGCGCAAATTATCAAGTACAAATAATCACGTTTGTTGTTACAGGTCCCTAAATTATCAATACATCAATCGATCCGACATTAACATGTGAACGGAAGGAAAATGGAACCGGCTCATAACCTCGCTCGAACCGCCAGGCAAACGACGAATGATGTGCGTTGTTGTACGTTCAAAAATCTCAAATATTCTCAGGCGATCAGTATATGGGAAACAAGAGAACGAGGATAAAATGTAATTGAGCCTGTAGGTTGCTTATCATATCCGTTGTTCTCAGATCCACAATCGCCATATACACTCAAATGATCCCAGTTAAAAAAAAAAAAATGAATGAAGCAAATCAGACCTATTTACGCACGTTACAAAAGCGTCAAAGTTCGTAATCTGACTTGAATATGTAAGGAAATTGGAAGAAACGCCATCAGGTGTTTACGTCGCCGTTGGATATTTGTGACATTTCTCCCAGGCGACGTTACTGAAGGCCGTGTTGCGTCTGGTGGCCACTTGTTGACGCGAGGGGTAGCAAGAGGCAGCAACAACAGACGCAACGGAGGCGGTGGAAGGGAGAAGGGAGGTGGAAGGGAAGGGGAGAGAAGAGAGAAAGTGGGAGAGGGAGAGAGAGGGGAACGGGAAAGAGGCGGGGGTAAGAGAAGGGGGGGGAGAAGGAAAGGAAAAAGAGGGGGTGAGGGGGAGAGACGGAGAAGAGGAGAGGGAGAGAAGGGTGGGGGGAAGGAAAGGAAAAAGAGAGGGAGAGGGGGAGAGACGGGAAGACATATTACGGAAGAGGGAGAGAATAGACTGAGGGAGAGGGTAAGGTGTGTGGAGGGAGAGAAGAGGACGAGAGGTATGGGGAAGTGACAGAAGTAAGAAGAAAAGGTAGAGGAGCATGGAGGCAAAGACAGGGAAGGGAGGAAAGGGAGGGGGTGGGAGGTAAAAGGAAGAAGGAAGGAGGTGGAGGGCGATAAGGAAGAAGGTCAAAGGGAAGGAATTACAGGATGACGAATAGATACCCAGGGCTCTTATGGGGGTAGGGAATGGACGAGGCAAGGCTGGTTAGGGAGAAACTAAGATTAAGTGCCGGATTCTGAGTGGCATGCCTCGTAACACCTCATCCTTTGCGACTTAACTTCTCTTTACATCACACCTCTATATCCACCCCTATGTTATTTATGCAACTAATGTCGATATTAAAAAGATAGAAATAAAAAAGACAAATGTATAATATGCAAAATACAAGGCTAAGGAAGAGATACTGAGAAGCCTCCTATGCCACTTAGAATACAGTCCTAAAGTTGAAGGGATTACTATAAAACACAGCTATGATGATGATGCTCGTTATCTTATTAACATAAGCGATCTAATAACAGGCGGTAATATTAAGCAACGTAAAAAAGAAATGGACATTACATTATATAAGCGACATTTTACCAAAGGCACTAAAGGGGAAAATGACTTAAACGTGCATTAATCTGTGTACTTCAAGGATATTCAGCGCAAGGAGAAGATTATTAACCTCCTTGGCCTTAGATCGTATCTTTATTCTTGCTATCTCCAGACGATTCTATTTATCAAAGGAAAGACCTCTCACGTTCAGGGGATTCATAAAGGCTGTATCTAACCCCGCCAGTTACAAAAATCTCCCCTAAGCTGAACGAAATCGTCTGGAGATATCGAGAATTTATAAAAGACGTCCTCTGGCTAAAAGGGTTAAGAGCTGAGGAGGTAAACAGAGAAGACGTGAAGGCAAGAGGCAAGAGGACGTAAAGGGATGAAAGTGGTGCTGGTGGAAGAGCTGAGATGAAAAATGGCTTGAGAAGAGACACAAGACTGGCGTATTATTGACGAGGTGGAGAGACGGGGGACATGGGTGGGAGGGGCATAGAAGGTAGGGGTGAAGAGAGGGAGAGAAGAAAGAAAGAAGGGGGGAAGGGGAGAGGAGCGAGGGGAGGGAAGGGATGGGAGGATGGGAGGGAGGGAGCGAGAGGAACAGAAGGGAGGGGTGGAAGAAGGAGGGAGAAGAGAGGGGAGACAATAGGAATGGAGAGAAGAACGTGGAGAGATGGAAAGGGAAGGAGAGAGAGGAAAGAAGGGGTGGGAAGAAGGAGAAAGAAGGGAAGGAGGAGGGAGGGGAACAGAGGGTAGGAAGAGAAGGTAGAGAGAGAATGGAAAATAAGGGAGAGTGGAAACAGGAGATAACAGGGGATGGAGAGAAGAAAAGTAGGGGGAAAGGGAGACTACTGAGGGGAGAGGGAGAAGGGAGACAGGGTTAGAGAAATAGGGAGAGAGGGTCATTGGAGAAATACCTGTTATGACTGCTGGTGCTGGGAAAGAGAAGGGAAGGAGAGGGAAGAGACAAGATGAGGATAGGAGAAGAGAGGAGGAAAGGGGATAAGAGGAAAATAGCTATGTTACAAGAGGAAATAAGAAAGGAAGGGAGAAGAAAAGAAAGGAGAGGAGGGGAGAGAAGAAACGAGAAGAGGAGAAGGAAAGTTGTCATAAGAAAAGACGGAGAGAGGAGGGGAGAGGAGAGAAAGGAAGAGATGGGAGGGGAAGGAAAGGGAATAAAAACCGAATATAAGAGAAAACAAAAGAATAAAATGGAACAGAACAGAAGGAAGGGAGAGAAATGAGAATAAAGGAGGGTAGTGGGGGGAATGGAGGGAGGGAGGGAGGGAGTCAAGAGTAGAATAGACCTGTTATGGCCGGTGGTGCTGTGGCAGCTACTTCATAATGCCGTCAATGCTGTGGCAGAGAGGAGGGGAGGGAAAGGAAGGAGAGGAGAGGAGGGAAGAAGAGGGAGGTGGAAAAAAGACAGGAGGAGAGAAGAGACGAAAATGAGGAGGGGAGATGAAAGGAGAAAGGGTTGGAGAACAGACAAGTTAGAAGAGAGGAGAGGTATGATGAGAAAAAAAGAAGAAAGGAGAAGAGAAAAAAAGGAAGATGAAAGAAGAGGGCGTAGGAAAAAAACAGACAAGTTACAAGAGGAAAAGAGATGAGATGAGGAAAGTTGACAGAGAAGGGAATCGGAAAAGAATTGACAAATTAGAAGAAGAGAAATTAAGAGAAGAGAAAAGAAGAGAAGAAAAGAAAAGAACAGAGAGAAGGGGAATGTCGGGGGTAAGGAATCGTGGAAGGTAAGAGAGAGTCCAGCGAAGAATAGACCTGTTATGGGGGCTGGTGGTGTGTCGGCTACTTCATAATACCGTCAAGGGCCTGTTTCTGATAGCCATCATCTCGGGTAATTAATGACACACCGACATATACGGGACCCGCCTACCTCGCTACACTCACAAAACACCGCCTAACCTACCCACCCCACCTACCCACCCACCTACCTACTCCATGCAACTTTATTTCTACCCACTTAAGGAAGAACGGAAGGTGGAATGATAAAGAAAACAGATTGTATTTTGAAAGTCATCACCATCATTATCATCTATTCCCACCTAACTACTCCATGTTAACTTTAATTTGGGTCAGCTGAAGGAATAAATGAAGAATGGAATTAAATAACTCAGCAAGACAAAGTAATCATCATCATTATTATTATCATCATGTTCATCATTAATATACATCCGAGGGAAGGGAAAGATGGGAAGCAGAATGATGGAAAGCAAAGAGAGAGAGAGAGAGAGAAAAAAAAAAAACTGACAGCATCTTGGCGAAGGGAGAGATGACGGAAGAAAACGAAGGAAGGAATACAAAATTATCCGAATGAAACAAACTTGGAAAAAGAAGAAGAAACAGAGAGAGAGAGAGAGAGAGAGAGAGAGAGAGAGAGAGAGAGAGAAGTACTATTTTCGTGGCCTAAGCACTACACCGTCGTTTGAAGTGAGGACCCGTGGCACTTTGGTCGTGAGTGATGGATGTGCTCAGGTCCCCACATTTTAATTATACCTACCATTCTTCAGGCTACTGTGCGTGTTCTCTCAGCGCGGGGAGACTGAGCACCAACTTTTCACCCAAGTGCTCAGTCTGAAGGATAACTTTTCACCCAAATTTTAATGGTCAGGCTGATTGGCAACTTTTCGCCCCAGTGCTGTCTTAATGGCAACTTTTCCTCATAACGTCAATCTCAACGGCAGTATTTGGGCATAATCCATTCGACTGCCTGTGTGTGTGTGTGTGTGTGTGTGTGTGTGTGTGTGTGTGTGTGTGTGTGTGTGTGTGTGTGTGTGTGTGTGTGTGTGTGTGTGTGTTTTACCTTTCTAATTATGTCTATCTATGCTTCTTGCACTACTACCTTTTTCCCTTCCTTCTTTTCTCCATCCCTTCTTTTCTCCCTCTCTCTTTTCCTTTCTTCTTTCTTCCCTCCCCCTCCCTCCCTTTCCCTTTTCTATCTGAACGAACCCAGTCCCCTCTATATACGTCAAAAAATAACACCTTCATGGCGCCCAACATACAACCATAGGGAAAAAAAGCACCTTCCCCTCTGAAAAAAAATACCAATCTACTCCTTAAGCTCACTAAGTCTAAAAAAAAAACCCACTTCCCCCTTGGTCTTCCTAAACGCAGCCAAACAGCGGATGGGCCTGGGAGATTGCACAGGACGGAAGGAAGCAGCGGTGATGTGTGAGCACGGTGATAGCCAGCCTAGTTCAGGAAGCACCCGCAATTGCACCTCGGCTATTTTCAGTTTATCATTACCGCTTTCACTCTCTTTCCTTTCCCTATTAACTCTTTGACTTGTTCATTCCGAAGACGTATTATATCTGTCTCTGTCTGGTATCTATCTATCTATATGTCTGTCTGTTATGTTTTTGCTACCCTCAAACGCTTTTAGTTCAGTAATAGATCTCCACAAAATTTAACCAAAAACATCTCAAGACAGTAAGAAATAAGCCAAAAATACGTCACTAGTTGCAAGTGGTTAATTCCTTCACTATGATGACACATTTTGCATTTGGCGCTTGCTTTAACACCACCACCATCAGCACCATCACCACCACCAACAACAGTAATAATAATAATAATAATAATAATAATAATAATAGGTAAAACAAAAACCCATGCGCCACCACTTCCACAAGACTGAAGCTGTCACAGATCACATAAGCCAAAAAAATACAGCAGCTAAGATAAAGCCCCAGCTAACGTTGCTTTATCTCCACCCCAATAAAGAACACGAGACACATAAACCACGACTCTCACATCTAAGTTTGTCTCCCTCGGTGATGATCATTCTATCTCGCCGCCAGTAACTCAGGGCAAGTATTTACAGAGGATTTGAACCTGTTGAACTCCGACAGTTCTCCCTTCTGCAGAAACTCGCTTCCTCTTCATCTTGTTCTTTCCCTGTTCCCCTCTCCTTCCTTGTGACTTAGTAGAAAGCCCTTCATTTTGGGTGTTATGTTTATCAGACACATACAGTACAGCCTGATGATTTTTTTTTTTTTTTTTTTGAGGGGTGTATTTTCTTCTCGTTATTAATGGACGATTTTGTTAAGCTTAAAGGAAATCCTCGTAGTGACGGGGTTTCTTCAATATGAAAGGGGTCCCTATGTTTAATAAAATCTCCTGCTGAAAGGGCTGACCACGAATTTCTGCGGTAAAGAAGCCCTTGCGGCAGATTATTATTGGCAAGAATATCATACTGTTTTGATGTATTTTTCACTGATTTGATAGTCAAGCATTTGGTAGCTGCAGGGATGGATAAATTATCAATAAGAGATTTTCTACACGCACGTTATGCTCGAGAAAGTTTATAGATATGGGACCAGCTCCCCATGCCCTGTGCCTGTGATGTATGGGTTAGCCTCCGCCCTGCCCGCAATATATACCAGCCTCGAGCGACGTAAGCTAGAACATCGTCTGCCAGTGTCAAGTCATAAGTTTTTGAACACGCCAACGGGAACTAGAGGAAAGCGGAAGTCTGTAACGATTCTGACTCTGGATAAGATATGGTTTAGTTCTTACCTTTGAACGTCATAAGGTTTTGAACATGTCTACGGGAAATGTGGAAAGGAAGTCATGATTCTAACTCTGGGTAAGGTTTGGTCGTTCTTTCTCTTCATGGCGGTGCTTACATTTGATTATAAGTCTATTAGATTCTGATTTTAGGAAAGGTTTGGTCGTGTCTCTCCTTTTCATGGCTGTTCTTAAATTCTGTATTGGGAATATATTGTTCTGACTAGGAATCTGATTTCATGATAACTTCAAGGCGGACAGTCACGATTTTAAAATAAGCACATTACCTTCAAGGTTGATTTACTCACAGTTTCAAAATAAACATACAACTGAGATTTCCATTTACATAAATATGTACGTATAATGAGAAAAGGAAGTCAAAATACCGACGGCTACGTAACACTTAGCCTGCCCGGTTTACGTAAACGATTCCTCTTTCTACAAGATCAGAGTCATAGGTGAACGGCCTAACAGGATCGCCCCTAAACGACGTATTCGAGGAAAATGAATTGATCAATTTGGCGTCAAAAGCAAGGATCATTTATCATCCGATGGATCTTTTCTGGATCAGTCGTAACTAATAAGAACATAATGGGGCCGGGAATCCTCAAGACACGGCCTACCAGCTTATCCCAGACGCTTTAAGAGAAGGAAGCTTCACCCTTAAGGCCTCGTTTCACAGAGCCGATGGTTGTGGTTCCCTCGGTTCCACAGCAGCCGACCCAACCCAGCACGATTTTCGGTCGGGGGGAGATTTCGTATTTTGTGGAATCCTACGAACTTTCAGTAATGGTTCGAATTTGGTGCTATTAGACGGGTGGTGAACAAAGGGTCATGACGAAGTGAAATTCCACAATGTCGATTTCAAGGGTAGGCGGGGAGGGAGGAGGGCTGGGGACGAGGGAGGTGTGAAAAGGTTGGGATAGAGGGAGGCCGGACTAAAACCCAGTGTGGATAACGGGACGGACGCCGGCAGTCAGGGTGATGTGCCGGTATCTTTAGTTGATATGAACAGACAGAAGGGAATTGCGTTTCAGTAAGGCCTTGGTATAAGCCATTTATTTATTTATTTATTTATTGCTATTAGGTCTAGAAAATTATTTTTCTACCTATAAAACTGATCTGTTTGTTCTCCCAATCAACAGTAGCAGTTGTATGGACAAAGATGTGATGTTATGGAGTACATTCCTGACGTTCAAGAAGGAATCCCAGTACTTCTATACTGTGGACGCAAAATGAGAAACACAGTTAGTTGGTAGGTACTTCTAGAACGTTGATAAGGATTTCCAAGCGTGACCGGGTACTAAGAAACAGTGAGATACTAAAATGTAAAGCTGGTTTGACGTGAAACCTCTCCCATCCCCGCCAGCAGGAGTCTTCACCCTAACAGGTTGCAGGTGGACAAGGGGTGAGGACTCCCTTTACTCTTAAACAATGGGTGCAGTATTCGTTAAAAAATCAATTAATAAGCAAATGCAGAGAGGTGTTAAGAATTTTCGAGGATAACTAGGGACCAAGAAACACTGGACACACACTACATCAAGCTGATCTGATGTGCTTTTCTGTCCAACGATAGCACCATATTAGAATCAGTTAGGAGTTCCAGAAAGTTGAAAAGGACTTCCACGCATGACAAGGTGCTAAGAAATAGTGGACTAGTAAAATGTAAAGCTGATTTAATGTGGCCTCTCGTTCTACAGTATAGTAACAAAGTCGCTCAGCAAGCAGTTCCAGGGAGCTGATAAGGATTTCCAAGCGTGACTTGGCGCTAAGTAACAGTGTGCCTGTAAAACATAAAGCTGGTTTTGATGTGCCAAGTCTCCCCATCCCGCCAGCAGGAGCCTTCACCCCTACAGGCTCCAGGGGACGAGGGCTGAGGACCCGCCGTGCCGCCCCTCTGACCCAAGCACGCCGGCCGAGTGCGCCTCCTCCTCATAACGGCAATAAAGCTAGAAAATATAACCCCATTCCCTCCTTGGCCAGCTCATCAACATGTGGGAACATCAGGAGAGTCTATAAGGAAAAATTACTTAGATCTATATCGGAGGGAAATGCTATACTTGCAAATGTGAGTTGCCTCTATAAAAAACACTTTTACACCTCCTCTCCCCGCCATGACCATGATTACAGGTCGTTGGAATCCTATTAATATTTTTACGCTGAAAAGCCTGCGTGCAGATAAAGAGGGAGAGCAGGAGAAAGAGAAGGGGAAGATGGTGGGAAAAAGCAAGGAGGAGGAAAGAGATGAATGAGATTATGGAAGACGAGCAGTAGAGGAGTGCCCCCTCTCCCAAAATCTTTATCATGGAAAAATACATTACAACCTACAGCCTAAACTAACCTAGACCAACACACTCAAACAGCAACCTATATCCCACCAAGATGACCCCTAAAAACAAATAACAATCCTGAAAAACAATTGGATCACACGTAATAACAATCAGAAGTCCCCATCTAATCCACTCAGCGCTCACCCACGCACCCAAGCGCAATCAAGAGCCGGGGTTTGTAATGAGGAGGGAACGAGCATCTTATTACAGAAAATCTCTAGGCCAGGGCGGACATGCGGCCTTGCGGAGAAGGGGAAGAGCTCCGGGCCCTCATTACCATCAGCGACTTGTGTGTTACATCCTTACGGTGGTAGTGAACTCGCTCAGGTTACTATGCATGATTACAGGGTTCCCTCCGGCCTTGTGTGTGTGTGTGTGTGTGTGTGTGTGTGTGTGTGTGTGTGTGTGTGTGTGTGTGTGTGTGTGTGTGTGTGTGTGTGTGTGTGTGTGTGTGTGTGTGTGTGTGTGTGTGTGTGTGTGTGTGTGTGTGTGTGTGTGTGTGTGTGTGTGTGTGTGTGTGTGTGAAAGAGAGAGAGAGAAAGAGAGAGAGAGAGAGAGAGAGAGAATGTGTAATGCGAGAATTTTGTAACACTAGTGTGCTTGTGTGAGTGTGTCTTTTATTTTCTCCCTCCTTATGTTTGTCTTTCTTTCACTTCATCCCGTGTGCCTCTGAGTCTGCGTTGCGTCTGTCCATGTCTTTATCAGCCTTCCTTTTATGTGAGCTGTGAATGCGTATTATATGTCTGCCTACCGTCTGTTTATATACCTTTCCTTCTGTCTGAGGTCCTGTCTATGTCTTACTAAGCCTTTTTGTGTTGCTGTATGTGGGTGTAAGTCTGCTGCGTGTCTGTCTGCTTATCGGAGCGCCCCAGTTGCTTGACCTGAGCGTGGGTATATTAAGTCTGCCTTTCTGATTTTTTGTCTATGTTTCCGTCTGAGCCCAACATTTTCTGTCTATCTGAGCCTCCCTTTTGTGTGATCTATCTGTGTATCAAAAAGCCTTCCTGTCGTCTGCTGGTTACTAAGTCTGTGTATTTCTGACGAAGCTGTTCTGTATGGGTTTGTGCCTGTGAGCTTAAAATGTGTCTGTCCTGTATTTACTTCAGTGTGTGTGTGTGTGTGTGTGTGTGTGTGTGTGTGTGTGTGAAAGCTGCTCCAGTGTCAATAATATTCTGTTAATGAGTGTAATGTGTGTGTGTGTGTGTGTGTGTGTGTGTGTGTGTGTGTGTGTGTGTGTGTGTGTGTGTGTGTGTGTGTGTGTGTGTGAAAGCTCCTCCAGTGTCAATAAAATTCTGCTAATGAGGGTATAACTATGTTTTAGTGTGATGTGTGTGTGTGTGTGTGTGTGTGTGTGTGTGTGTGTGTGTGTGTGTGTGTGTGTGTAAGGTGCTCTAGAGTGTACGGAATGTGCTCTAGTGTGCGTGCGTGTGTGTGAGCGGCCTGGTGTTGCCCTCATGTGTCTCCCAGGGCACATTTGTGTTTGGGTGTAATTACATCCACTTTTGAAACTTGTTAAGTCATAATTTTCTTAGGCTCAATTATTTTCCTTTGCCGAGAATTAGCATATGTTTGTGACTCGGCTAATGTGTGTGTGTGTGTGAGTGTGTGTGTGTGTGTGTGTGTGTGTGTGTGTGTGTGTGTGTGTGTGTGTGTGTGTGTGTGTGTGTGTGTGTGTGTGTGTGTGTGTGTGTGTGTGTGTGTGTGTGTGTGTGATTAATAGCCCATCTACAGTATGACAATAGCTTCTCCCGCCACGTCAAAATACGAGGAGGAGGAGGAGAAGGAGGAGGAGGAGAAAGGCGGGGAGATGAAATGGAAAGAGAGAGAAGGAAAAGGAAAAAGATAAAAATGCGACAGAGGAGCAAGAAATACATAAATATGGAGAAGTAACTGGTAGAAGTGAAGGAGGTGGGGAATAAGCTGAGCAAAAAGAGGAAAAAGAGGAAGAGGTAAAAGTGGCAGAGAATTCAACGAAGAAGTAGAGATGGAAGAGGGAGAGAAGTAAGATGAAGAGGACGGGGAAGAGAAGGAAGAGGAAAAATACGAAATGGATGAGTAATAGGATGAGGAGTAAGAGGAAGTGAAGGAGGTGAAGAGGAAGAAGCAGAGGAGTAAAGGAGAAGGGGAAGGGATTAAAAAAAATAAGATGAAAAGAAATATGACGAGGGAGAGATCGAGAGGTGAAATAAAGATCCAGAGAGAAAGAAATGCATGAGAAAAGCGAAAAGGAAGGCACAAAGGAAGAGAAACTAGATTATAACACATTACACGAAGAACGTACGCATAAAACACGAAAATAATCCACAATAAACAACAACAAAAACTGAGAATGAAGCCTGTATGTGGCCCAGATGATTACTGGAAAATTGTCAACATTTGAAATTAAGTAACTAAACACTAAACAAAGATTAAAGCTCAAATATATTTAAAGAATGGAAAGATAAGTGTGAATATAATACACGACATAATTATAATGCTTTTAGGGTAAGTTCACGCATCTCTCTCTCTCCCCCCCCCCCTCTCTCTCTCTCCTGCTCAGCGTCTGGGTAAATATCTGCGACGAACATTGATCTTAAATACTACCCCTATTGCTCAACTTTTCTCCACGACCACCCTTCCTCAGGTACTTTCTCTTATTCTCTCTCTCTCTCTGGATGGTCTTATCTACTGAAGGTGTCCGTAAACCCAGGCATTCCAATGGTTAATATTTCTTTTCTTTATATTTATCTTAATTTCTTCAGAATCTATTTACTTCTGTTTCTACCTCTCACACTGACCAGTTCAACCCCTTCTCTCGCTCACCTTTCTTTCACATCTCTTTCCTTTCTCTTTTGTGTAATCTCGATCCTCGTCTTCTTATTCATCTGCTCGGTCATCTTTCATCTCCCTCTCTCCCCTCCTTTTTGCAGTCTTTTACCTCATCTTTTCCCTGCCAAACTCATTAGTTACATATGTTTCTTTCTTTCATGTTGATCAATTCACCCCCTATTTTCTCAACTTTCATTCGTCTCCCTCTCTTCTCTCTTCTTTGCACTCTCGCCCATCATCTCTCTTATTCATCTCCTCTCTCATCTCTCTTTCATCTCTTGCTCCTCCATCCTCTCTGCAATCTCCCTTCCCATCTCTCTCTAGCCAATAACAACCTCCTAATTTCTCTCCTATTTTCATTTCTCCCTGGAGTGGGCAAAGTGGCGTCCGAATGAATATTAAACACCCCATATTCACGCTCCATCTCAAGCATTCTCAAGACGCCAGCCGCTCCCTCCCCCACGGTCTATGTTTGGGAATTCATTATCTGCCAAAATATACTCGCTTGTGTGCCATCTATTGTTTCCCGAATGGGCGGGGCGCTGTAGACTCTGTGGGCTGGTCACCTGGCTCACAAAAAGACTCACTCAGAATACTCACGGGAGGAAATAGAGGATTGGCGAAGATAAGTCTAAGGGTGGAAAATACGTAAAAGAAAAGGTAGTTTATTTTCTTACGGCCGATGAGAAGATATGGTTAGAGAGCAATTGACTCAAGGCTACCCACTGACTCACAAAGGGACTCAGAATACTCACAGGGGGAAATAGAGGATTGGTGATGATATTGGTTGGAAAATGTTAAAATAAAAGTTAATCTATTTGTTTCTTACAGTCGGTGAGATGATATGTTTACGGTGTTATAGACTCATGGCTACTCACTGACTCACAGAAAGACTCAGAATACTCACAGAAGGAAACAGATTAGCGAAGACACGCATTTGGGTGAAAGATAATAATTTATACTCGATTTTTTCCCCTTTGCTCTGGTTAATGTTTGAAGAAGTGAAAATATGTTTAGGACGCCGTTGACTCTGTGGGCTGGTCGCTGGCTCACAAAAGGACTCACAATACTCATAGGAAGAAACAGAGGGTTGGCAATGATTCGTGCATGGATGAAAGATATGCACAGAAGTGAATTTCGGTCTTTTATGCTTATGGTACTGGCAGATGAAAAAAAAAAATTAAGACTTAAAAAGACAAAGAATTGGGACAACGGAATAGTGATGTATGAGTGACAGTGTTGTGTTTTAATGTGCCAATGTGTGAGACCAAGTGAATGAGGTTCTTGGTGTTTGGAAAGTGTAGGATGTGTGCTTGTAGAGTGCTGGGTGTGAGTGCAATATTAATGAAAAGTAAGTATGGTGCGTTGAACATGATGAGTGAGAATGAGTGAGAAGTGTGATACAAAGTGTGATGTGTAATGTAAGGAAATGAGGTGTGGGGAGCGAGAAAGGCGTCTAATAAGAGAGAGTTAGATGCACGGTAGGAGAGAGTGGGTAAAAGGGTCTGTGTTAAGTGACTGATATGAAATTTGGTTACGTGCTTAGTGGTAGAAATGAAAAAAAGAGGTGCGAGTGGGATGTGTGAGTGAGTGTGCGGTAGGGGTGAGTGAATGAGGAATAGGATGCGAATGAGGTGTGTGAGGTGTCTAGATGGCATGAGAGAGTGAGGTGTGTAGAAGTGATTAGTGCGTATTGCAGTAAGTACTGGGAGAGGGATTGGTGATGGTGTGTACGTGTGGTGTATTGATAAACACACACACACACACACACACACACACACACACACACACACAAAGGTGGAGTCTTAGAGATGGCATTGCTTCACAGGCCAAGGGAATATTGGCAGGATGACAGAGAGTAATGAAATGATGCGTCCGAAACAGGTGCTCCGAATAATGGACAAATTACTTACAAATTATCTACCTTGGAAGATCTATGGTGAGTGAGGAGGGCAAAGATGGACATGCGAGATACCATAAAATAGCGTCTGGTTTCTGTCACTGAAAATCATGTGTGTTTGGAGATAAGGATGTATGGAACGGTGCCAGTAGGGATGAAGGGGCGATTTTAATTCTTTTTTGGAGAAGAAGCTTTTACCCTTTCAGTATGAGAGATCTGGCTTGTGTTTAAAAGAATCATCTGGTAACGGCGTGAAAATGTAGAAACTGCATCGTTGTAGTGAAGGGGTTAGCGAGGCTGGTCACCCTTGCCTTAATTGTTGGGAGGAAGAACTCTAGCCCCAGGCCCCTACGCTCCTAATGGGGCAAAAAGGATTAGACGACGATGATGATGATGATGATGTGAAAGAACCAATGGAAGTTATTTGTTATCCATACAGTCAGACTTCCTTTTTGAGCTTAATTAAATGGTCCGGAGGTGACCAGAATAAAATATACAAGAGGTCTCTGTGATGAAGGGGTTAATTCCACACGTAGGCATGTGAAACTAAACTTACTGAAAGACAGAAATAGGAGGAGGAGAGCAGGTGTCTGTGTAAGGGAACGCAAGGGCAGGGTTGTGGAAAGCCGCGGGTAAGAACACTGTCACGTTTACTCTCCGATTATTTATGAGTTTGGCATGATGCTTCTCGCACATGCAAACATTATCATCTGCTGGTGTGAAACAAAGAGAGAGCTGAGCGAAGGAGAGAAATCTTAAATGGCTGGGAAAAAGGATCAGCCAGGCGAAAGTCTCTTATTGCCTGAGAAAGTCCTATATTTTTTACCTTCTTTATTGGCGGAAATTTAACTTTTATTCCGAGCACAAGTATACAGTGTAGCGGCCTTCCTCCTGTTGCCGGCTGGTGGGTCCATATTTTCACTGGTTTATGCCCTCACGCTCTGCCCCCCCCCCCCCCCCAGTGCTTCACATTGTCTCGACGTTTATGTAAATGCTAAGGTATGCGCAGGCTTGTTGTGGATATGTATGAATACATGTAGGCATTTTATGTGTAAAAAGTGAGGACTGTTTGTAAATGCTACCGAGATATACTGTACTGCTTGTGTGTGCAGTTAACAGAGCATGGAAAGGTATTTGAGGAGTGAGGACGATGCACTGCCTGGACACGGAGAGATAATTTGGTATCTCATCATCCTATCGTACGTCTAGTTATCTCTCTATCAGCGTCTGTATCTCGTGATTTATGAAGAGTGATATCAGCCGACGGGAGTGACGGGGGGTGGGAGTGTCGCAGGAGGCCGGGGTAAGTTCTCACACCCGACCAGAGCCTCCCGGCGAACACAACAAGGAGGAAACTCGTTTGTATGTGAGGGAATGCTACGACCTCTGTGGCAGGAAAGGGGACAGGCAGAAAGGCAGGAATAGGAGGCATAGAAAAATAAAAATCATCAACTCAAGAAAAAGAAGAACGTACATTGATATTACTGTTGAGGAACTCTTTCATCTTAGACAACTGCCAAAGATAAATATCAAATAACTATAAAGTGATGTGATAAGAATTATAAAGCACGTCATGTATGAGTTAATATGATGAAGGCCAGCTGATTCAGGATGTATAATAAGAAGACGGGCTGCTGTGAGACCTAACACTTATAGAAGACAGACGCTTTGGATGACACAGAACATATACGAAGTGACCAGTTTTAATGAGCTCATTTAGAGGATAAAGTATATGAGTGGAGGCGGCCACATTATTCTGAGGGTAAGGCAAGACCCGGGGGCCTCCAGAGCACTGACCTCCAAAAAAACACGTTCGTGGGCTAAAAAAACGATGTTAACAAGAGCCATATTTCAGGCCGGGTCCGCGTGCGAACATACTTACGAGCCGACCTGCTCAGATTTACCACATAACTCATAGTGGGCCTTAGGTTACGCGTGAGAGGGAGGCAGGGGGTGAAGGGCCAGGGATAAGTGGGGGAGGGTGGGGAGCTCTGGTGGGGAGAAGGGGGTGGGATAGATGGTGGGGAGGAGGGAGAATGGCGGGCCTAGTAGGGAGGAGGGAGAGACGGCTGTGGCAGGGAGAGGGGAAAGGATAGCTAGTGGGGAGAAGAGATTATTGGTGGGAAGAAGGTGGAGGGGTGGCTGATGGGGAGGGGATGAGAGGAAGGGGAGGGGCGCTGGTGGGGAGGAGGAGGAGAAAGATGAGAGGGAATGGGTGCTGGTAAGGGGGAGGGGGAGGGGGGACGCTTGTGGGGAGAAGGAAAGGGTAGGGGGAACTGGGGAACTGGTGGGGAGGAGGGGAAGGTCGTGTGGATGATGGTGGTTAAGTCGGTGGTGCAAGGGTGTTAGATATTGGAGGTTGTAGTTCTGATTACGGTGATAATGACGTGGTAATGTTTTAAAATTATTGGTGTTGTGGTGGAAGTGACGAGGCAGGGGAAGGGAGATGATGATGGTGAATGCTGAGGTGGAAGTCACGACGGGAAGAGGCGACTCCTATCCAAAAATGACTTAAGTAACACACAGGCACAGGGAACCGCAGATGGATAAGCACCAAGACAGTTAACCCCTTCAGTCCGGTGAAGAAATTTTCATTCTGGTCCAGGTACTTTCAATCAGTTTTATATAACTTAAGAAAAGCCTCTCTCAGTAAGTATTTTATGAAACCAGTATAGCCAACGCAGTTCGGAAAAATAACTCCTAAAAAGAATCCAAGAGTCATGAGGTAGCAGGAATTAAAAAAAAAAAAAAAAAAATCACCGGCACCAAGACAATTAGGCAGAGAGCTGGCCTAGTGACTCGCACCTAAATTTCCAAGCAAGCGTAGTCACCAGGCTACATATTTATAAAGATTCTTGAGCTTGTGCTGTGTGCCAGTTTGCCTGTATATATACATTTGTCTTCATTCTTACAGCTACCATACATTTCACGACCAGAGTTAAAATATGGCAGAGAATATAATAATAATAATTAATAATAATAATAATAATAATAATAATAATAATGACAAAAACAATAATAACAACAACCTAGGGTGGGAAAGGAGGTCCGGATGATGATGATGATGATCATGATAGTAATAATAATAATCAAAGGGACACTCAGCGGAACGCATCTCTTCAACAAGGGCACCGTAATTCCGGATCCAGAAGCTGTATTACAATCCGGACGGGTCCCAAAGTTACTCGATTGTTCCCTGGGAGATGGGCTATCTACCCACCAAATTTGGTCCAAATAACTCTTTTAGTTTTTGAGTAATCCTGCTAACAGACTAACAAACTAACAAACAAACATGGGTGAAAACATACTCTCCTTGTCAAAGAGAATAAAAATATTAATCATAATAATAAACTGGCCTGGACACTTGTTTATCCTGCAAATTACTTCTGGTCCTGAAAAATACCAAACAGAGAGAAAGATTCACAAATATATTTCCGATCGAGTCCCTGTTGTAAAATAAATTTGTTACTGCAGGAAGAACTAGAGACACGGGAAGAGTCTGGATTCTTCTTTCCTTGTTCCTCCTGCAGAAAAAAAAAAAAATTGTATAAAGTACGATAAGTTTCCTCTCGTTACTAAGATTTCTTTTTGTAAGAAGAACAGGAGGCATGAGAAGACCCTGCACCTTCCTTTCCTTATCTCTGCTACACAAACAAATCACAGTTTTGACTGATAGTGGACAGGGACGCCTTCCGGAGGTATCACCAATATAACCGGATGACTTTGTTGCCTGGTTATACAAAAATTCCTCGGCTCCAGCTCTATTCCTTGGAAGGAGGAAGATGGATTGCAGGATAGGGAAGTTTCAACCTGCACTACACAGGGTTCACGTCCAGATTATCCTTACAGCACAAGAAGGACAACATGATTAGGACTAAGAACAGATCGTCAGTCCGTTCAAGAATCCGGCCCCAGGAAGAAAACGGTGAGTTGAGCCGCCCCAGTCCCCCAGATGTAGCTCACAGATGCGGCCGGGTAAAAAAGTAGCTGCCAGAAGAGAAATTTAGTGGTGATTTACAGGTGTCAGGTCCTGTGACACTTGAGCAGGGGAAGAAAAATTCCTTGAAATGTTTGATGGCCTGAGAAGCTTAATGGGCGTGGTGCAGACGCATGGTGAGGGGTGGGAGTGGTGTGATGGTGGTGGTGGGGTGGTGTTTGTGTAGTAGTGACTGTACGGGTGCTGTGAGGAGCTGGAAGTTGGGATTAATGAGGGCCGCAGTAGATGTAAGAGGTATGCATTATCACCATCATCTTCATTATCAGCGCTATCATTACCATCACTACCGTCATCATCATCATCATAATCATCATTAAAATGCATGTACGATAAAGAGACAGATTACGTGGACAGCATGATAAGTACACAGCTTGTTGCAGTAGTATCGTGACCCAAAACGAAGAATGAATGGAGAGATTTGGTAAGGAAAACTTAGGAGAGAGAAAATCAAGGAAGTGAACAATTTCAAAGAAAGGAATATTCCAGAATGTGATGGAAGATACAGATTATACGACCGAAGTTTCTAGAGATGGAATAGGGAGAATGCGACGGAAGGTGCTGCATATATGACTATATACTGAAGAGGAGGAATAAAGCAGAATGTAACAGAAGGTGCAGCTCATTTCAGTGACTATTCAAGAAAAGGAATAAGTCAGAATGTAACAAGGAATATAGCTTACATGACCGCGTGGGAGAGGGTAAGAGGTAAGGTACAAGGGAAGGAATGGTAGTGGTGGTGGTGGAGGGGCAGGGTGGTAACAGTACACCTGGACCCATATACACAACCTTCCCACAAAACCTGAGTCTCAAAGTCACTTTTCACTTTCTGGAACTCTAATGAATGACTCACCTTCCCCCGCCTCATTTTCGCTCCAGACTATGGAAAATGGTGTCTGCTCATTGTCATCGTATTCATCCAGTGCAGACAAGAATTTTTTCCCATGCTAACTACAATCCCCTTGGAGAAAAAAGAATGAGATATAAAACACACCATCGTAAAAGAGGGATTAATGGGAATTGTTTTTAACTCTTGCAGTATGACAAGTTTCTTCTAACATGATATATCGTCTTGTGGCAGGTAAAAGTATCGAAATATACACGACATTCTACTAAACAGCTACATGCAATGGAAAACAAAGTAAGCTTCTGGTTACGTATTATATATACCACAAAATATACAGTTATGTAACCATCGATAACATCAATCCGTCTGCTTATATCAAGACCAGTGTTAAATAGAAACTGATGGGTAAGGTGTTAGATTTAGACGTCCACATTTTTAAGCAGAACATGACTCGCTAGGAGACAGAAACATTTAAAAAGAAAGCGAAAGTGCAGCAATATTTTGGGCCATCGTCAGGTGTTAAGGTGTTGAAGTATGTCATGGTGTTGTGGTGTGTCCTGGTGCTGTGTTGTTCTGGTGTTGTGGTGTGTCCTGGTATTTTGGTGTGAACTGGTGTTGTGGTGTCCCCTTGTGCTGTATTGTTCTGGTGTTGTGATGTGCCTTAGCGTCTTGTGTCCTGGTGTACTGGTGCATCAATGTATTGTGCTGTATCTCTGCTCTTGTGTGTGTGTGTGTGTGTGTGTGTGTGTGTGTGTGTGTGTGTGTGTGTGTGTGTGTGTGTGTGTGTGTGTGTGTGTGTGTGTGTGTGTGTGTGTGTGTGTGTGTGTGTGTGTGTGTGTGTGTGTGTGTGTGTGTGTGTGTGTGTGTGTGTGTGTGTGTGTGTGTGTTTTCCAAGTGTTATGGGGTATCCTTGTTTTGTGATATGTCCTGGTGTTGTGGTGTGTCCTGGTGTCTTGTATCCTGGCCATGTCCTTGTACTGTCGTTTGTCTTGGGGTTGGTGTTGTCCTGGTGTCGTTGTGTGTCCTGCTGTTGTCCTGGGTGGCGGTCAGTCTGCCAGCCTTCCCAAGTGGGAGAAGTGTGGAGCCAGTTTTTATGCGGAGGAAAGTTGTCAGCGGATAGGACGGGATGTTGGCTCTCCCAGGACAGGCTAGACCCCCTGACTTATTCCCTCACCCCTTTATCCTCTCGCTATCGTAACCTATCCTTCTGCTTCCTTATCCTTTCAGTATCTAATCCCTAACCATCCATTCAATTTCCTTATACTCGTATTCCTCCTACCATCTTTTCCTTATCCTCTACACTCGTAATATAACTCTGTCTTCCTATTCTCCTCTTATCTTACTCTTCTAACTCTTCTCTCATCTTCCCAGCATCTTTTTCCTCTCCTCTTATTCCCCTTTCTTTTTCCCCTTATTTATCCTTCCCCATTAATCTCCCTCACCTTATTCTCCACCCTCTTATCCTCTTCCCCGTATCCTCTATGGTGCGGTCAGTCTTCTCCTGTTCCAGTCATGTGAGGTGAACCCGGCTATCCTTGAAGCTATTTCTGCTTAGGAAATATTTAATGATGAGTCGGTTTCTTACTATCATTATTACCCTCGATATTATGAACATCAACATTATTACTATTACTATAATTTTTGTTCGCTGCTGTTGGTATGACCATTTCTTTTACGATATCCCGTAAGTTTTTAAATCGATCATATAATTTTATGTTAAAGAAAAGGCGACGCGAAATATGCATTGGTGATATCTGTAATTAAATGGATGTGCAAAGGAAAGGATGACAGTACAGCAAGAACAGGTTGCACAATATTACAGGTCTGAAATGGTCAGTAAATAAATAAAAAAAATATGGTTAAACGAATCAAAGTAAAAACGAAGACATGGAAAACAGGATGTGGGGAAAATGAGGAGTAGGTAGGCAGTGGCAGGTAGGACGAGGCTGGATCGCTAGGGCTAAGGATGGGTGATAAATGTGGAGTAAGTGGAGCAGAATGGATGGGTTCAATGCGTGGTGTGGAATAAGTAAATAGGTACCAGTGAGATGGTATGGAGAAGGTGGAGGGCTGGATGAGAGGAGGGGATGAGGGATGGATGGGGAATGGCTGGGATGGGAAGGGAAGGGAATGGGAATGGCTAGGAAGGAAAGGGACAGGAAAAGGAATGAATTGGGAGGAAAGGGAAGGGAAGGGGACGGGGGCTGTAGCTGGGTAGATGCATAAATAGGGGAATGTGGACGAAGGAACGAGGAATTTGTGACACTGAGTCTCTCTCTCTCTCTCTCTCTCTCTCTCTCTCTCTCTCTCCATTCCCGAGGTCCAGTAGTCCACTTTCGACACACCAACAAAGTGAAATGTCGAGTGAAGTAAAGATGGAGAGAGTAGAGGAGGAATGAAACAGGAGAGAATATACAGATAAGTGATGTGAAATGTAAGGTGTAAAAGAGGAGGAAACAAAGGCGTGTAGAAGAATGAGCAGAAAATAAAAGTAATGTGAAAAAATACACATAGGAGGAATGTGGAGAAATACACCGAGAGAAAGTGTAGTTACAGAGAGTGGAGTGAGGGATTAATGGAAGTCTACAAAGAAGGAAGGAAGGAAGGGAAGAAGGAAGAAAAGGAGAAAGGAAGGAAGGAAGGAAGGAGGGAAAGAAGGGAAGAAGGAAGAAAAGAAGGAAGGAAGGGAAGAAGGAAGGACAGGTGGCCAGAAAAGTTCAAAGCATAATATGTGAAAAGAGTGGAAAAGGAGAAATTTGAAGAACTGATACGTAAGTGTGCTAGAAAAGGCAGAGATGAGAATAGTGAGAGGGTGTGCACTGAATGGCGAGTAGAAAAGGAGTGAGTTAATGGATGGAATTGTGGCTGGGTAGATACGAGATAACGTTTAGGCGAGGGGAGAGCGGAGGAGGAATAGGTGGGAGAATATACGGGTAAAATGCGCATGAAGGGTTGAGGGAGGAAGAGAATGACTATATAGTGAATATAGTGAATGATTGGTTAATGAAGAGGATAGTGGGTGCGAAGTGTGGTAAATGCAAGGAATGGAGGTCGGGTAGAGGCGGTAATGATAAGGTGTACGGAGAGCGAAGGGGGAGTATGTGGAAAAGAAATGTCGAGAGAAATGGGTAAAGGGGGATGATATGCAAAAAATGGGTTACGGAGAGGACGTGCAGTGAGAGGAGAAGTGAAATAGGTGAGGTAAATGTGAGGTAGGTAGAGTGGGCGGGCGGATGTAACGTAAGGAGATCGAGGTAGTAATAAGTGGAAGAACAGAGTGGAGAAATGGGTAGAAGGAAGGAAGCTAGAGCTAAGAAGGAAAATGCAGTGGGGGAGATGTGTAAAAGGTGATGGAAATGTAAGGAAAAGTAGTCGGGTGGAGGTGATGTAAGATCATTTAACGAATGTTTAGAAGAATGGTGTGGAGATTTGGGTACAGGGAGGGAAGCTGAGGAGTGAAAGAAAGTGCAGTGAGTGAGGGGAAGTGCGGTGAAGGAGAAGTGTAAAAGATGGGGTAAATTTAAGGCAGGAAAGGGTGGTCGGGTGGATGTGGAGTGGTGGGTGAGTGGACATGACAGGTGCTGCCAGCGTGCGGTGGGTCGGGCAGGTGGGTAAACACTGACTCGCTCCCGCCCTCCTCTCGCCTCGCCTCCCATCCACTCACTTTATGGCACCTTTTTGCCGATATTCTCGCCAATTGTACGCCAATATTTGTTATCTTAGGACGGCCCGCCTGGATAAGATCGCGGAATGACAGGTCAATATCGTTAGGATTGGGGTAGATCCTGAGAGGCTCCTTGCGTAGTTTTAGCTTCTTCCAGTCCGATGCAGCCTTTTTTTCTATTTTTTGTTTTTAATTCAACTTAGGCTGGGATTCTATTAGTGAATGGCTCCACCCAACCCAACAAGATCGAAAAATCTCTCCCAAGCTGAATAAAAAGGATCTGAAGGCTACAAGAATGTATCAAAATCGACATCATCTGGCCGAGTGAGTTAAGTGGTGAGAGTGAGAGGCTGCGACAGGTAGGAATGATGTCAGAGGTGCGGCTGCTTCCTGTATCATCCTCACAGACTTCATGAATCTACATCATAAAATCGATCACTGTCTGTTACCTGTCGGCCACCTGAATTTAATAACTAATTGAAAACTGACCCAATATAAAGGGAAGGCAACAGCGCTCGTTTATAGAATTATCCAAAACAACTTACACAAATATTACAACATATTTCCAAGTTGTGATTTCACGAGAGGCATGGCTGGTGGTAAATGTGTGGCGCAGGTGAGGGTGGGAGGCGGCGGGAGCCGGGCAAGTGAGCGGCGTGCAAGCTTCACCTCCCACCTGCCCTCCCACTCTTATGTTCTCCCACATTACGGTTTAATCAGCAGAAAATTTACAGCGAAATATCCTTATGTGCAGAAGACACGAATGGATGCCATAAAAAAGCATGTTAATAAATTCATCAGCGGGGAACTATAAACACCAGGATAATTGCTAGTCTCATAGTCAGCGGAGTCGTTTTATAGCCGAGCAAACATGGGCACAGCGACGGCCGGCGGCCTCCGCCAGCACGGCCCGCGTCACCACCGCCAAGACAACATTATCCCGCCCAAGCCAGGTGGCGGTTGCACCAGGGAAGGCGGAGGCGTGGGCGTGGGCGGGGCCCTTGTGTTACCGCCAGCCACACGAAGAACCGTAGATATCCACTTTAAGTTGTCCATAAGATTACTTGTTTATACTTTAATTTAAGCATGTACCAAATACTTCACAATGAAATGTGAGTGGATGTTAAAGTGATGTAATAAGAAAAAGAAGAAGAAAGATCTGTGATAGAAGTTAACAGTTATGAAGACTCGTTTATCGCAAAAAATCGTTAGGCTACTTCCACAAAACGATTCCCGTTTTACCCACAGTTAATGATGGTCAGTAACTAGCACTTCATTACCATGTTACTACTCTCTCTCTCTCTCAATATCGGTAAAATAAAGCTCTTAGCAGCACAGAGGGGAACAGTAAGGTGTAATATACAAAATAAATTGTTAAGCAAGGGTCGCTAGAGATTTCTAAGACGAGATTATGACCCTAACATTCCCACTTCCTGGTGAGTATTGTGATGGGGAACTGTGAGATGCTCTGTCTGTGGCGCGATGCAAAATCAGGATGAAGTAAAGGAATTACAGCATAGAAACTATACTCTTTTTAAATTAACTTGGCTTATAATTACCACCTCTTCATCTTCAATGCTCTGCTGAAACAATAGCTTAACACTAGAATATGGCGCTGGGGAAAGGATGTAGAGCCGTAGCACTGTCTTTTTCTGCCACTGAGCTACGTGAAATATACCGCAAAAGAAGGAAAGTCTGGGACAAGTTAGAGTAAAAAGATCATACTGCACATCAGACACAAGTGTATTATCGTCAGCAAAATCTCGCAAACAGTCCCCTGCCAACGCGGTGTCCTGTTTTAGATATTGTTTTATTTATTTTTTTTCTCCCTGAGTATCAGAGGGTATCCTTTCTTCCAGCGATGAGGTAATGGGATTAGAGCGAAGACACTACTACATCTCAAACACAAACTCTACTGTTACAAGCAAATCATATCCGACGGTCTCTTGCCAGCGTGGTATCCTCCCTCCGATATCGCTCTTCGTTCCTGATTGTCATAGAGTACCTTCCCTTCTCGTACTCTGTGTTCTTCATATTGCTCTTATAACATCTCAATCGCCACAGCCTTCAAGAAAGTGTTGGCATACTTTTGGCTGCAATTGTACAATGTGACGAAGCGCGTACTATGCTGCTTTTACTGTCACTTGCCCTAAAACTGTCACCTCTCCAACTAGAATGCTGAGCTTTAACAAGAGCTTAACAGTGGAATATGATGCTTGTCACAAACAAGTTCAGTGCAAAGAATGTAGAACCGAAGCTCCGTCTTTTTCTGCCAGTGAGCTATGTGAAATAAATGGAAAAGGGGCGGAAATCTAGGCCAGGTTAAGGTGAGAGGACGATAAGTTTACAAACGGATGATCATACCCTTTTACCTTAACTTGGCTTAAAACTGCCATCTTTACATCTCGAAAGTTGAATTGTAAAGCAGATTAACACTACAATACTGTGCTAGTTACGAAGAAATGCAATGAAAATAACGCAGAACTGTAGCATTGGCCATTTCTGCCGTTTAGACATGTGGAATAGATTACAAAAAGACAAAAATCTGGGCGAGGTTTAGTCACGAAGAAGTGCTACGTAAATTAAGTTGAATCGTAGCATTCCACTGAAACACGTGGAATAGGTTGCAAAAGAACGAAAATCTGGGCCAGGTTAAGGTGAAAGAACCACAGAAAACTGAAAATGGAAAATAAAACGTCAGAAACTAGTCTATAGGCCTAGAGACGGATGACAGGCAGACGCGGTAGAGTGGTTTAAGTGACCACAGAGGCGGGGGCACGAGGCTGAGCTCAGCAAGTTTCTCCATGACGTAACTGAAGACGCTCTCATGACGCCGCACATGACTGGACCAGCCAGCACTCCCAGGGCTGAGGTCGGCCGCAAGGTCACTTTCCCAGCGCTGAGGCATCACTTGCTGCTGCCGGACCTCACACCATCGCACTATAATATTCTCACGCTATAATATTATCAACTACGTTAATATTCAAAGCTACACTAATATACGCAGCTATAGATATATTCTCAGTTACTATAATATTGTCAGCTACACTATAATATTCTCAAGTGAGCCATAATATTCTGACATAATATTCTAAGCTGCACTAGAATATACCGTTAGCTACACTATAATATTATCAGCTACACTATAATATTCTCAAGTGAGCCATAATATTCTGACATAATATTCTAAGCTGCACTAGAATATACCGTTAGCTACACTATAATATTATCAGCTACACTATACTATTCTCAGCGCGATCCCTTGTGGCTCACGACTTTGAACCGTTAACCTTTCGAGCTCATATTTTCAGCCACACTATAAAATTCTCAAAACTACATTATTCTCAGCTATACTATTATTCTTGGCTACACTAAAATATTCTCAGCTCATACGGTACCTCATCCCCTACTCTTCCACCATCATTATCATCACTTCTCAGCTCAAACTTCATTCTTCTATATACGCCAAAGCACATTTCCTCAAACAGGCTGTTATAATGAGACTAGTACTCGCTTGTTAAGGGTAAAACTACGACTGTTATTTTCTGCTGTCTATCAAAAAAGTCCGAGGAGTCAAGTTTTAAAATAACCTTTCACATACACACACACACACACACACACACACACACACACACACACACACACACACACGAAAAAAATTTGTCCTTGTCACCTGGGCTCGACGCTGGCACCAGTCCGTCCACTAACCTTCAGAAGAATTTACAACATTGTTCCCTAGGTTGTGCAAATATTCAAATGCCTTGGTCTCTGGCTTGTTTATATTTAGATCTCGATTCTCCGGATCCTTGGTATTTAAGTCTGGCCCTCCTGACCTTTTGATGCTGGAGAGGGACGCCTTCAAGTGGTGGCATTGATATAACTGGACCCCTCCACTGGCCGACTATACAGACGTCCCTTACCTCCCACCCGACCCCACTAAAGAAGAATGGTGGACTGCATGCTAAGGACAGCTTCAGCCTGTGGTCCATCGGGTTCACAGCAACAACTGACCTTCTTACCTGCATCCCTTCACCCCTGCCTCACCCACACTTGTAATCGTCCACTCAGCCAGTTTTTACCTGTGCCTTCTACCCCTTGCGTTCATGACCCAGGGCCGCATTTATGAACCCACCTAAGCTCAAGCCGTGCGTAAGAGTGCTGGTATGTACATCTGGATTCACTCATACGGCTACCAAACAATCTAGCAAATCAGAGTGAATAATAAAGCGACAAAACGGGAAGCAAAACGATCTGTGATAATAGTCAAATCTTGGCGAGACTTACTTTCCTGCAATTTGATTAGGATGTTGTTGTTTTTATAGCCCTAGTTTCATCATTAAGTAAACCCACTGGATTGAAGTATGAAGTTGTCCCCCTCCTGCGGTTCATCATCCTTTCGGGGGACACGGAGGGAACTGAGGGATGTTTGTCTAACCGGGCATCTCCACCACACAAGCTATATCGGTGCCACCACATGAAAGCCTCCCTCGCTAAGCACTATTGAGATTCTTTATAACTACGGCCTCTACGCTACTTCGGATGTAACAGGCAGACTCAAGTTTTTACTGCATGCTCTTGACCTGGTGCTCCTGGATTGTTTTCCTCGGCGTTCAAGGTTGTTTGCCCTGTTTGTTTATTTCAGTTAATGCCATTTTCATTCAGCTCAGAACGATTACATGAGTTTGAGTGTTAATGCTGCCTCCCTTAACCCTCTCATGGTCGCAACAACCCTAGTATTTTATTCATTGTTATTATCATTTCATGTATTATTCATTCATTAGATTATTTGAGCCAAGGCCTGATATTTTCTTTTTCTTTCTCTTTTCAATCGAGGTGCGTGAAAGAAGCCTGGGAGAGTTAGTTCACTGATGACATACTCTAGCCTTGCCTGAGTGGACTTATTCATCTGTTAGTAGAGAATGCTGTACCCGATTCAAGAAATAATAATGTAACATAAATATCTGAGTAGTCCGTATGGTTTTTACTCTTATACAATACGGTTTGCACGCTTCGATTTCACCCTACCTGGCTCAATCGCGACCAGCAATATAGTTGTACTCCATTATGGTCATCACTAATAACTTCATCCCTTCACTGCGACATATGTTTTTTTTTTTCTATATTTTTTCGGAGTAACAGAGACTATTATATTTGGAAAAAGAAGGATCTCTTGTACTGGGAGGGGGAGTAAAACTGAACTTAGATCCCTTCACGTTTTAAAGCATCCCCTAATTTGGAAAAAAAAAAAAAAATAGCATGAAAGTAGTAATAATTAAATGAAAAAAAAAAAAAAAATGCTACACGGTACTGAACTAGTTAACGGGAAGGTTTATGTTAGAATGCGAGAAAAATCATGTACTGATAGTTTCCAGTCCACGAATATTTCTATCACAGGACAGGAGAAATGTGAGAATAAGTGATGTCGAGTAATGGTTAGATTCATTATGCCTGAAAAAAAAAAAATGAGAGAGAGAGAGAGAGAGAGAACACGAGTGAAAAATGAAAAAAAAAAAATCAGCAGCAGACACAGACAGAAAAGAATGCTTGGAGAAAACAGGTGTTGCATCTCCCGTCCTCATATCGAGATGGTAGCCCTCAAGCCCCTCACCTTCGTCCCGGGGCCTCACGCTACGGGAGGAGGGGCTACCGTGGGAGAGGACGGTGCTGGAGGCGGCCAGTGGAATCGTGCACGGCGGCAATAAGTTATTCGAGGAGTCATGGCATTGTAATTAACATTCCCGCACAGAATATCCCCCACACTGGGCCAGGCGATGCCCTGGCCGCAAACGTCACACGCCCACCCTCCCTAACCCTTTGTCTTATGCCCCGGCCACAACAGTCCTCGCATCCAAATACATTCATACCTTTCCCTTCATTTCTGGTGCTGGAAAGAGACGCCTTCATGTAGTGGCATCGATAAAACTGGGCGGTGGAACCGTCCGGTTATTCAAACGTCCTTAAGTTCCCTTCCTATCCCCGAATGGAGATAATGGGCTGCAGGACAGGGACACCCTCAGCCTGAAGTTCATCGGGTTTGAATTCAGATGAACCTGGGGCTACAAGTACTACAACTCCCTCCATTTCTCGCACTCTAATGAATTAAACATAGGTAACTCTCATATAAACTCACTCCATTCCCTGCACCTCGTATCGCACTCTGAGGAAATACATCATAACATAACTCTCACAAATATCCCTTAATCTCTTCTCGCATTCTGGAGAAACACAATACACGCGACTCTCACAAACACACTCATATTTTACTCTTACCTCTTCTCGCACTCAGGAGAAACACAATATACGCGACTCTCACAAACACACTCATACCTTTCTTATCTCTTCTTGCACTCTAAAGAAACACATCATACCTAAATCTCACAACACACTCACGACTATCCCTTCATCTCTTCACGCATGCCGGAGGAACACAAAACTCGTTACTCTCACAAACACACTTACACATTTCTTTTAAACTCCCCTCGTACTCTGAAGAAAAATATCACAAAGAACTCTTACAAACACACTCATTTCTTTACAGCAACGTTTCATGCATAATTTCATCAGCTCTACCATGTGCGCCAGTTCTCTGTGACAAATCTGACAATCTAGGTGTCGTTTATCAGCAAATTATGAGGCTCTGTTGCATATCTTCCTTATCAGCTTATTTCCGAACCAGATACGTTGAGGTTTCTGTCCACAATATTTATACAAACCACAGAAATATTGTACATATATATAAGTAAGAAAAGATAATACAGAAATGTAACACGCAGCATAAATCACCAAGGAAGAAGTGCTAGAATAATGTCCTAAAAGTCAGGTATGTTGCACCTGAAGGCAAATATCACTGAACGTTCTTGAAAATGGCACTGACCACCAACACCAAATAAGAAAAAATAAAATGATATCTCAGCTAGAACGGTACCCTACTGATAGCCTAAGTAACGTACGTCATATATAACATAATAAGTGTCACTTCCACCAAATTTAAGTGAAAAATTATCTGTATTTTTTTTCTTTACTTATGAAAAACCTGGATTCAGTCGAGAGATAAACCGCACCTTAATAAACTTTTATCTCTTCCTTCAGCAGGTCTTTCAACCCTGAGAGTCGGCGAGGCATCTAGAACAAAAGAGCATCGTCGTAACGTGATCGAGCCCAACCCGGTGTGGATCCTGTTATTTAATTATTCAGAGAGTCATTAACCAAGACACTGGTCCCCTATAATTTGGAGTCCTGTGGGAGGGACAATCCTGTGGTTTTAATGTCCGTAATTAATGGCAGTTGAAAAGTCGATTAGTTCATTAATTCCGCTGGTTCCATTGTGCTAATTTCGAATATATAATCCCATTTCAGTAATTACAAGCCCCAGGTCGAGTTCCCACGGTGCTGGGTAAAACAGCGACCAGTTAGGACAAAAGGGAGGACAGGGCGATGAGAGGGAGAGGAAACCAGGTGCACGAAGGAAAGAAACTTAGGGAAAATACGAGAGGAATGAGAAGGGGAGGGAGAAGGAGAGGGAAAAGTAATTAAAATGGCAAGAAAAAGAGGGAAAATTTTGACTATGTGAAGGAAAGAGAATAAAAATGAAAAAAGGAAAAGGAGACGCGAAAGGGGAAAGAGGACAAAGTGGTAATGTGTGAAGAAGAGAGGATGATATGTGCACGATTGAAAGAAATGGAAAGAAAAGCAATGAACGCGGGAGACTTGGAAAAAAGGAGAGGGAAAAAACGGAGAAAAGAGAGGAAGAGAACGAGACAGAAAATGAAGGAGAAAAAAGACAAAAAAAGAAACGTGAAGTGTTCATAAAGGAACGAGCAGGGAATGAGACAACAATAATTTGGTAAGGTGGAAGAGACAAAATAAAAGGAGGAGGAGTAACAGGAGGAAAAAGGAAGGAGAAATATGGGGCCTCTCTTGAGATGAATAAAATCGTCTGGTGGCAGCAAGAAAAAATGAAAAAATTGACGTAATCGTTGTGAAAAAGTTACCCCTTCAGTCCCAGGACGTACTTTGTATTGTATTCAGGTCAATACAAAGATAATAATAATAACAACAACAACAACAACAACAACAATAATAATAATAATAATAATTATTATTATTATTGGCTCAGGAGACCGCCACGGAGCAAGGGGGTTAAGAGGGAGAGTTTGCCCAGTTAATTCATACCGTACTGTTTGTCCGCTTATTCCTGCACCCGTAATGATGCCATTTAGCTCCGGCCGTAATGACAAGAGCCGGTATAGTGATGGATGTGACTGGGATCATGACCAATAAGAATGCCATCAGGAACAGCAGCTCATAAAAGGGTCTAACACGAACATATATCACTCGACCCCCAGCATGCCCTCTCCTATCAACCCACGCAGCTGGTATGAGAAGGTTAGCTGGTATGACAGAGTTAGATGGAATAATGAGTGAAGTGTTATTAAGATAGTGTGATAGATAGCAGGTATGATGCGGTAAGGTGGTATGATACTTAAGTTTAATGATAGGAATAACTGGAATGACAGAGTTTGCTGGTATGACAGACTTAGCTGGTATGAAAGACAACTGGTATGACAGACAATTAGTATGACAACGTTACATGGTACGACAGAGCTGCCTGGTATGGCAGTTAGCTAGTATGGTTGAGCTAGTTGGTATGATGGAGCAAGGTGGTATGATAGAGTAAGCTGGTATGATAAAGCAAACTAGTATGATAGAGTTAGCTTGTGTGACAGAGCTAACTGGCGAGGCGATGCATCATACTTAGAGGCTCCCCACGTCAATGCAAAACAAAGGAGTATTTCGCCTCAGTTTGTGTGTATAAATGGCCCCCGTTACCTACACCTGGCTGCAATTATTCTTTCGCTCTGACTATAAATTGTTGCTGCTGTTACTCCTGCTGCCTGGGTGGGAGGAAGGCAGCGGCTCACCCACGTAGGGGCTGGGGAGCTGAGGCATTGATGGGGAGTTGGGAGGTAAGGCGTCGATGGGATGGCAAAGAGAGGATAGGAAGCTGAGGCGATGATGGGAAGTGAGGTGATGATAGGGTGCTGAGATGAGAAAGGGAGCCGAGGTGATGATGGGGAACTGAGGTGATGATGGGGAACTAAGGTGATGATGGGGAAATGAGGTGATGATGGGAAACTGAGGTGATGATGGGAAACTGAAGTGATGATGGGGAAATGAGGTGATGATGGGGAACTGAGGTGAGGACTGTAGACACTGGCTCACTCCAAGGAAATGTGTGAGATTATTTATCAAGACAAGGATGAGAAAGTGGTCGGAACACCAACTTTCATCGCTCATACTACTACTACTGCTGCTACTACTGCTACAACTACTACTACTGCTGCTACTACTGCTACAACTACTACTACTACAATTACTACAACTACACCCACCACTATTACCACTACTACTAATACTAATACTGCTATTACAACCACCACCACTACTACTACTACTAATGCTGCTACTGCAACAACTGTTACTAGTACAATTACCACTACAACAACAACAACAACAACAACTACTACTACTACTACAACTACTACCACGGTACCATTGCAACTTCTGCCACTACAGTACTATACAACTACTACTACTAATACAAATACTACAATTATTTCTACCACCACCAATACTACAACTAACTGCCACTTACGACCTAATGATGATCACAGAAAAGAACCATTATCACACGAGAACAGTAAAGGCCATAAAAATAAGAAAATATTGGCGTCTGGAAGCCTGCCGACGTGGGAGGTACAACATGCATCTCAGCTTTACATTCATCGGCTGACTCGGGTGCAGCGTCCAGCATATTAATTAAAATTTCACTAATACGTAGCAGCCGCAGCACCAACAATGTATTCTGTACCTCGGTATCGAACCCAGGCGTAGCGGCTTATTAAAGATGGCGATACGGGGGAGCAACATGGGTGAGGGTGGCTGTTCTGGCGGCCACCTGTGCGCACCTCGCTCCCCTTTTGTGTCGGGCCATATGGTGCGTCTCGGCAAAAATAAAAGCTTCCATTATCATGGATTATATTCCCACTGTAACGTAAATGACACTTCCTCCTCATGAAACTAATGAACAAGTATAGAATCCATGTAATGCTGTCTGTGGTGCCCCATAACAAGTGCTGGATCTAAGAAATTCTGCCTGTGGTACCCCTTAACAGGTGCAGCAACGAGAATGTAATCTCTCTGTGCTGTCCCATAGTTAGTGCAGGATCTATGCATTTGTCTGTGGTGTTCCATAACAAATGCTGGATCAATATAATTCTACCTATATTGCCTCATAACAAGTACAAATCTATGTAAATCTGTCTGTACTGTTCCGTACTTCGTGGTCTTGTCACTGGTTCAGGTTATTATGGGGTCCGCCTGATCTGGTTCCAATACTGAGCAATTATTGGGTACGGAGGCCGACATGTAAGTGCCCGCAGGTAACGACTACTCGTTTGCAATATATGAATATATTTTCACCAAAAACCTCAGAAACCGGCGATCTGCCTCTATAATCAACAAACAAAAGTTCTGGTTTTACAAGAAAATATTGTAACGTACATCCATGCAAATGATTATGTGCTGTCTACTTTGTCTGGAGATGATTATAGACCAGAATCATTCAATTATGAAAAATTTTCTCCCTTATGACAAGGAAAAGTTTTGATAGCTGCTTAAGGGATAATTACCTCCCACGGTAAAACATAAGTTTGTTTTTATTGCGGGCTGTAAAGAGTTGGTGATTGGTCCACGCCCTCACGAGTCACCTGGGAGTACCACCTTAGTGGGAGTCTTCTGGGGGAGGGAGGGTCAGAGGTAGAGTAATGGGAAAATGGGTATCTAAGGGGTGTGGAGGCTGTGTGTGGTGAGGTATGACTGAGCAAGTGTGTGCGAGATGATTTTTGGATGTCGGTTGGGTAAGGGGGAGGGAGATCAGGCCAGAAATGTATGTATAGGGTGTGTGGAAGGGTGTGGTGTTTTTGAGGGTGCGTAAGGGAGTCTGTGCACAGCAGATATGTTCGAGCTAGTCAGTGTAAGTGTGTGTAAGAGTGGAAGTGTGGTGAACTGTTAGGGAATGGAGGAGGGGGGAGGCAGTTCAGGGCAGAAGGCAATGGGTGTGTGGCTGAGTGCGTGGAGGAAGTTGTAACCGGGATGGTGCGTATGGGAGGCTGAGTATGGTGAGTTGCGTATGAGAAAGTGAGTTTGAGGGCAACTGAGATGAGGTGTGGAGGACTGTTAGGGAGTGGGGGAGGGGATAGAGGACAAGGCAATGAAAGTATATGAGGGGAAGTGAGGGAGAATAAGCTGCGAATGGGAAGGTGCGTAAGGGAGGCTAGTTGAGTGAGGTGAGGTGCGTCTAAGCGTGAATGTGCGAGGGTGTCAGGTGATGTGTGGTGGTGTGGTGACGGAGGAGGTGCGAAATAGTGCTTGGCTGTTTATGTGAAGATGGTGTGTGGGTGACAGATATGACGGGGGTGTGGGGGGATGGAGATCGAGCACGTCTTCCAAACCAGATGTGTGTTTCATCACTTACCATATCAGCGCTACCTTTCTAGAACCAAAACGTTATACATATGAGGAAATTTTTAGATATAATTATGAGACTTCTAGGCAGACTTCCCCCCCACACTACAATACCAAGAGCAAAGGGAGGCGGTGATGAATGAGAGGGGAGTCAGACAGGTGGAGGATGCGTGGGGAGGGAGTGTAGATATCCCAAAAAACACAATGGCAATTTGTTTTCCTCGAGGTAATTATTTTCACGAGATGTTTCCCCGATGTACTCCACGAAGGGATGCTGAGTCGGTGGGGGCAGAGGTGGGGACGGGGGCATGGGAGCAGCGGGAGGGATGGCAGTGGAGGGAGTGGAGAGGTGAGAAAGAGGGTGAAGAGAAGTGGGAGAGAAGGAGCAGGCGGAGGAGGAGAAGGGATGGGAGAGAGGGAGAGTAGGAGGAGAAAGAGGAAGAGGAGTAGGAGGACACGAAAGAGAAGGGAAGGGAAGAGAGAGGAGGGAAGGAGAGAGGCAGAGAAAGAATGTGGAGGAGATAGGAGAGATAAGGGAGGGGAAAGGAGATTGGGGAGCGAAATGGAGAAGCGGAGAAGCGAGAGAAAAAGCAGATGAGAGAGAGGGTGGGAGAAGGGAAGGGAATCTAAAAAAGAATGCGATGGATGAGGACCAGGGAGAGAAAGGGGGAAGGTAGGCGAGGGGAAAGAAGGAAATGTGGAAGGAGAAGGGAGATACGGAGATGGGGAGGAGGAGGGAAAAATAGGCAGGGTAAGGGAGTGGAGGAGAGGGGAGATAAGGGTGGATAGGGAAAAGGGGGGGGAAGAGCTTGGGAGAGAATGAGATGGGGAGGAGGAAAGAAAAAAAGGGGGGGAGTGGAAGGTGGAGAGATGAGGACGGGAACGAGAAGGGAGAGAATGAGATGGAGGCTGGGGGGAGGGGAAGAGTGAGTAGGGAGAGAAGGAGATGTGGGAGGCAGAGAAGGGGAAGGGAGGAAGGGGGAGCGCTTGCGGTGGCAGGAGAGAGGTGAAAGGTCGCACCGCCTCCGCACTTTGTTCTCTCCTGCCGCGGTATTACGGCTGCCTCGTCCTTTATAACGCACGATAATGACCCCGCGTGTGAAGCTGCGCACAGTTGGGTTTTGTCTTCACCATCACCGCCACCGCCTCCTTTGTTGCTCCCTCCCTGTCTCTCTCATCTCGCTGGGTAAAGATCCTCTCCCTAGAATCATGCAAATAATTCCGGTACAACTTGGCTGGAGTCAGTTTTCCTTGATTTTCCATGATTATTGGGTTTTGTCTTCACTATTACCGGCACCGCCTCCATCGCTGCACCCTCGCTGACTCTCTCATCTCCTCGGGTAAAGATCCTCTCAGTGGAATCGTGCAAATATTTCTAATGTAATTTGGTTGGACTTTGTCGAATCACAGTAAAAAGTTGGATATCATTTTCCTTGATTACTGGGTTTTGTTTTCATCACCAAAGCCACTGTTGTTGGAACCTGCTGCTTCTCTCATTTCATCCGGCAAAGATCCTCTCCAGTTGCTGAAATCTTACAAATATTCCCATACATCAGGTCTAATTTTCCTTCTTATTAATATTTCGACTAAAATTTTCCCTCTTAAATATCTTGAGTATAATTTTCATTCTCACAAATATTTTTGGCATAATAATAATTCTTAAAAAAATCTATTATAATTTTAATTCTGTTAAATATTTCAACCATGACTTTGCCAAAGGTCATCTTAGCCCATAAAGTCATACAAGTATTTCACGTACAATTTCGTTAAAGATCACCTCGAGTTCTTGGGACTCGCTAGTATTTCGAAATTAATTTGTTTCATTCTTCAAGTTATTGTAATCGTGCAAATATCTCGAGAGTAATTTTGTGTAAAGATCGACTAGGATTGCAAGGGGCGAGTAAATATTTCGAGTGTAATTCTGATAATTCGTTTCGTCTTGCTGTAATCATGCCAACATTACTGGTACAGTTTTGCTTTCTTGTGGGTAAATTTTTTCTTAGTTTTTCATCTTGAGTTTGTGGAAATTATATAAATATTTCAAGTATAAAGTTGCCTGATTGCTGTGAAGAGATGATATACAAAACGGTGAGATCAACATGGGCTGTTCTGACCATGAGACCACACTAGCTGAGAATGGTGCAAGGGTTGTAATGCCAGTAACACAGTGGAAAAGGCTTGTGTTTATTGCTTAGCTGCGTATGATTGCAAACTCAGCAGGACTGCCATCGAACCAAATCGCGGTGAAGGTAGGTAAAGTCGGAGCGATCCTTCCTAGCCAAGTATGGTGATCAAAAAAAAAAAAAAAAAGATAAAAAAAGAAAAAAGAAAAAATGTTATCCCATTTTAGTTGTCAAGGTAGAACTATTAAAACCACAGCACAAGACAAATAAGGTACGTCCATTTCAGATTCAGCAAAATCGTCTGGGGGTGTAAATAAAACAAAACACGTTATCGTCATGAAGAAGTCAAAGGAGAACTATCACAACTACAGTAAAATACAAAAATGACCTTCCTAAATTCAGTAAAATCATCACGGATAAAAAAAAAAAAAAAAAAAAGCGTTATTGCAGTGAAATGTTTAATGGCTAACTATAAAAACCACACACACACACACACACAAACGCAATCGTCAAGGGAGAACTACCATAACACCAGCAGAAGTGGGGTTGGCGAGAGGCGAGGAGGGGGAGAAGAAGGGAGGGGAGGTCGGACCCTACCAACCTCCCTCCGCCATCAAGCACCTGGCCCTCCGCTGTTTGTCTGGCTTTAGGAGGAAGGAAGAAAACGGCTCGGACCAGAATTGAGCGTGGAGAAAGCTAGGCAAATGGAGCGTGACTGCCTCCGCCTCTACCGTACCTGCCGCGGGAGCCAGGGAAGTGAGGATGCTGGTAGAGTAAGAGAGGCTGTTGCTGGAACGTTTACTCTAACGTGATGGTGGTGGGGGTGGTGGCTATCATCCACTCACCTGATATAGTGCTATGTACTTCCTTCACCTTTACATTTGTTTCTCTGTGTCTGCCCTCCTTTCTTCCTATTTCTCTCCTGCCTCCTGCCACTTTTTATTCTTCTCTCCACTGCTCGGTCAGATATTCCAGGGTTACTCAACATCAGTAACTCAAACCTGATAAAAATCCCTAACGACTTTCAGCACGGCTGATGGTTAAGTGGAGTCAGACTGGGGAGTCAATTTTAACTAGTAATCAAGGAGGCTCATTCCAACCTTATAATTAAGGCTCACTGAATTTCTTGTAATCACGACAGTATTCAAGTGGAGGGAGTGGCTGATATACATTAGATGAAAGCGGAACTGTTATAGTGATGAACTGAGATGAAGAAGGTGTGTATTACTTAGGAAAAAAATGTGCACAGAATTACTTGAATTTAGTTTGCATTAGCTTAAAGTTTTGATATGGAAAATACTGCATAGGTTTAAGAATCGGATACAGAAAATGATATATGTCTTAGAGCTCCGATACAGGTGTCATGATACAGAAAAAAAAAAAAAAACAATGTTCTAGTTTGCTGGTACTGAAAATATTGCCAAGGAGTAGGCATTTCGATATGAAAGCTATGGGTGAGGAGTAATTGGGCTCAAAACTGTACGCAGCTCTATCAGTGCTTACAGTACGCTCACTGTATCAACCCTACTTCACTACAGGTCATTACAGCAGTCCCTTCTCTCTCCCCTCCCCTCCCCTCCCTAATCGCCATAGGTAGTGTCAGCCTCAGTCCAACACGCCACCCGGCGAGTTGGGTTTTTGTGATGATCTCTTTATTGTTTGGTGACAGTGATGGATGACTCCCGCCGATCCAGCTCCTCTGTTGCGTTCTCTGCTGCTAGCACTTCCCCCTTCCCCTCCAGTGCTTCATAGTCACTCATATAATTATAGAAGGGAATCTAACCCAAACGCGTTATGCATCAAAACTGAGAAAGTGTTGTAGGTACATCTCACACTATACCAATACATTGCGCTTTGTGAGCATGTGACGAGAGAGCGAGCGTTTGTACATAGGCCTGTCATCATAATTTCACCTTGGTGTAAACTTTCAACATTTCTGGTGAGGTAGTTGAACAATAACAGAAGAAAAATTGAGCTAAAATATAGCCTTTCTCAGGTTTTCACCGTCTCACACACACACACACACACACACACACACACACACACACACACACACGCACGCACGCACGCACGCACACACACGAAAGACAATATGCAATGAACGAGAACAACAGCCATAACAACAGCAAGAGCAAAAATACAGATAAACCACAGTATAAAATATGACTCAAGTAAGCGCCGGTCACTCCAACACCTCGTATAACAAAAGTGGAGTTGCCAAATTTGTTTGTCCCGGATTTAAATCGAGTTTTTAGTTCCGTGATTCCTTAGTAACCATCAAGAACGTTTCCGTATACAACAGCTCAGGGCGCTCCTGCAAAAGGAGCTGGCACGTGTTTTCGTGTTCTCGACAATGTATGAGTATTCCGTGCGCTGGATGTACATATAGAGAGGCGCCGTAATATTTATCACACGAGCAATGTTCAATTCTCTGCTTGCGACTGGCCATGTCAATGAACTGCGTCGGTAAATGCTTGGCTATTGACTGAATGATAAAACACAGAAAAAGGGTGATTACCCTTGCTGATTTCACCCCCTAAACATGAAAAAACGTTCATGTAAAATAATGAGCATAATATCCGATATTCACTTGTTAGAATTCATGTAAGAAAACATAGTGTTACAAAAGGAAATCTTTTAAAATTCGATTTCACAGTGGAAAACATGCACATAGTGGAACACGTGGGTTGTGTCGGACAGCTCATTTCTCAGCTGAACGTAGAGTAAACATCGCTTCGCTACGCTTGCTCGCTTCGCTCGCTCTTAACAATTAGATGGGAGTAAGCACTGGCACAAATATGATGATGAAGATCATAAGGATGATGATACTTCAGCCTCTCCTTCCCTATAGGTCATTATATTCACCCGTCAATAGGTGGAAGTCTAACCTACACGCTTACTAAATCACAACTACAATAAATAAATAAATAATACATGTAGTACACTTAGGTCATGACATTTCTCTCCCCATCTGCCCTGTGAGTCTTTACATTCACCCCCGTATGGAAGGCAGACTAAACTAAACGCGTAATGGCTTCTAATCTGAACGGTTAATGGTTTAAAGTTAAGAAATTGGCAGGCTAACATAGCTATCTGGTTTGCACTCTTCAAGCCCCGTTTTTGCCCTGACCTGGGATACCGCCTGTGACGTGTTGTAGTGGTTCGTATTACAAGCTGGTATTCTAGACGGGTAAGGAAGCTCCCCAACACCTCTTCCTTAGCGATAAATTTTTGAGCATGGCTTGTTAATATACGTTATTTATGCAAAGTATGGCGATACTGGAAGGATTCATGTAATGCAGAATAGAACAGTAAGGCGTAATAAACAATAAATCACTAAGGAAAAGGTGTTAGGGTAGCTTCCTCAACATACAAGAATACCGGCTCAAGCTTTGTACAGACGTCACAGTCAGTTTGTAAGTATTCAATGTGGCTTCTGGTACCTCGTCTATATAGCATCTGTACTACGATTCTCTTTACAGTAGGATGAAAAATAGGGCTCAGTTTTTACTCATTCACAACAATAGCGTCATTTTCATCTTATTTTTGCTTCCTACTGACGATTTCTTTTCAGTTTTCGGGAGACATCGAGTAGCGAAGGGGATAATGAAGTCTATAATGGACCCCATGAGTTCGAAAAATTTCCCCTCAGCTGAATAAAATCGTTTGGGAATAAGAAAAAAAAAGAAAAATAGGGTTCCGTCGTAGAGAGGAAGCCCACTATTTTACTCTAAGCAGCAGCATGGTTAGGAGTATTATTTTATTTTTACTTGCAGAACCTTACATTACTCATCTCACCAGTAAATCTTACGTGTTATTTTTTGTAAGGATGCATAAGAAATGAAAGTTCAGTCTCTTCACAGCACAACACAGACAGTACTCAGACTTTTCACAGCACCTTCCAATAAAAAGACACCCTGTAGGCCTGAGCACAGTTAACGCTTACCAGATTTATACCGGCATTAAAAAAAAAAAAAAAAAAGGAAGGTTAATGTACCAGCGTGCCCGGACGAGCCATCAGATGCCGGTCGATTAATGGCGTCAATATAGGCGTCGTAAAAACACTGAGACACCAGCTAGAGCGAAGGTGCTGACGGGGTAATGGGGCGCAGGGCTGGGAGTGGGGGTGGAGGCGAGTGTGGGGTAAGGGGAGGAGTTGTGGTGGGGCGGGGATGGGGCTGGAGGGTGAGGGTGAGGGTGGAGGTGGGGGTGACGTGTTTGTAGCAGGTGGCTGATGGGGGAAGCAGGAGAGGAGGAGAGGAAAACGTGAAAATGAAGGGCTAGAGCACCAAAGCAAAGGCGAAAATTTATGATACATAGAAATAGGGGGGAAAATGTCGAAAATAGCATGTAATTAGAGTGGCAGGTGGCTGACAGGACAGGCGGAAGAGAAGTGAAGCGAGTGAGAAAAATGAAAGGACAGATAAACGGAGGAATATCGCAGATTTAGGGGGCATAGACAGAAGTAAAAATGAGGAATATAAGAGCAAATTACTGCAGTTGCAAATGGCTGATAGGAGGGGAAGAAAGGAAGAAGAGCGAGAAAATGAAGGACTAGAGAACTAAAGTAAAGCTGCAATAGACTGAATGTTAGATGTAAGTCAGGAGAAAAGCGAAGTGGAACAAAAATGCAAGGATTAAAAAAAAATTAACTAAACACTCTTAGGTTGTCAGTGTGAAAAAGGTAGAATAAACACTAAAAAAAAAGGAAAAGGCAAAAATTAAGGACTGCAGCTGAGGGAGGCTAGATAAACTGGGAAGAAAAGAAAAGTGACAGGAGAAAGTAAGGCGGGGAAAATAAAAGCGTATTAGTTACAAGCAGGAGGCCGAGTGAGAGAAGTAGGAGAAAAGAGTGGGTGCAAGAACATGAAGCATTCGATACCCGACAGGAAAGATGCAAAACTGGAGGGGATAGAAGAGTGGAAGGAAAAATTACTACACGAGGAATAAAAGAAAAATAATGACACGTAGATTATGGGAGAGGCAGGGAGAGGAGCAGGAAAGAGAGACTGAGGAACATATGGAAAGACACGAAACAGAAAGACTGAGAGATGACGGGAGAAATTATAACAATGGAAAATAACAGACAGTGGCAGGAGGCTGATCAGCCAGGAGGAACGAAGAGAACTGGAGAAGAAAGAGCGAAGGTGAAGAACAAGAGAACCGAGGGAAAGGTACATTGACAGGAACAGGAGAGGTCGTGAAATGAATACAAAGACGAAAGGAGAAAGTACAAAAAAGAAAAATAAAAGCGAAATATTCACAGGTAGTTAATGAGGTAGGCGGAAAGAATATAATAAGACGAGGCGAGAGTTCCCAGAAAGTGTATATATTTAGGGATTCAGCATTTTTTTTCAACTCTGTCTGAACATTATTTAATACTCGCGAAATATAACCGAAGTCTCAACTGGGCAAATGCGAGTTCCTGTTGGTTAGTGTTTTCCACAATATATTCACTAAACCTTTGGAAGATGCTTAATTCCCATGCTGTGCGATGGAAGAGGAAAGAACCGAAGGAAAGAAGCATAAATAGGAAGCAACAAGAGGAATGCGATTGATGAAACGGCAACAGAAGGACGAATAACGAAGAGAATTACAGTACATTAAGTCTCAGGGTCGCGTCAACTCCACTGTATCTTGACTGACTGTAGACTATTTTATGTCAAGTAAGGGTAAATCACAGAAGCCCGAGTGCTAATACAGGTACAATTAACCACCCATAATAGGACAACTCTAGTTTTCTACTTCAGCCAACGCCAAATAATGCTGAAAGTGAGTCAAAGGAGCCTGATTAAGACACAGAAGGGTAGATAACTGAAGTGCAATTATACAAAAGGGCGTAAAGGATAAGGGGTGAGTGTCTCTGCGGGCTTAGTAAGAACCAGACTAAGGGGAGGGGAGGTGGGTAAGAAAGGATTCATTTTGCTGGTGTACCCTGAGTCACACCCACTTCTGCACCTCCCCTAACTCCCTGCCCTTCTCCCCACACCTCCATCATTAACCCACACACCATCCCAGCTTCCCTCTTCACCTCAAGTCTGCTTCCACTTCACAGCACTCCTCACCATCCTACCACTCGCCGTTTTTAGGATCTCGGCTCTTTTTCTACACCCACTTCAGCACCTATCCTAACTCACTGAGCTTCTCCCCACACCTACATCATATTATTCCCTCTTCCCTCTTCACCTCCAGTCTGCTTCCGCTTCACTCCAACCATCCTACCATTTAACTTTTTCAGTAGCCTATCTTAGTTTTTCCACACCCACATCTACACTTACACTAACTGCTAAGCTACTTCCAATACCTCCATCACATCACCCGAGCTTCCCTCTTCACCTCAGCCTGCTTGCACTTCACTCTGCTTCTTCTCTCCAACCATCCTATCATTCCTCCTTTCGGCATCTTAGCTCCTATTCCACCTTTCCCGCACACCATTCTCAGATCTCATCATCTCATGCTTCTCCCTCATCTCAGACTACGCCTCACTCATCTTACATTTTCTTTTTTTTTTTAATGGTTACCTCCGCTTCCGAACCTCCCTCCCCCTACTTCTCTCCTCCCCTCCCCTCTTCTCTCTTCCCTCCCTCTTCCCTCTCTTCTTTTCTCGCCTCCTCCCTTCCCCTGCCCCCAGCCAGCTTCACCCCCCGTCGCGTTTCAAGCCGCATTTGGAAGCTCTCTACTCTGCACCACTTGTCTCGTTCAAGATGCCTTTTCTCTCCGTATCGTACACATCCTTGATTTTAGAGGGCAGCGCAGATTGGCCAAGGTTGGTGTGTGCTATCTCTTACCTCCACCTCCTTATCTGTCGACACTTGGGATACGCCATGACATGACCTGGGTCCACTGAGGATTTCTGTATTTACGAATGATGGCTGCAGGTACGGGTAAGCCTGAACGTATTTGAACGATATGGATGCAGTTTTTAAAAGATACACACTGAGATTTTGTGATATATAGTGCATCAGAGTCATGTAAATTAGTGCTGAAATGGACAAGAATTTTAACCTGTGATAATGTATAAGAGTTTTACGTATGCTGGTGCGGATGGGAAGAAAACTGAGAGATGAAAGTGGGCGGGGCAGCGGACTTAAAAAGAAGAGATGATTTCGCTCGGAACGCTCCTGAACGTATGAACATTCCACAGTGCCCCATTACTCTGCTTCATCTCGCCTTGAACACCCATTACTTTACCTGGGCCGTCTTTTCCCTCCCCTTGGCTAAACCAGCTGTGACCACACCCTCCACACGTTTAACTTTCATAGGTTTCTCTCTCTCCTGTCTGGTCCCACGACATGCCCAGCATCGAGGTGTTCGCCAGCGTCCCTCCGTAATCCCGCCTCCATTATTCCCTCGTTTCTCTCGCTCTCACATGCCTCAGATTCATGTTTATAAGCTGTAACTCAGGCCAGACGCTGGGGTTTATCGTGGTTCCTGGTGGTATTCCCCGGAGCCAACCAGCCACGCCCCACCTAGCCTAGCCTCCCTCCTTGCCCCTTCCCTTGAATACTTATGTGAAATAGACCGTGTGCCTCTCGCTCTTGAATCCCTAAAAGAAACGGAGGGTGGATATTGGTACGTGTTTATTTAAAAGTTACCAGTGACTTTAAGATTTTACTCCGAACCTAGCGTGCTCTTTCTTGTTCAGCCTCCCTCCTTCTCTTGAACACTTCATGTTAAATAGAACTGTATTCTGGATGACATTCTAGGCATCGTAACACCTTTTTTTCATTGTGATTTATTATGCATACTAACCCTTGATATAGTCTCCTATGCAACTTATATATTTTCAGTACTTATACAGTTTACCTAAGAAACATACGAGGGGAAAAAAAGGTGTGATGTGCAAAATAAGGCGCTGTGAATGAGGTGTTACGAAGTCTCTTATGTCATCTAGAATACGGATCATAGTCCCAAATTGCCCACCTGTTAAAACTTGAGGTGGAAAATGCAAGGTGATATCGAGAGGCCGAGTTACCTGTGATTTTAAAGACTTTTACGTTAAGATGATACATTTTCTCATTCTTTCATTACCCACCCCTTTCAGCCCCACGCCCAGCCTCCCGTCACCCCTGCGTTCCACTTACGTCTGTCCTAACCACACACACACACACACACACACACACACACACACACACACACACAAACATCCAGCTGGGGGAATCTAAATATAGCAGCACTATTAATTCACCTTCCTTCCCATGGTTCCAGCCCCGTTGACAGTATGAACAGGTCAAGTTTGTGCCTGTGGTGTGCGCATTAACAAGGTGGGATAGAGGTCTACCAGTTTTTCTACTAAGCGTTATTTCTTCACGACAAAATCCTCTAATGAAAAGATCTAACCTTATACGAGTTGGCAGGGGTACGGCCTATTGTTCTCCTTTATTCATGAGCCTCCCTGCTAACGCTTAATCTCGCTGTCAGGAAAAGTATAAAGGGAGGCAAGAAATAAAAAGAATTAACTCCCCCTGCGAGAGTGTGGAGCAGAGAGCAAGAGAAAACGGGGGTTGCGAGATAAGAGCGGCGGGACCGGCCTCTTAATGGGATCTGATGCTAAGCAGACGCGATCTGAATCCTCTGAGTCGGGTCACAAGGTTTAATATTTGATTTCTGCAGGCGGGGCAGACAGAGTGGGTTCTGTGCGGACCTGCGGACGTGACGCTTGGGGCCAGAACAAGGGAGCAGAGGGTGTGTGGGTGTGAAGGGAGTATGTGGGTGTAAAGAAAGAGTGTGTGTGAAGAGTGTGTGGGTGTAAAGAAAGAGTGTGTGTGAAGAGTGTGTGGGTGTAAAGAAAGAGTGTGTGTGAAGAGTGTGTGGGTGTATAGAGAGTGTGTGGGTGTATAGAGAGTGTGTGGAGATAAACAGTACGTGGGAGTGAATAGGGATAGAAAATGTATGAGTGTAAACAATGTGTGGTTGTAAAGACAGAGCGTGTGAATGTGGAGACAGAAAGTGTGGATAAAAGGAAAGAGTGCGTGTGGGTGTGTGAAAACGGGACAGTGCAGTTGGTAGGTAAAGCTTTCCAGTCCAGTGACACTTTTTTATTTCATTCTTTTAGTTTATTTTTGCTACTTAAAATTTCTTTCAACGTATGACAGATCTCTTTTACAGAAGGGATCAATGGAGTCTGCAACAAACCCCTCCAGTTAGACGAATCCATCGAGAGGTAGATACAGTCATCTGATGGTAGCAAATATAAGGTACAAAAAACGTCACCTGATGTAAGAGGTTAAAATTTTGGTGCTCGAAATGTAAATAAATAACATGCTGGGCCATTAATCACTACAGTATAAGGATGTCAATTTTACATCGTGGTCAGCTGAGGACGATTCTCTCAGATTTGAAAAAAAAATAGCAATAAAGGGGCTGTAATATATTTTCAATCAGCACTTTCAGAAAAACGAGGACCTTTATATCTGTAACAGTAGATGGTTTTATTGTTATTATTTTATTATTATTATTATTATTATTATTATTATTATTATATGGTGATGATAATGATGATGATGATTATTGTTATTATGGATTAGAAAAAGCCTCAGTTAACCACTTCAATAAGATGACACTTTTCTTTTTACTAAGAAGCGAATTTACTCATCACAGGAAGAACTTCTGGCAGTGAAGGGGTGCGAACGTAAGAAACCCTCCCTTGACTCTGACACCAAAACAACGTCCATTTTCATTCTCTTTACCATCCGACGATTTTATTACCATTAAGGCTAACCCCTCATAGCGAAGCCTTCAATAAATCTACCAACTTTATTACACGGAAGCGCCGGGAGTGTAATAAGCCCAGGACCCGGATGCACAAACACACTTACACTATAAACCAGGTCGTAACTATACTCCTTTTCGCATGTATCTGGGCCATATATTTGTCCTTTTCTAATCAATTTCACGTTGTTCAGTGACAGAAAAGATAGTGTGGCGGCTCTACTTCCTTCCCATAGCACTTCTTCGTGGCTAGCATCATACTGTAATGTTAATATATTGTTAAAACTCAGACTTCAAGATGGAGAGATGAGAAAGAGAGGCCCAATTGGAGTAAAAATAAATGGCGTTTTATTTTATATTATTTATCTACATTCTCTCACTCTCTCTCTCTCTCTCTCTCTCTCTCTCTCTCTCTAGGAGCAACACGGAGAATAGGGGGATCTGACCCTTTCTCTTCTCGTCCTTCCTCCAGAAAACAAATAAGCAAATAGATGAATAACCAGATACGAAAATAGATACATAAATCATACTTACGATATGGATTTGGTCGTAAGTCTGTTTGTGAATGTGGACTTAGGAAGACAACGGGAAAGATTGCTACTGAATGACCGACATGTTACCTTGACTTTATCTCTGGCGCAGCGGGTGAAAAAGAAAGAAATTGAAAGAGAGAGAGAGAGAGAGAGAGAGAGAGAGAGAGAGAGAGAGAGAGAGAGAGAGAGAGAGAGAGAATCTGGGAGTAGTTTTCATAGACCTATAACAAGGGGCTAGTAATGTGTGTGTGTGTGTGTGTGTGTGTGTGTGTGTGTGTGTGTGTGTGTGTGTGTGTGTGTGTGTGTGTGTGTGTGTGTGTGTGTGTGTGTGTGTGTGTGTGTGTGTGTGTGTGTGTGTGTGTGTGTGTGTGTGTGTGTGTGTGTGTGTGTGTGTGTGTGTGTGTGTGTGTGTGTGTGTGTGTGTGTGTGTGTGTGTGCGCGTTTGTACTTGCGTGAGGGAATGCAAACAAAACCCACCACACCCAACCTTCAAAGCCAGGTCTCACACACAAGCCCCCTCACACACACACACACACACACACACACACACACACACACACACACACACACACACACACACACAATGACTTCCGACAATAATTTACTTTAAGTCCAGTTTATATTGAAAACTGGTTAAGACTGTCTCCTGATTTATATGTGTCAAGAACTAGTCAGACAGAAGCATTATACACACATCCTGAAATGGTGTTTATGGTGAAGATGTCAGAGTTACGAACCAATATATACTTTTATCTTTACAGTGAACATCATTTTAATATTAGGTATGTTTTTCCACTTGGGATGTCGAGTTTGGCTAGTGGAGATTGTGTGTGTGTGTGTGTGTGTGTGTGTGTGTGTGTGTGTGTGTGTGTGTGTGTGTGTGTGTGTGTGTGTGTGTGTGTGTGTGTGTGTGTGTGTGTGTGTGTGTGTGTGTGTGTGTGTGTGTGTGTGTGTGTGTGTGTGTGTGTGTGTGTGTGTGTGTGTGTGTGTGTTTTCTTCACCGAGATATGACTGGGTGGGATAAGGTGATTTTTTTTTATATCTTCAATGAGAACTGATTGGGAGAGATGATGTGATTTTTCTTTACCTTCATTGAGTTCTGATTGGCCGAGATGGTAATTTCTTTATCTCTACTGAACACTGATTAGATAATACCATTTTTCTCAATCTTTACTGGGACTTGGCTGGCTGAGATAGCAATTTTTCTTTATCTTTACTGTGTCTTTATTGCCTGTTAATGCCATATTCTTCTAGCTTTACTGAGTCCTGATTGGCCCAGATAATGCCACTCTTCTCCCTCTTTACCTTTTCATTTCTCAGGACCGAGGTAGTTGAGGTGAGGCATGGTTCCCGATGACTGGTGGGTGCTGCTGTTATTATCACTCATTACCGCCATCACCTTGACTATCCCGTTATCTTTTTTGCTGCTCCGCGTTATTAGTGGGTCGGTAGGGGGAGCGGAGGAAGATGGAAGGGCAGGAGAAGAGGGGAGATTGTGGTTAGGGAGGACGGGAAGAACGTAAAGAAAGATGGTGATAAGGAGTGCAAGAAAATGAATGAGAAAATGGATTAAGCACTTGCCGGATATGAAGAGCGAGTAAGAAGGGGAGGAGAATAGGAAAACTGTGATAAAGGAGGATGAAACGGGTGACAAGAGAGATGATGTAGATGGTGCTAAGGAAGGGGGTAAACAAGGGGAAATGGATATAACCGAGGCGTAAGTTAACGACCTGAGTAAAATAGTAAAATAAATGAAAGAAAAATTTGAAAGATACGATAACCTGATGATGACATGACAAGAAAAAAGATATGACAGAAAGGCAGACGCAAAGTGGAGAGGGGGAGGAAAGAACCAGAAGAAAAAGATAGTAAAAGAATGAAGAGCATACAGAGATAACTGATGAGGCACGAAACTCCAGTAATAATGTAAGATAAGCAACTATGGAGTCTGGTTTCTGGTTAGCATCTCATGTGCTCGCCTCAAGATAGCAATCGCGTAGTCTCCTAAGATATGACGATTTTGATGTTCGGAGCTTATAATGCAAAACCAAGTCCTTTGATCCCTACTACCATTGCCTTCATCCTCTCAGCATCTTCAGAAAGCCACATTACAAAGACCAAGAGACCAGAATGGCAATATAAAGACGCTAAACTACAGCACACCTTGACGCCTCGCCTGTATCACATTCACTCCACCGCGGGAAAAAGAATGGGAAGAAAAAAGGGAGAGATTTGTTGTAAAAAAGTATAAATTTCGACACACTGTACATCAACCGAACTGTCTCCCTCTACGAGCATGACAAGCCGAGTAACGTCCGCCTTGGCCTTTGTGATATAAACATTGCAACTAATAATCCGAGTACCTGGGGGTGAGTACAGACGAAAGGGGGTGTTAGGACGGACATTACGAGACGCTGGGATATGAGCGGTGGCAGGTGGGGGTCATGGGGGCGTAAGAGGAGGACGGAGAAAGGAGATGAAGCGACGAAGAAATGGGAGAGATGATGTGAACGCAGGGGAGAGATGGAGGGGGATAAGGAAGAAAGGGGGAAAGGAAGTGGGAAGAAAGTGGATGCGAAGAAAAAGAATGGGAGAGAAAGAGATGGAGAGAAGGACTGGTGGAGAGGGGTTATGGGGGAGGTAGACAGGATCCATCAATCGGGGTGGGTGGGACATGTAACGGAAGCTAAAAGCGGAAATGGCAATGAATACGGAACCATCTTGAAAAAAAAATAACTAATGAAGAAGGGGAAGAAGAAGCTGTGGTCTTAGGATAATGTTACAGACATAAGGGAGTATGGGTGTATATTTTTACGAGTGATGATGGCTTGATGATGGCGTGCCGCAAACAAATGAAAACGGCATCATGTAGCGGAGAGTCATGAGGTGAAGGGAGGGTCGTGATGTGGTGACGGTAGAGGACGTGGTGGTGGTGAAGGGAGAGTAAGGCGGTGAAAAAGGAGTGAGACAGGTGAATGGAAAGGTGAAGAACGGCAACATACGAAATGAGAGAGATGGTAGAAGTAGAGCGGTGGTTAAGGGAGAGAATAAACTGGTGAAGAGAGAGTGAGGCAGGACTGAAGTAAGAATAAGGCATGAGACGGAGTGAGGCAACAGTACAAAGGGAATGCAAAAGACAGCAAACAGCAACAATTTTTTCGGGGTTGTTTGTTACAGAATGGACTACGAGCTGACGATAAGGACAGTAAAGTCAGAAGTAAAGCAATAAAAAGAAAGAGTGGGGATTAATGCAAGAAGTAAAGCAACAGATGGAAAGAGTGGGGTAGTGAAGGAAAGATGAAGCTAGACCTGCTGGTGGTGGGTATCAAAGGTGATCATAATGTCTGGCGGGTCACAACACGGGCAGGACACGCTTATTGGGCTCAGGCGGGAGGTGAGGACAGGTGGCCGGCGGGGGGCGGAGAGGACAGGCAGGAGGAACTAAGGAGAGGGCGAGAGGTACTGAGGTAGGAGGTGAAGATAGGAGGGAGGAGGCTGGGAGAGAGAGAGGCATGAAGGGAATGGGTGAAGAACAAAGAAAGGCATGGAGGAAGAAGGTGAAGAGAGGAGAGAGGAGGTGAAGAGGTGACATGGAGGGAAGAGGTGAAGACAGGACGGAAATATGAAGGGAGGGGGAGAAGATAAGTATGCATAAAAGGCGAATATGTCAACAACGGGGAGAAGCATGGAGATGATGGAGGTGAAGACAAGAGGAAGGAGGTGAGGACAGGAGAGAAAAATGGAGAGAGGAGGTGAAGAAAGACAAGGGAGGAAGGCGTGAAAGAATAAAGTGAAGCTTGGAAGGAGGCATGGAGGAGGGGATGAGGGCATGAAGGAGAAGAAGAGGAAAAGAAATAAGGATGGGAGGAAAAGTTGTAAGAGTAAGACGTACTGTAGACAGGAAGAAACACTGAGTGGCGTGGGTGGCAGGAGAACTGAAAGACTTCGCTGAAAATTACAAGTTCTTCCTCACCTTTTGGCAACAAGGATTGATTATATCGCTGCTCATGCAAACTTTTAGATATTTACCAATTTTTTAAAGGAAGATATATTATTCCGCAAAAAACTTCATAATGGCAGGCAATATTGTTCAGCCTTAGAGAGAATATGTGATTAATTGTTTGCCTTTTTTTGTCTTGAATGCCGTGGAAAAGTGAGGTACAGGGTTAGGTGAAAAACAGGGAGAGGGAGGATTGGATGAGTAGGGCCAGAGTGAAGTGCGGAGAGTAGTGGAGGGGGGATGGGGTTGGGTGGATGGTATGAGGAAGGTGAGTAAACGTGAGGTGGGTGGAGTGAGGTTGGGTGGAGTGAGGTGGGATGAGGTGAGGAGAGGTGGGATAAGATAGGTTGTGATGGGAAGCTGTCGAGGTCAGAGGGGCAGTAACAGCTGGGAGGGGAACAGGGAAGGAAAAACAGAAGAGCGAAAAAACAGTAAAATATCTTAAACACTGGGAAGGCCGCGAGTAGATTGCGTAGGAAAGGAAAGACAAGAAAGTAATGAGAGAGGAGGTGGGAGAGGGGCGCTGGTAATGGCGGGCGGGGAGACGTAATTAACACACGGGCTGAATTACTCTCCCTGCCTCTCTCCCTCCTACTCCGGCTCCATTTAATTTTACTCCCACCTTCCTCGTCCCAAGTACCATCTCCTCCCATTATCTCTCCCCAACCCTTTATTTGCTTACACCCATCCTTCTCCCTCATCCTCTACCCTCTCTTCTCCTTAAGCTTTACACCCTCTCCCGTATCTTTTCATAATTCTCTCTCCAACCCAACATTTGCTTTCCTAGTCTTTCTTCCTTTTCACTCTTCGTCTAAGACTTACATACCCTGTTCTTACCCTCATCTTTCCCCCCGCTTCCTGTCTTCAACATCGTCTTACTTTTTAAACTCTTTTCTTTCTCCCCTTTCTCCCTCTCTTTCTCCTTCCTTTCATTGTTTTAACCCTTTTCTTTTCCCTATCTTTCTCTCCTCTCTCCCACTTTCTTCTTCGTCTTACTCTTTCCATCCTTTACCGTTTCTCTCCTTAAACTTTTTTCTTCTAGCTTGTATTTATATGTATTCTGCTTTATTTTTATCTTCATTTTACACAGAATATTCTTAACCTTTACGTAATTGTGTCTTCACCCACTTTCTTTTTTACACTTTCTTCCGTTTCCCTTCCTAAGCCCTCTTCTACACGTCTCATCCCTCCTTCATTCTTTCTTCTTATTCATCATCATTTTTCACACGATATTCTTAACTTTTATATATCTATTTCTTCACCTTCTTTCACATTACTTCTATAATCAACCATATACAATTTCTCTCATATCTTCTCCTGTTCTCCTTCCTTCGCTTCTCTTTTGCAGTTTCCTCCATATATTTCTCCTCCACTCTTGCCGTCTCATCTAACTCATCACATTCTTCCCTACATATATCCCTCACCATCACACCTTTCTCCCCACGCCTCATCATATCCTCTCCCCACTCACCTACTACACCTCCATTCACCACTAAAATCACACCACCCATCTCCTCATTCATCATCCTTCCCTCTCTTCTCACACCCTCACATACCTTCCCTCATTCCACTCTTCCCCCCAACATCGCCTACCACATTTCTCATATCTTCTCCCTTCATATCATTCCTCGTATTATCTTTCCTCTAATTGGTTCGACTCATATTCACACCACTCATCACCTTCATCATCCTTCCCTCTCTCTTTCCACACACACCTCTGTCTCCCATTCCACGCCTTCACACTCCACCACTCACCACATTAAATCTTCAGCACATCTCTTCTCCTCTCATATCACTGTTGTTATTATCTTTCTCCACATCCTTAGTATTACATTCCATCCTTAAACTCTCAACCCTTTTCTCGTCAAATTCCCTTTCCATACATCAGTTTCCTTTTGCTTTCTTATTTATTCTCTTCTCACTCCTTGAATCCTAACACACCACTCGCCACATCTCTCTCTCTCTCTCTCTCTCTCTCTCTCTCTCTCTCTGTACCCTCTGTCTCTTTCTCCCCCATCCATGCACACATACTCACCACTCATTTTACCCTTTCCACGCCGTATCCACTCCCCTTGCATCCTCATTCGCCATGCATCACACATCTTCTCCCTCCCTCTCCCCTTCCCTCTCCCTTCTTTCTATCCCAATCCACTCTCTCTACTCTCTCTCTCTTTACACCTTAATTCACTACTCATCATACCTTTCCTCTACCCTATACCTCTCTCTTCATCCCCTACTTCTCCTCATCTTTCTCTCTTCGTCTTCTCCCTCTCCCCATTCCTCACTCTTCACCTCCTCCCAATCCACTCTCTCCTCTCTACACACTAATTCACCTCTCATCACATCACTTTTTCCTTCCCTCTCCTCATCCCTCTCTCTTCTCTAACTACACTTTCTGCTCCCTCTTGTCATCCTTCTCTCTTCACCTCCTCCTATCTCTCTCTCTCTCTCTCTCTCTCTCTGTCATCATTCACTCCTAATCCACTCCCTCCTCTCTTTTCCCCAGATTCCTCTCCACATCCCTCTCTCTTCATCCCCCTCCTTCTCTTCATTCCTCACTCTCCATTCCCTCTCAGTTTACCCTCCTTTCTCCCGCTAACACCCATTCAATCACACCTCTCTTCCCTTCCTCTCCCCACCTCTATACACCCCTCTCTCTCTCTCCCTCTTCTTTAGATTCCTCTCCCCATCCCCTTCTCTTCATCCCCTCCTTCTCCCCATTCCTCACTGTCCATCCCCTCCAAGTTTACTCTCCTTTCTCACTCTCTAACACCTAATTCATCACACCTCTCTTCCTCTCCCCATCCTCTCTTCACCCTAATTCATCAGCTGTCTTTTCCCTGCCTCTCCCCATCCCATCCCCATCCCCATCACCCCGTCCTCAATGCATCGCAGGCGTAGTTCCAGCAATACCCGTGAATCATAGAGGGGAGGGGAAAAATGCTAATGGCGTGTGTGTTGTGAGAGGGGGGAGGCGACGAGGGTCCGATAACAAGGCGACTCTTAGTGACACCTCTTGACACTCTGGCACCCTCGCTGCACCCTCCCCTTCCCCTTCCTCCCTGATGCACCCCTTCCTTCCTCTCTCGCTCTCCCTGCTTCGCTCTTTTCTTCGTCTCTCTCCCTGTTTTACCCTCCCTGGTTCATTCTTTCCTTCCTCTCACTCCCTGCTATGATTTTCCTCTCCCCTCTCCCAGTTTTACCCTTTCTTTCCGCCCTCCTACTTTGTTCGTTTCTTCTTCTCTTTCCCTGCTTCACCATTTCTTTCCTTCTCTTTCCTGTTTCACCTTTTCTCTCGTCTCCCTTCCTGTTTCATCCTTCTTACCTCCCTTCCTCTTTAACTTTTTCCTTCTTCCCTCCCTGCTTCACTCTTTCCTCCCTTCTTAGTACTTCTGATTCTTTCCCAGTTCCCTTCCCTCTCTGTTCAGTTCATCTCACTACGAATTTTCTTTATTTATCCGCTTCCTTCTCCATTCGTTTATTCTTCTCCCCTTCTCACTTTTCCTCCTTTCCTTCACTTTCCGCCCTTCTCTGCTCCCATCTTGTCCCCTCCTAGCCCCTCCCTTCCCTGTTCATCCCTCCCTGTCATCTCTCTCATCGTCCAATCACTCCCTTTTCTTCATTCTTCTTACCCTTACCACGTTCGGACCTCCCCCTCCCTGCCTGCCCTTTCCTGGATTCTCCCCCCCCCCCATTTTACCTTCTTTTATCTCTTCTCTACTCCTTTCTTTCTCTCAGCCTGCTCCCTTCCTCCTTACATGCTTCCCTCAGTCCTCCCCCCCCAACTCTCTCTCTCTCTTTCTCTCTCTCTTTCCATCCTTGAACTCCTCCTTGCTCACCTTTCTGTGCATCATTCCCATCCTTCTCTCTCTCACCTTCTTCCTTCATCCCTTTCCCTCCCTCCTCCTCTCTTATTTCTCTCTCAGCCATTCTTCCCACCCCTCTTTTGTTCACTTCTTCCTTTCCCAAGCTCACCATTTCTTTGTTGTATGTCTTCACTAGCACCCTCCTTTTATTCCTTTCCTCCCCTCGTCTTCCTTCGTACCTTCCTCCATTCATTTCTTTTTCCCTTTCTTCCAACCTTCCCCAATTCTGCTCCTTCCCATGTTCACACTCTTTCATTCTGCTATTTGTTGTTCCGTCATCCTCTCCTTCATTCATTCCATCCTTCTTCCTTCTTCCTCTTACCCTTTTTCCATTTTTCCTTGCCCCTTCTTGCTTTCCTTCAGCTGTTTTCTATTTTTGCTATATATTTTTTTCATTCATATTACACTTTCCTCCCATTTTCGATTCCCATTTTTCTCTCTCTTTTTTAAGGATAATTTTATATCTTCCCCATTTCTGTTTTCATCCTCCTTTTCTATTGCTATGATTGTCTTCCTATTTTTTCTTCTTTTTTATGTTCTCAATTTTCTATTCCCATTACCGTACATTTTCCTCATTTCCTCTTTTCCTATCATACGTTCTGATCCTCCAAGTTCGGTGCGTTATTGGGCCATATCTCGTCACATTATCAATACTTTGCCCTGGTTTCTGGCAAGGGTAGGAATTCATCACAAACTTTCGGGGCATAAGTGGCGACGTGAATACCAGAGTGGACGTAGAAGTGTCGAAGAATATGCCACTCCTCATAAAACCAGCATTAGGAAATCGTATTCACACTCCATTATCCTTAAGTGTCTTTTAAACTTCTTGAATACGATGGAGTCTTTCTTAATTTATTCTTACCAACTCCAGGCCTCTTTATTCCACTTAGAAGAGGCTTTTACAACTCGAAGGGCTTGATATGTCCTTCTTTAACATCTTTACTAATAGAAGAATTTCGTAATCTGTATATAATCTTCTGCAGGTTGGAAAAGTAAAAGAGAGAGAGAGAGAGAGAGAGAGAGAGAGAGAGAGAGAGAGAGAGAGAGAGAGAGAGAGAGGTCCGTTAATCCCAATGCATCATTTTTATATTCCTTTTTTTGCCACCATGAGTTTTTCTTCTTTTTTCTTTTTGCTCTGATTTTTTTTTTTTTTTTTTGAATGACAGGGATTAGATTCGACCTTCACTGACTCCTTTATACTTAGAGGTTCCCCATAAGATGACCAAAACAATGAACGCTAAACCATCATTCTGAAGTGGCTAAAAGTCGTGCAAGCTGCAGTGGAAGTGGATAATGAGCCCTCCTTCACGCAAAACACAGACGCACACACCAACATCTTCACCCGAGACCCTAGGCCATGTATAAACTCTCCTAAGCTGGGTTATATAGGCGACTACTTATATATATACCTCTGAGTTCACTTACACAACTACCATTCACTCCACAACTAAACCAGGGCGAACATTCAAGCGAGAAAATACGACCAAACAATATGATTCCCGATAATAATTTACGACTCAAACTTGTTTATATACAAACTGTTTAGGATCCTTTATAAATCCGACCTCAGGGTGTACTTGTGTAGGCAGCCTGGCCGACCCACTATCACGGTGTTATCAGGCAGGCATCTGAGAGCATCGTCAGTGGGTGAAATATGTCCCCTTCAGAACAGTATACTGATGCCGGGGTGGGAGGTGCGAAGAGGCCGCTAAATATAGGCAGCAGGCGGCTCTGAAGGTCTGAGTGAGATATCGGTGGACTGGGGGACTTGAGGAGGAGGGGTGGAGTTACGGCAAAACAAACCAGGGAAAGCGAGAAGTGTTGGTAACGCGAGAAAGATGGGTGGATATGGTGAAGGAAGAGATGAAAAACTGGTGAATGTGAATACCGGAGAGTAAAGTAGGGAGTGTGTTGTATGGATGAAACCGAAAGGAGTTCTGGGTAGGCTTAGATGGGATGGATGGGCAGATATGTTGAGGTCAGAAATAAAAAAGGAAGGGAGGGAGAGGATGTGAGTATGGAGGTGCAATGCAGGAAGTGAACAGTTTGAAGGAAAGCGAAAGTCTTGGCAGAGGGAGAAGGATGGGTGGAGGTGCTGCAGAGAGAGATGATGAAATGATGAATGTGAATACGAAAAAGAGCAGAGCAGGATGTGACTGGTATGACAGTTGTGAAGTACTGTCTGGGACATAAGTTAGTCAGATTCTCCACTATTTCACACTAAAGGGCTTGTCATTCACTTTCCTCCCTCATACATCACACCACGGAAAATTATCTATGGACTAAGAATCCTACCATGCTTCTATCAGCAGAGGAGTATTAGCCAACACAGAAAAGTAAGTAGAAGCGATAGAATATTAGCCGAACTTTTGCTTTACAGGAGGTTGTCAGCCAACCATAATCATCTCTGCAACTTTGTATTAGCACAGAATTTACGTGAGGCAAATTTACCTAGCTGGGAAATACAGCTAGACTTCTACCGCCTTTTAATTAAATGAATAAATACCTAAATAATTAATGTATGCTCCTGCTACATTCTCATTAAATTAGAGTAAACCTTGCAATTAAATCTCCAATGCTGCCTTTAAAGCTGACGTCAGTTTACCTCGGTTTACAAAACTATAGTTCATTCACTTTAACTTGACGGAGTTTTTCGTCCTTTTACAGCTTACCTCCCGCAGCTCAATGGCAGAATAAGTCAAAACTACGGTTGTACATCCTTTCCACTGTATTTCTTTGTGACTGCCAGAATACTCCAGCGTTACTGTCTTCTTTCAGCATAACATTTAATATGGAGAGGTGCCAGCTTTACGTCCAGTTAGTGTGAAGAGAGTGTAGACCCAGGTATAATGAGCGCTAGTGAATAGGACGATGGTTGTCAAGGCTGTTTTGGGTCACGTGTTCCTGCACCGGACGTGGACATGATAGAGGATTGACAGCGTCCCCACCCCCATCTCGCTCCTTCCCTCCACACATAAACACACAAGAACCCCAGGACAATGAACCCCAGAACAAGAAAACCCCAGGACAGGGAGCGCCAAGACTAGGTACCCCCAGGACAAGGAACCACAGGACAAGGAACCCCCCATACAGGAACCAAATGACTCAAAGAACCCAGGACAAGGAACCCCAGGGCAAAGAATCCCAGGACAAGGAACCCCAGTACAAGGAACCCCAGAACGCATGTGTACTGGCGGCTTGATAACACGCCGGCTGATGTTGCACCAGGCACGGCAACTGACGCGACGCAGGCTTCTGTATTCACAAACCCTCCGGAGCCCAAACTGTGAGTGAGATAGCTTGTTTATCCCTTTGCCTTCACGCACACAGGTACCACACACTCCAAAAAACAAACTAGAGCAGGTATCAACGTGAAAGACTACGAAAAACGACCTATTTTCGATCCTTGTAAACATTCAGGGTGACTTGTAAAGCTAGGGAATTGATTAAGAGCCTTGATGCATACGGACCTCTGCCCAGACTGATGCAAATGGCCACTGTGATCGTGGACACCGCCTGCATGCGAATCGGGGACATCACAGGCACAATAGAAGCTCAGACTACAAGGGGGCTACTTACGCAAGGAGGCAGCGTATGGCGAGCAAAGTGCACCTCTCTGTAGGAGACGTACACGCATAAACAATGGCTAATGGGGATTTCCACTTAAGCGTTGGTCGTTTCTCGTTAAGCTTTATTTATTTCTACTTAAGCCTTATTTATTGCTGTTTAAGCCTTACTTCTTTCTACTTGATTTATTTGTTTATACTTCAGCGTTATAAATTTCTACTTAAGCTTTATATATTTCTATTTAGGTTTTATTTATTTCCACTCAAGCTTTATTTATTTCTGCTGCAGCTTTACGCATTACTACTTAAGCTTTATTTCTACTTAAAGTTTATTCATATCTGTTTAAGTTTTATTTCTACTTAAGCTTTAATGTCAACTTAAGCTTTATTTCTGACGCCTTCCTCTTTATACACAGAGGATCAATGCTGGATTAGACGCGGAAACGTAAGTCGCAAATCACTCTTAATAATCAAAATCCTGTTCCTCCCTCTGCTCTTTAAGCCCGTAAATTAAACTGCTAAGAGATGACAAAGATACCCTTATCCATTTCAGATTTTATTCAACTTAAGTCAGACCTCTAACAATGAAGGGGATAATGAAGGCTACAACTAACCCAAAGTCTCTCCTGAGCTGAATAAGATCGTCTGAGGGCAGCGAGAACAGAATATACGTCACAGGAGGAGAGGTTAAGTAATTTTCGCACTGCAAATTGCCCACAAAGAAGTGGTTCAGTGTAATGGGATAATACCGCACCAGTAGGTCACCAAGCACACTCAGGCTCATGAAAATTCATTCACTCCAGCTTGGCTTCACACAGAGCTCCCGTGGTTAATGTGAGCCCCTGACGACAGCTCACGAGAGATACTAGCCAAGATGATCTGGCTCACGAGGGAAAAAAGAAAAAGAAAAAACCCTCTAGTTCCTCTCTTCTTCACAGTTGTCAGCTCCTGTAATCTAAGGAACCACCTATCATTCTTGGCTTCTACGAACTGAAAGTCCACTTCTATACTCTGTCCATTTTAATTTGGCCTAAAATTGCTATCTCACTTTTTTTTAATGTTGAGTAGTAACAAGACGTTAACACTAGAATATGATGCTAGTCAGGAATTTCTAAGGGGAGGATGTATGGCAGTGACACGGTCTTTTTCTACCACTGAGCTACGTGAAATAAGCTACAAAAGGAAAAAAAAAAACCTAGGCCAGAAAAGTGAGTAAAGCATAGTCTACAGTATCATCGGCACAACAAACTGCTTATTCTCCTTTGGATTAACCTGTAATAGAAGAAACCACCATTATTTCCAGTTCGCACTCGCTGTCACCTTGGCTACGAATCTCTCTTTGCAGCTTCCGTTCTAGAGGGTGACATTTACGGTAAGCGGGACTCACGATTGGGTTACTGTAAACGGTAAGGTGGCGGCATGTGACGGGGTGTGGCAAAAACGGTCCCAAACCTATACATGTGATACTGTTATGTCTATCTCTCACAAAAAAAGAAATGACTGAGTTAGAGGGGGCTTCTGTACACTATGTCACTCTAAATTCCCAATCCAGATCAAAGCGTCTTGACAATATAAATTCCGACAGCGGATGTTACCAGAAGGGAAATATGTTGCTCTTCTCAAATCTGTGGGATCTCAAGCTTTTTTGGCTTTCTTCGTTCCCCAGGTAATCCGTCCGACATGGTACTTCTCGATTCATCAGCAACCAATCACGACCTCTGTGCTGGGAGACGTGTTAGGGATTTACATTTCTCCAAGCCGTGGACGGGGACAAGAAACTGAGGTATCCGAAGAGGCAAGAAAAGAGAAATTGTAAATATATATTCCAGGAGATGGATGTGGTATTTCCTGGTGGAATGGGTGTCGGGTGAAGGGATACTCAGCTCCCCAATACCGCTTGAGGGGACGTCACCCTGATTGCACTTGAGGGATGGCTACCCATTAAATACTGTCCTGGTCCCTCTCCCTCACCCATCATTCATTCAGGATGTCCTACGCACGCACTGTGCACACACACACACACACACACACTCACACACACACACACACACACACACACACACACACACACACACACACACACACACACACACACACAAATCCCTAACTCAGTCTCTACATTCCGCCGCAGTGCCAAGCGACTTCCGAGGCAATGCAGATGGCCCTTTACCGGAGCGAGGCGAGGGTCAAGCACCAGAAACTGTCCGCTCTGTCTTGTCCATCAAATTATACGACCCACACACCTGACCGCGAAGAGCAGGTCTCTTTAACACAGCTCCAGATATAGCGGGAGGGGGAAGACTTCCGAATATCGACTTATGACAACGTGAGTCTAGGGATGTTCAAATACGATATCTCCAGAGCAACTTCAGACAACTCGAGGTGAGGAGGGGGCAATGAAGGAAAATATTCCCAGTGCTTCTTCGATTCTCCCCTAAGAATTTCAGAGAACAAGAGGAGAGAGACAAGGAGGAGAGAGGCAACTAATGACAACACAAGGTGGGGTGCACTGAAGTAGAATCTGCACAACGCGATTTTGGACAACGCGAGGTAGAGAAGTTCCCCCATTGCAGTTTCAGAGAATGAGGGGCGAAGGAGGCGCTAAACTATATTTTCCCAAATTGTTAGGAGAGAAGAACCAAAACAGAATCACCGAAATGCAACTACAGACATCATAAAGTGGGGGCAGTGATGTGGAACTGATCAACGCGATTTTCAACAACGCGAAGTAAAGGAAAGATTCCCGACCGCGGCTTCAGAGGAGAAGGGGGTGAAAGGGGGAACTAAAGTAGGTTTCCCCAAATTGTGATGCATTGGTTCGTGATGCCGTCTCGATGGCCATATGTTGCCGGGGATAAAAACTGCCGCCCCACAGCCACAATGAAGCTCCCACGGGAAGTTGGAGGTGGTGACAGGAAGGCAATAGGATTTTTTTTTTCTTTTTGATACAGAAAACATCGTAGGACTTTTTCATTTCTGACTTACTTTGCATTTTTTACATCTTAACATCTTCACTACGATAACACTTTGGTTAAATCTTGCGACCTCCACAAGATTTTATTCTGATTTTGAAAGACCGATCGTAAAAAAGGGGTTAATGAAGAATGCAACTGCGGAGAGGAATATCAACTCATTTCGTTGCGATAAAAAACATGATAGTGGGCAACAACTTCAGAAACCAAGTACTACGATCTTCGGGACTTAAAGAATTTCTTAGACTATTGCGTGGTAGTTTCATTAATATCCGACTCAAAAGCGGGTCGTTATTACTGTCCGCAATCGTACCTAACCCCTTCAGATCGAAAGTCTTGTAAACAGAGAAAAATCGTTTGGAGATGGCAAGAATAAAATAAATGAGACGTCCTATGCCTGAAGTGGTTAGTATCCGCTTGCAAGTTCTCAGTGCAAACTATGTCGATATTAAGAAGAAATTACAGAGAGAAGCGTACCAAAGAATAAAAATAAAAGCGAGAGAGAGAGAGAGAGAGAGAGAGAGAGAGAGAGAGAGAGAGAGAGAGAGAGAGAAATAAAGTTTAGGAAGAAGGGCTACGAAATCTCCTTTATCAAGAAAGGTTCCGTAAGAGCGAAGCAGAGGTGTACAAGGAATGCAATGGAGGACAGAATAATGCAAGGAGGTATAAATTACGAGTGAGATATTACAGGATACAGAGAACAGCTGCGTGTAAAGGCTTTAAAAACTTCGTGAGTACAAAGAAACATATTAGTGAAAAAAAAAGGAAAAAGAAAATGATGAAAGATTATAACGTAGAACAGATCACAAATACAAAGAGGAACAAAGGAAAATTATTACACAGAAAAGCATATACATTAAAAACAATATGGATTAATATAAGAACAAGAATACGAGCAACAGAAGAAATAACAACAAATAACAAAGATAAATTTAAGGTGAGAAAGTTGTATAATTTATTAAACGGTAGCATAATCCAAAACACTAAAGACGAAGTATCCGACATACGCCTTTGCATTATTTTAAATGATAGAAAAATCCTCCATTATTCTTGGGTTTGAACCATTGGGTGTAATGCATGGCCGTTTGCGATTTAGTTTTATGACCACTACGAAAGAAAAAAAAGAAAAGAAAAGAAAGAAATAGAACGAAAAAGAAGGGGAAAGAAAAAATCTGTCCGAATTAGGAGGCACGAAGAAATGCACAACGATGGACACAAACGCGGCAGAACGAAGCCTGGATTTTATTTTAGGAGGTCATAGTGTGGGGATACGACCTCCATTACGAAAACGTCTTGTACTTAATTATTACTGCCACCAGGTGATTTTATTTAACCCAGGAAAGAACTCTTGTGCTGATGAGGTTAATAAAGGCTGCATCTAACTCGTCCAGCTGGAACAAATCTCTCATAAACAAAAAATAAATAAAATAAAATAAAGTTTGGAGACAAAAAAAAAAAAAAAAAAACGTAAATGGCTGTATTCTAGGTGGCATTTGGAGGCTTCGTAGCACCTCTTCACAAGCTATTTATTTTGCTTACTACTCTTTAATATCTTCATTGCATTTCGCTTTAATATCGACAAAATTTGCATCAATAAACATACAGCAGGATGATAAAAAGTAGCCTGGTGCAAAGAATAAATCGCTATGGAAGAGGTGTTACGAAATCTCCAAAATCACTCAGAATACGACTGATCATGATGAAAATGAAAGTGGCGATCGTGATGGTGAAAATGATGAGGAGAAGCCCTAAGGAAATGATTATCACAGAGATGAAGATGAAAATGATAATCTGGCTGAAATTTATTCAACAACATCCTTCTCATTTCTGTCTTCGTGGCAGAATATATATATATATATATATATATATATATATATATATATATATATATATATATATATATATATATATATATATTTCTTTCGTTCCGTTTAGAAAACTTATCACTCGTCTGTCTATGTCTCTGTCTCTTTATGTTATGTGTTTTTTTAAGTGTGTGTGTGTGTGTGTGTGTGTGTGTGTGTGTGTGTGTGTGTGTGTGTGTGTGTGTGTGTGTGTGTGTGTGTGTGTGTGTGTGTGTGTGTGTGTGTGTGTTCTCTCTCTCTCTCTCGAGCGCTGATTGTTGCATGTACCATTTATCTAATTCAATTTCTCACTGCGGTAGACATTTCTTGCTCTCATTTTCTGCTTCTTATCAATCTATTACTCTCTTACCTGGATGACTTTCACTTATACTCCTCGTCCTTCCTTCCTTCTCTCTCTCTCTCTCTCTCCAAAATGAATCATATTATTCTTAGTTTGCCATTTTTATTCCTTCTCATTTTTCCCTCGTCCTTCTGAGTTCTTTTCCGTCATCCCTCATCCTTTTTTATTCACTTATCGTCCTCTTCTTTCCCTCCTCCTCCTCCTCCTCCTTCTCTAATGATTCTCTGGTATTACGTTTCTCTTCTTTTGTCCTCTCTTTGTGCTGTTTCTCTCTTTTTTTTCCCTTTTTTGTCCCCCTTCCTCTACTAGCCTGCCTTCCTCTGCTAACTCCACTCGTATCTCTCCCTCTACTAGGTCCCCCACCTCTCTCTCTCGCTCTGTCTTCTACCCTCTGCTATTCCCTTCCCTCTGCTAACCTCGCCCAGCCTCCCCTCTCCCTAAATTTACCTTCACCTGCTTGTCCCATCCCATTGTTAGTTTCATCCCCTGATAATCCCCTTCTTCCTATCCTTCACTTTCAAAACATCCCTCCCACTGCTGTCCCTCTCCCTCTGTCATGCACTTCTACCTGTGTCCTGTCTTCTGCATCTCCCTCCCTCTACCGCCTCCCTAGCAAGTATCTCCCTGCGTAAGTCCCGTCTCCCTTCCAACCTGGCTGGTAACCCACTCTCTGCTGGTTCCATCATCTGCTTATTCTCCCTCACCGGCACTGCTTGTTCCCTGCCCTTTCTCTTTGTTAGTCGTCTCCTTCTCTATATTAATCCCCATCCTGCAAATCTCCTCCCCCTGCCAACCCTGCTCATCCCTCTTCCCTTCTTGTTAGTCTCCCCCTGCCCTATTTATCCCCCTGCCCCTAGTTCCACCCTTTCCTAGTCCCTCTTTCTGCTTAGTTCACCCCCCTCCGGATCCTGCTCATCCCTCTCTCTCCGAAAGCCCCCCCTCAATCCCCACTCTCCACCCGCCCCTCATCCCCCTCTCTCCGTTAGTCCCCCCTCAGTCCCCACTCTCCACCCGCCCCTCATCCCCCTCTCTCCGCTAGTCCCTCCTCAGTCCCCACTCTCCACCCGCCCCTCATCCCCCTCTCTCCGCTAGTCCCCCCTCACTCCCCACTCTCCCCCCGCCCCTCCTCCTGGCAAGCAGATGTCCCCGCCACTGTAATATCACCCTGGGAGTCTCAATGGTCCCCCCAGGTTGCTCTTCATTCCCACCGCCACCATCCTAAAAATTAGATTATATATGAGAAAATTAGATGTGGTGGCGGGGCAGGGTGGTGAGAGAGAGAGAGAGAGAGAGAGAGAGAGAGAGAGAGAGAGAGAGAGAGAGAGAGAGAGAGAGAATGTAAGTAAATGTGTATATATCTATGTATGCAAGTAGGTAGGTAAGTAAGTAGGTAGTAGATAGGTAGCAGGCAGGTAAGTAGGGAGGTAGAAAGTTATGAAAAAAGGAAGGAGGGTAGGTAGATACGTACACAGATAGACAGATAAATAAAGTAGATAGATAGACAGGTAAGTCGGGTGGTCGGTAGGTAGGTAGGTACGTATCTGGGTAGGTATGTAGGTAGGCAGGCAAGCTGGGGTATGGGGTAGGAACAGAGGGTAAGAAGATACTGGAGAATCAAGGACTTGCCAAGATCGTGTGTGAGAATGAGAGTTGTTAGGTACGAACACAGTGACTCCCTCGCCCGAACGTCCTTGGCTACGTGATCAGCAACAAGGAGGTACACAACGTTATCATCAGCAACACAACATCATCTTATCACTACTTATCAGCGTTATCAGCAACACAACACCATCTTATCACTACTTATCAGCATTATCAGCAACACAACACCATCTTATCACTACTTATCAGCGTTATCAGCAACAACACCATCTTATCACTACTTTATCAGCGTTATCAGCAACACAACAGCAACTTATCACTACTTATCAGCATTATCAGCAACACAACAGCAACTTATCACTACTTATCAGCAACACAACAGCAACTTATCACTACTTATCAGCGTTATCAACAACCCGATAGCTGCTTATCACAGCATCATCGTTATCAACAACACACCAGCAACTTATCACCGTAGGTTTATCACTTATGGTTAGATTTCTAGCTATGAAGCCATGAAATAGATGTTAGATAGATAATAGTGCAACAGTCAGCCAGTTCAGTCTGCACAACCTAAGAATGCACTCCAGTTTTTCCAACATCTATTACGCTGCATTACAAAGTGGCCTTGGAGATTTCGTAACTCTTCATTTTATGCGATTTAGTCTGTACAATAAGCCTCAATATCCTTTTCTACGTTACCGACAGATATTTTTGCTTCGGAACTGTTTTTTTTTTCATTTACTTGTTGCAAATATCAGACGTTTTTTTCGGCATTCGAGATCATTCCGGTGGTGAAGCAGGTAACGACGGCTATTATCCAACCCCCTCCAGTTCGAAAATCCTCTTCTTAGTTGAATAAAATCGTCTGGTGGTGGCGGCAAGGATAAACCACGTCCTCGGATGAAGCGGGTAACTTCTTCAAACTCCTAAAGAATTTTATTTCATTTTATTTTTGCTACCGACAGTTATATTCAACTTTGGAGGGACTTTTTGACCGGAGGGGTTTAGATACGGCCTTCATTTCCCCTTCACTACACAGGGACCCTCAAAGCTGAATAAAATCGTCAAGAGGCAGCAAGAATAAATGAAAAAAGAACACGCCATCGAGTTGGAGGGGTTTAATCTCTGCAATCCAGGTCAAGCAAGATTTAATTTATTCTTATTGTCACCAGACGATTTTATTAAACTGAGGAATGGTCTCATAGTATCTACCTCCATCTACTGCCAGACGCCTTAATTCCGTAAGGAGTGGCCACAAATAAATCGCCCCCACGTCTCCTTGTCCTCTGATATTTGACAGTCCTCACTCTAATTCACACCCTCCTCTCCCACATCTCTCTCCACTCCATCCTTCCATCTCATTCTTGGTCTTCCCCTCTTTCATTCCTCTCCACCTCACTCACATTCACTCTTCTAGTCAGTCTCTCATTCTCCATCATCTCCACAAAGCAAGAATGATGTTTATTATGAATGTCTAAGCTCGCCAGTTAGAGAAATTTACATAAACAGAACAAAATCGTTATGAGATGGCAAAAATACAGTGAAAATGACATTCCAAGTTCCGTGAGTAAACGGTATGGCAGCACCACCACCACCACCACCACCACCACCACCACCACCAACAACAACAACAACAAAGAGTAACCAGTCAAAGGGGGTCCTGCTGACTCCTCCTCCTCAACCTTGACAGATTTATGGCGCGACACGGAGGGATTTCTTTGAAGTTGAAGATGCTCACAAGCGCGGAATTTTTCTTAATATATGCAGTGTACTTACGTTTCCTCTGCCCACCTCCCCACTCTTCCCCTTTTCTTGTGTCAGACTCAGCTGGTGACGCAGTCTTACCTGGAAGAAGAAAAAGGATACATTACATATGAAGAAAATCGCCACATGATAACAAATTTTATGACAATTCCTCGACATTAATATGTATGGCTAATCTTACCTGAATAAAAGGACACAATATACGTAATGAAAATCGTCACAAGATAAAAAGGAACATAAGAATACCTCTACATCATCATCATCATCATCATCATCATCGTCGTCGTCAATAGTCTGACCATCTTTTCTTCACAGATAAATTCAAGCAATTTAAGCCACGACAGCTTCATGTATGGAAAACCATATAACACAGCACAGGTTCAAGAGACCTTCCATAAACCAGTTGCATAAGGAACTAGTGAAAGGAAAATCAGGCGTTGTGTGATGGGTCTTTAAGTAGTTTATATGAATCATATAAGTAATTCATATGAGTAATTTATCTGGGCTCAGGTGTGGGGTGTCTGATAGTCGACGTCAGCAAATGTGATGATATGAAGCCCAGTATAAAAATAGATAACGCCTATCGTATTGAAGGGATTAATGAAAAATATATCTAGCCTTATAAGTCTGAGGGGTCTATCTCCTAAGCTGAAGATAGCAAGACTGAAAAAAAAAAATAATGGGACTGGAGAGGCTAGTTGAATTTCATCACCGCAAGTACTCTGGCTGTCGTTGTTATAGCTGGTTTGTTTCCATCTGAAGGATCTACACTACTCTCACAACACTAGTACTAAGTCTTGATTGCATGAAATTCGATAAGCCTTGATTATCAGGTAGGAATTAGTCTCACTTGTTATTAGTCAGATCGTCCCTCCAATCTGGGTGCGATTTGCCATTACGCTTTGCCGTCAAGTAGGCGGAAAGGGATTAGAGATCTTCGTCATTTTATAACCGAAGTGTAACCTTTCTTATAACAAACAAGCTATAGGCACCCATCCACCCACCACACCTTCCTTCTCATGACCTCGAGCTTCTCCCAGCATCCCTCGCCTTCCCAGCCCTTGCGTCATCCTACACATCATCATCATCATTATCATCATCATCATCGGCTGTATTAGAAGCCATCTCAAAACGCAAAAGTCCACATTCATGCCTCCATCTGCGACCAGTGATGGCGAAATTTCAGCTCCTCATGTTTTAGCGTTATGTATACACTTATGCTCCCATCCTTGTCAGTACGATGGGACCTTTTTTAAAACTAGTCTTGCAATCACCAGACGGATTATATTTAATTTAGGAAGGGCCCCAGTCTGAGTGAGATGAAGGCTATAGTTACCTCTCCAGTTCGAAAGGTTTCTAGTATGCTGAGTAAAATCGTCAGGAGGGAGGAGGGCTGGAGGGAGGAATGGATGAAGCAAGGGAGGGAATAATGGAGGGAGGGATGGAGGAAGGGAGAGGGGAGAGACATACCTTAATAGCATCCGCTCAGCATGGGATGTGCTCAGACACCGTTGCAAGTCTATCTCTCCCGCTGGATACCGACACAGTGATGGCACTGGCTCACATCCCTCCTTGCACTCGTCTCTCCTTGGATTTTATGCATTTTTTATTTACTCTTCTCTTGCGGTTAGCCATCCCCCTCTCGGTCGAATTATAACAGGAGAGCAGAGACACGGCAGGAATAAGGCACCATGTTTATACCTTACACTAAACCCCAAACATGATACGACATTAAAAGCGTGCCGAGGTGAACAGACATGATGGAGAATTTTGCTGTCAGTGTGATGATGTAAAGTCACTCTTTCTTAAAGCTAATACAAGCTGGGGTACTGTGGTGCCTTGCTTATACTGTTACAACACCAGAGAATAATGAAAGGTATAGAAAAAAAAAAGATGGAGAATTTGGTGTAAGTGTGATGATGTAAAGTCACCCTTCCTACAATTAAAAACAAAACAATACAAGGAACCGAGATTCGGTGTTCACGGTATCATAACACTAAACCAGTACTGACAACACTCACAGTAGTTATAATTGAAACCCAGGTTCATCTGAATGTGAACCCAGTGGACTGTAGGCTGAAATTACCCTTCTACAGTCCACCATCATCCTCGAAGGGGATAAGGAGGGAACTAAGGGATGTATGTATAACCGGACAGTGATGCAGCCTGTCACCACAAGAAGGGGTTCCTCTGCAGCACCACTGACAACAATGAAAGGCAATATTTTCACTTGCTACCTGAATCACTAATATTATCTTGCTGAAGTGGAAATAAATGCAGGAATGGGAGACAATAAAGGCTTATATAAGAGTGATTCAGGGTAACACTGCGTAGATGTGTTTGTCCAGGTCACAGAGGATAAGAGATACTGGGATATGGTATCAGGCAACTCGAGGGTGTCTGTATTAAACTGTGTACACCAGGGTATGACACCTAGCAGGACTTACATAGACAGACAGACAGACAGACAGGAAGATAAAAAAACAAAAAGAATTAGACTGATAGATAGATAAACAGACTGACAGACGGACTTTAATGGGTAGACAGATAGAGATAGGAAGGCATACAGACTTGAGTAGATCTGATATATAAATTGACACGTTCTAGGTCAAAGCAGTGTGAAGATGTACGCAAGAATGTGATGTGGTGAGCGGTAGGACTAATTTTACCACCCAGCTTGATAGATAGGTGGGTAGATACAGATAGATGGATAAACAGATAGACACAGAGACTTTGACAGGCGAAGAGGAAAAAAACAGGTATACTGCATGGCGTGTGTATGTGTATGTTTGAGAAGGACAATGTGTGTGTGTGTGTGTGTGTGTGTGTGTGTGTGTGTGTGTGTGTGTGTGTGTGTGTGTGTGTGTGTGTGTGTGTGTGTGTGTGTGTGTGTGTGTGTGTGTGTGTGTGTGTGTGTGTGTGTGTGTGTGTGTGTGTGTGTGTGTGTGTGTGTGTGTGTGTGTGGCGGCTCACCTGGCATTGTTTTACCGAACCCCAATGAATTAACCCCGAGTCAAGCGGGCGGGGGCGACCGTTGCTGCCGCCCCCCAGGATAATGGGTGGCCGACTTGGTGGCAGCTGCCGGGACCGCGAATTAAGAGTTGGAGACACAATATGTTTCCTGTACGTGTGAACAAGTCACTTCCGGAGGTGGCAAGGGGGTGTGGGGCGTCGCGCGTCCAATCCTCCTGGGGCGATGTGGGTGGAGGTGGGGGTGGGTGGTAGAAGTGTGGGTGGGGATGGTTGGCAGGAGTGTGGGTGGGTGTGAGTGGATGGTAGGAGTGTTGGCGGGTGGGGGTGGGTGGAAGGAGCGTGGGTGCGGATGGGGGTTTGTGGAGGGGGGGTGTTGTAGAAGGAGTGGATATCGGTGTGGGTGGGTGGCGGGAATGTGGATGGGGGATGTGGGGTGGGGGGTGGTAGGAGTGTGGGTGGGGTGTGAGTGGGTGGCTGGAGTGTGGGAGTGGGTGGAGTAGTTGAAAAGGGTGTCAGCAATAGGGGTGTGGGTGCGAATGTGGGTGGATGGTAGGGGTGTGGGGGGGAGGTGGTGTGAATGTGGGTATGGGTCGGGGTGGGTGGAAGGTGTGTGAGTAGAGGTGAGGGTAGGTGAAAGGAGAGTGGAGAGGCCTGGGGATGGGTAGGTGATGGTAGGTATGGTGGTGAGAAGAAGAGGGATGATGTAACAAGATGCTATGTAATATTTGTGGGGAGATAGTGGTGTGGGTTGAGACTAGCCTGTTAAAGAGTGAAGGAGGGGACAGTGGAGTATGGAGATATAAGAGAGATGGTGCTGGAGAAAAGGAAGAGGTGATTTAGGGAGAGGGGGGACCATAAGAATGGATACTGTTGTACGGAGATGGTAATGTGAACAGAGCAACGTGTAGGTTAAAAAAAAAAAAAAATGTGGTGGAGGTGGTGGTGGTGAAAGACCATGGAACGGTGAAAATCATGAAGTTGGATGGGATTGTCGGAATGATGATGTAGGACAGGATGGCGAATGTAATGAAGCAAGGATGGTCGATAGAGGCAGTGAAGTGAGGAATGGTGTGAGTATTGGAAGGATGAGCTAGCTGGGGTAATGGTGAAGGGAGAGTGATGCGGATGATGCAGGAGGAAGAGGTGGTGAGGGTGGTGCAGGGGGAGCGGGGGAAGGGGGGTGGGCATGAAGAATTACAGCGTGGGCGTGATGTGTGTGTGCGTGTGTGTACTATAGGCTGAGGTGAGGGAGCTGCTGGTGTGAGAGGTGAGACGATGGTAGAATGTGGGGGGATTTAGGGGACTGGCAGAAGTGGTGATGTGGGTATGGTGTGGGGAGATGGTGCCATAATCATTATAATTATTCTAACCCTGTGGTGGGCAAATCATTCCCGTTTTGTCATGATTTACAAGACTCCCCGTAAAACATGGAAGGAGTAGTGACCTCTCTATACCGCTGATAAATAAGGGTAGTAAAAAAGTCCAAGTATTATATTCTTCACAAATGTTCAAATATTGCGAACAACTGTCAGGCGTAAAGGTACCAAGTACCTAAAGTTACCTAACATAAAGTCCCTTGATCGAACACAAAAATGTTGAGAGATGGCAAGGGGGAAGGAGAGGTCACACACACACACACACACACACACACACACACACACACACACACACACACACACGAGATAAGAAGGAAGGAATAATGGATGGGCATAAGGGACTCCCAGCGCCTGCCTTCCTTTTAACCCAGCTGTGGTTCCGGGCTGACTGGGAAGTTTATATAACCAACTGAGTCAGAGAACGTGATTTATATTTTGTTCTTGCTGCTACCAGACGATTTTACTCAGCTTTTGGAGAAGACCCAAGTAATGTAGGGGTTAATGAAGACTATACCAAACCTCTCCAGTTAGATAAGTGTCTCCTGAACCAAAAGAAACTATACTGAAAATACGTAACTGCACTGAAAAGGTAATGGCCAACTATCACAATGCACCCACAGTGATCACTATGGTGTGTGTGTGTGTGTGTGTGTGTGTGTGTGTGTGTGTGTGTGTGTGTGTGTGTGTGTGTGTGTGTGTGTGTGTGTAAATTATCACACAGCACGAAGAATTAAAAGGAAAATGGTGAACACAAAAAAACACAAAGAGTAGATGCAAAGGATAAGGCAAGGAGGAAGTGAGTGGAAGAGGGAGAACCAAGGAGAGAAAGAAGGAAATTTAGATAAACATACGAATATCAAGAGAACAATAATGGCCCCTCTGTGTGTGTTTATATAAGTGTGTGTGTGTGTGTGTGTGTGTGTGTGTGTGTGTGTGTGTGTGTGTGTGTGTGTGTGTGTGTGTGTGTGTGTGTGTGTGTGTGTGTGTGAGAGAGAGAGAGAGAGAGAGAGAGAGAGAGAGAGAGAGAGTAGGAGTGGCCTGAGAGCTCCTTCCACACACACACACACACACACACACACACACAGATGGAACAAATTGATGGGAGTAGAAGTCTTAATGGGAGTCTTTTGTTGCCACTGAGGCTGTGAGATGGGTAGTGTTGGCCCTGAGAGTTGCATAAGGTATTCACAAAAGATCTCAAACCCTTCAAGTATTCATAAAAAATCTTAAACCCTTCAAGTATTCATAAAAGATCTCAAATCCTTCAGGTATTCATAAAAGATCTCAAACCCTTCAAATATACATAAAAAATCTTACCTCCCTGAATCCCATCAGGTGTTGGTAATTTATTCCTTTTGCCACCGAACGATTTATTCAGCTTGGGAATGGACGAGTTTGGTACCTGTAGGAGTTACGATTTCTTGCGCTAACTTTCGCCCGTTTTCTCAAGGCACAGATGGCTTCGTAGCACCTTTCCCTATGCGATTCAGTCTGTAAATTACACATCATTATCCTCCTCTGTGCTACTGAATCAAACTATGTCGATATTAACACTAGATAAACGGCACGCAACTGAATGCTAGGATGCAAAAATAAATCGCTAAGGAAGATGTGTTACGAAATATCCAAAGCCACTTAGAATACTGCCCTTCAATTCAAGAAAGTCTATAAATACAGCGCTGGACTTATCTGCCGGCCCTAAGAGCTCATTATCAGTGGTGCTCGCCCGGTGCGTTAGAACCACTACACCACCATGCCCCGTATTCTCGACGGTTAAGGAAGCTCCTTAACTCCTTTTCCTAGGCGATTTATTTTGCCTATCACATTCCCACACCTTTTCCTATGCAATTTATTGTGCTTATCACACCCTAACACCTTTTCCTAAGTGATTTAATTTGTTTCTCACATCCCAACGCCTTTTCCTAGACGATTTATTTTGCTTCTCACAACCCAGCATCATTTCCTAAGCAATTTATTTTGCTTATCACGTCCTAACACTTTTTCTTAGGCTATTTATTTTGTTTATCACATCCTATCGCCATGTCCTAAGCGGTTTATTTTGCCTATTACACCTTACTGTTCTATTCTGTGTTACATAAATCCTTCTAATAAGGCCATACTCTGCATAAACAACGTACAAAAGGATAATAATCAGCCGCATCCAAAAAATATATCGCTAAGGTAAGAGGTGCTAGGAAGCCTTCTTACCCGACGAGAGTACTGGCCCATGGGATTTTTTCTTTTATTTCTGCTACGGCCAGACGATTTTACTCAGCTATGAAGGGACGACGGGAATATAAACCGCTTCAGTATCGCCACATTTCCTTTACTTTTCTCCTTCTACCGTCGGATGATTTTATTCAGCTTAGGAGAGGCGACCGTGGTAAACCGCTACAGTACCAACCCCCTGTATTTGATTTCTTCCTACCCACGGACGATTTTATTCACCTTAGGAGATGCGACTGGGGTAAACCGCCATAGTACCAATCCCCTGTATTTGATTTCTTCCTACTCCAGACGATTTTATTCAGCTTAGTGGAGGCGACCGGGGTAAACCGCTACCGTACCAACCCCCTGTATTTTTCTTCCTACCCCAGGCGATTTTATTCAGCTTAGGAGAGGCGACAGGGGTAAACCGTTACAGTATCAACCCCCTGTACTTTTCTTCCTACCCCAGATGATTTTATTCACCTTACGCTGAGCTACGCATACTCCCCAACAGCTCCTTGACTGCGATTGAGATTTCTGTTCTACTTGTGCCACACTCAGACGATTTTTATTATTATTATTATTATTATTATTATTATTATTTTATTTATTATTTTTTTTTTAACAAATTTTGAAGACCTTCCCGTGGTAAATGGATTAATACGAGAAAGAGAAGGGAAGTGTGAACCGTCTTGTAGCTCGGAATCTATAGATTTTGACCGTGTGTGTGTGTGTGTGTGTGTGTGTGTGTGTGTGTGTGTGTGTGTGTGTGTGTGTGTGTGTGTGTGTGTGTGTATCTGGCTGTCTATCTCTCTCTCTTTCTGTATGTCTGTCTATCTGTCTGCCTGTAAGTTTCACTCTCTCTCTCTCTCTCTCTCTCTCTCTCTCTCCCCAGCCCTTATATTTTGTCCTCTCATATCTTCATCATTGTGTTAGTGCAGCGTCGGCTCCCTCAGCAGTAAGTAATTATGACAGAAACCATCCACTCCCCTTCATTAGTGATTATAAATGCTAAAAATTCACCTCCTATGAAGCTGGACGAAGATAAATTCATCTTCATTCTCTCTCATGTGTATTAATTCCAAAGCTAAATTAATCCAAGTTCATGGGAGGGAAGAAGTCCGATGATTAGGGCAAAATCAGCATAAAATATAAATTCTGTACACTTATTTGCCTCATCCGGGTCGTACGTTCTCCCGTCGCAGTTATCTAATGCAGATCACAAAAATAATTGACCAAAACGAAAGGGAAATGTGTGTAGTTAGAGTGCATTAACGCCGCTGGTTGAGGCTCCTCCGCAAGCACAGACGTACTACTCAGAAAGGGTCTCAGTCAGTTGTTACGAAAAACGAGTCTCCAAGCATCCTTACCCCTTCAACACGATCATGTATTCTTCATTTTAATCAAGCTTCTACCAGACGATTTTATTCAGCCGAGAGAAGGTTTATCGAACAAGCAGTATTAGTAGTCTTCATTAACCCCTTTAGTGAGAGAGACCTTTCCCAAACAGAGTCAAAATCGTTCAATTAAGCTTTAAAAAATCTTGTTGATGGGATTGAACTTCAGGAATAATTTCCTTTTTCGTATATTCCACTTTAATATCAACTCTAGTTGGGCTGCGAAATGTTTGGCATCCGTATGAGTGAAGTTAAAAGCAAGAACAAGCAATATTATACTCAAACAGTAAGAAAGATTATAACTACGGGTCCTCAGAGGCAAGCACCAGATACCTCCAGCGAGGAAAATGAAAGCATAATAAGAGGGAGCAAAAAGCGATAATAACGCCTGATGTACACTGGTCAGCCTGGCTCGGAGTCCCCCAACAAGTCTGTAGTTACGCCAATCGCTAAGTTATGGCCCCACTACCAATGCCCCTCCTGACCACACTCTACAATATACTGCGGCAAACATAATCCAGGCGAGGGATTTGGCCACCTGATATTTATACAGATTAAGGGAAAAAGTCTAGTAAATGCCGATGCACTTATTACAGCAGGGAGCTATTTACGGTGTGCTGAGGGCGTCGACAGTGTAAGTTCTCTCTGAAAATCAAGGTAAATGAAAGGCGAACTGAAAATCAAGGTAAATGAAAGGGAAACTGAAAATCAAGGTAAATGAAAGGCGAACTGAAAATCAAGGTAAATGAAAGGCGAACTGAAAATCAAGGTAAATGAAAGGCGAACTGAAAATCAAGGTAAATGAAAGGCGAACTGAAAACCAAGGTAAATGAAAGGCGATCTGAAAATCCAGGTAAATGAAAGGCGAACTGAAAATCAAGGTAAATGTGAGGTAAGCTGAAAATCAAGGTAAATGAAAGGCAAACTAATTATAATACACAGGAAGCATAGGTAACAGGAGACATTCTGATCCATAACAAAGTTGTCTAAAGGAGTAAAATTAACTACATTTAAGATCTAACCAAAGTGTGTAAGAAAAGAATGGATAAGATGGAGGCAAGAAGGATGAAATAGAGGAACAATAAAAATGGAAAGTAAAAAAGAGGGAAGAATAGGGTGCATACAGAAAAAGGAGTTCAGTAATAAGAGGTAACAAGAGTAGTAGTTAAAAGAAAGTCAAAGAAATAAAGGCACGAAAGGGGAAGCATAATAACAGAAGATATACAGGAAAAGCTAAGAAATATAAAGATTTAGGCAGTCTGAGTCTACAATTGTGAGTTGGTGTAAAAGAGAAAGGTAGGAAAGATAGGGAAAACATGGCAGGAGGGAAAGAAAGACAGGGAGAATGATAAGAGCTAGAGATGGAAGAAGGAAGGAGAGAAAGAAGAATGAATAAATGTTTGAACGAAGGAAGGAGAGAAAGAAGAATGAATAAATGTTTGAACGAAGGAAGGACTAACAGGAGAAAGATGCACGAAGGAGAGATGGAAATCAAGCATGTACGTAAGTAAGTAAGGAAGGAAGGAAGAGGGGAAAGAAGGATTAACGAGAGAAAGATGCCAGTTGTCAGAACATCAAGCAAGCGTGAGAGAGGAGAGAGGGAAAGTGAATAGAGCAGTAGGGCTGTGTGAATGATACTGAAAACTCTACAAAGGTGACGGAAGCTAGTCCAGTTGGCGACATGAAGGGGGAACGTGGAATGATAGATAGGAAATGTGAAGAGCAATCGGAGGGGGAGAGATGGAAAAGAAGGGATAAGGAGGGGGAGAGAAAGAGTTGGAAATGGAAAGGAGGATTGGAAGGAAGGGCTGGGAAGAGAAAGGTGGGGAAGTTAGGTAGGATGCCTGATGGAGGAGAAGAGAAGGGAGGGATGAGGAAGGGAAGGTGAATGAGCTGGAAAATGGAAATGGGGATTGGAAGGAAGGGCTGGGGAGAGAGGGATGGAGAGGTGAGGTGGTATACAAGGCAGAATGAAAGTGAAAGCTGGGACGGTGAGATGAAAGAGCCACAAAATGAGAAATGAAAGATGAGAGTAAGCGCAGCAAGCTGAAGGAAATTATGAGATGATGGGAACGATAAGGAGAGGATACACAGAGGACCAGGAGGAAGATAAAACGTTCAAAGAGTGATGCATATAAGGAAACGTTTAGAATATAAAACACGCAGAGATGTGTTACAAAAAAAGGATAAACGTTTAGAAGAGGAACAGAAATAGAAAAAAGTTCTGGGAAGACGCGAGTACCAGTAGTTGCAAACGCTTAGAGAAAAGGGAGAGGCTGGGAGAAACATTCTGAGTTGGGAAGCGAGAGCAACAAAAACTAGAAGAGAAGAACTGTGGGACACGCATTAGGAGAAGAAAAGGCGCTTACTAAGGAGGGTCAGGCAGGAGAAAGAGTTTGGGAAAGAGTATTATAGAGGGGCGAAGACTATGAAAAACGTTTGGAGAGGAAAATGAGAAAAAGCAACGTTCAGGGAAAAGACAGTTATAAACACTAAGCGACGAGGGAGGAAAGGGTGGGAGAAACATTTAGGGAGGGGAAGTGAGAGGAGGGAAAAAACTAGTAAAGAAGAAGTGCGGTACATGCATTACGAGGGAAAAAAAGTGTGTTGGGAAGAGCCTGGGAGAAGAGAAAGGGCTTAGAAAAGAGTACCATGGAGGGAGGAAGAGAATGGGAAAAAAGGGGGACATTGAGTAAAGAGGGTCGGGGTGGGGCAGACTGACAGGCAAGGCTCAGTGTCAGGTAGCAGTGGAAATGATCTTGTATGGCGTGTGCACATTTACCCTAAAGTACATAAAAAGGAAATTTAATCGGGTATGATGCGCTTGCGATCTCTCTCTCTCTCTCTCTCTCTCTCTCTCTCTCTCTCTCTCTCTCGTCTGCAGGTTCACAGAGCACAGTATACAAGGAAAATACAGAATTATACAAGGGCTGCTTCTAGACAACACAACAACAAAATCACCAACCCATCCACATTGTTAAATCTTGTTAGCCTGACCGTGTTTGTCATGTGGTGTGATGAAGTACAGGGGAAGGTATTGTATTTTGCCTTCACGGTACAATCAAGAGGAAGAAGAGGAAGAGGAGGAGGAAGAATAAGGAGGCAGAAGAATGAAGTTGAAAAGAAAAAGACAAAAACTTTGCAACTCTATTATATTATTTACTTCACTAATCAAAATAACACGTTGCTCAGAATTACCAAAAGACGTAAATCTTGGGAGAATAATAAATCAGGTCCAACTGTATCAAAACTAAGAAGCTCAAAACATCTTATGCTGACTGTGATACGGCGCTAAAATTCCTGTTCTGGTAAATCCGCAACAAATCACTTTAACTGGACCAGCTTTCATTCTTTTGTAACTTATTTCACGTAGCTCAGTGGCAGAGGAAAACAATGCTACGGCTCAACATGTTTTCCAAGGAACTTCTTCGTGATCTGCATCATATTCTAGTGCTAATATCTTTTTACAGCTCAGTATTTAAGACAGAGAGAGAATTTTAGGCCATGTTAAAGAGAACGAAGAATAGTGACTTTACGAGTATTTGGCCACAGTTCACTACCATCGGCTATGCTTGATGCTGATTCACCAGATTGATTTTTAAAGTCAGTGGAGAAAAAAGTAGGAGAGATAATTGGATTTTCGCAGCCTTGTACACATGAGCAATGCAATCATCTCGTTCCCTTAAAAACTCTACGGTTATGTCGCGCTGGAAATGGGAAACAGGTTGCTGAGTGAAAATGGAGAAGGTGCAAAAAAACTGAAGGGCAAACGAAAGGAAGAAAGGAAGAGGAACAGGGAAAAAAACAGAAGAAACAGGAACAGAATGTATAGAAGAAGAGAGCTAGAGGTAACAAGAATGGATTTGGGGGATAGGAAAGGAAGGGAGAGAGAGGAAAGGGAAAGGGAAAGACATACAAAGCAAAAGATTAAAAAGAAGAGAAAGGAGAGTGGCGAGAGAATCAAAAACAAAATAGAGAATAATGACAAAGTGATACGAAGGAAGGGAGTAAGAGTACGCATTAGTTATTTATAGAGTGCCATCAGAATTTAAGTGCACATCAAGTGGAGGTATGTCAGAACGTATGCTTTACCTCTTAGCCAATCAGAGGTACTATTGGCTGTAAAAGTCCCCTCCCCCTTCTCTCTCTCTCTCTCTACCCATACATCCCATCCTACCCCCTTCTCTCCCTCTACATGCAACATCTTCCCCACTTCCCCATCCCTCCTCAGTTCCTCCCCCCTCCACATCCATCCCCTCTCTTTTCCCTCTCATAGACCGTGATAATCTGCCTCGTCAATCCAAAGCAATCGCCACTGTTGATACTTATCGCTGGCCAAATCAGTTCATGGGCATCAGAATCACGAGACTAATTTTGTGAGTCCCCTGTGAGAGAGGCAGGAGAGGCGACGTTAGCTGCTGACAGTACGTAGATTATTATTATTATTATTGTTGTTATTTACACATTATCATGGGTCCTTGATTTCAGTGCCGTAATCATCTCGTTCCCTTATTAAAGTTGTGTTCATTTTAAAGATACGATATTTTTGGCTCGATCTAAACCCTCTTCAGGCAAGGTGTAGAGAACAGTTAAAATTCTCTATACCTTGTCTTTGGGATTTAATAAATATGGTGCACTTGCGTAGCTCATCTCGCTATGTCTTACCTCGCTGTATATAAACGCGAATATTCCAATCACTACTCATACATGAAGAGGGTCCAAGTGGGGCCGACACTACTGCGTATTATCTGTGCAAGAATAATTTTTACCATAATATTACAGGTCTCATCACAACTTCTTTTGGAGTACATCCTCTGTGCAATTAAAGGGTTCCCATAACTCTAGTTTTTATAATTAACATCAGCTTTTAAAGATCATAACAAAACAATGACAAGGCTCCGAAGTCTCAGACAAAGATAGACTAATCAGCAAAGGAAGTGATATGTATTGGGTGTTTAATGAGTCAGAATCGCGGCATCCAGTTGCTGAGTGGGTCCGCATCAAAGTTTAAAGAATTGTTCAGAAAGCACGGGTAAGTAGCTGAAGTCAGAATATCACACAAACAAAAGACTTATCACCAAGGGATGTGTTATTTTGTGTCGGTAAATGAATCAGAATCACAGTATCCAGTCTGGTGAATTAGTCAGCATCAACGTTGAAAGGATCATGCATACAGCACCAAGATTTTTTCTTTTTTTCATTCATCATCCAATCCTATGGTGCCCCAAGAGAAGCGTAGGAGCCCGGGGCTAGGCAAGCTGGTCCTGACATTTAAGATGAGAGTGACCAGCCACACACATCCATGACTGGCATTACATGAGCAATAAACCCCAACCACCCCGTGGATATAAACCTACACCAGCTTAATCCGATTGGAGCGCCTGAATTACCCACTAAACAACCAGGCCCCATAATTTGGTTATGCGATTACCACCCAGCGTACTAAATGGTTTCCTGGGGGAAAGAATGAAAGATGGACAGAAGAGGGAGTGTAAAGTCACCCACAGGCAGAAGGATGAGGAAAGAATGAAGGAAAGAAAGACAGAATAGGATGGAAGGAAGAGAGGATAGGGCGGACATCCGAGAGCAGCACTACATCGAGTGAGTGGATGGTGAGCGCCCTCACCTACCACCGACAAGATGTGTAGGTGATAATATCACACAGAGAAAAACTAACTACAAAGAGAAATACTAACCTTTGGGAGTAAATGAGTAAAAATCACGGTATCCAGTCAGGTGAGTTGGTTAGCATCAACTTTGAAAGGATCGTTTAAAAGTGATGGTAAGTACTTGACGTCAGAATATCACCCAAAGAAAGACTAGTAATCAGGGGATGTGTTATTCTGTGGGAGCAAATGGGTAAAAATCACGGCATCCAGTTTGGCGAGTTGGACATTATCGTGCCAGCCTTCACGGGGACAAAGCAGCCTTTCTGTGCCCCTCTTAACCTTTTCATTACGTGGAGAGAAGAAGGCCATTGACGTGGAAGGAGAGGAACCAGATTCTCTCTCAATGGGCCATGTTCTTCTTGCCATAGGAGACTTCGTAGCACTTCTTCCTAAGCGACTTAGTTTACATATTACAGGGACAAAGCAGCCCCTCTCTGTACCTCTATTACCTGGAGAGAAGAAGGTCATTGACGCGGAAACTGAGGAACCGGCTTCACTCTATGGGCAGTAGTTTCGGTTGGTTTGGGATTTCGTTACACCTACGAGTATTCCGAAGAGATTCATTTTGCACATTGCACCTAAATCCCCTTTTCTGCCTCCAGACGATTTCATTTTGATCAAGAGAGCACCCTAGCGATGAAAGAGTCAACGAAAGCTCTATCTAAACCCCCCAATTGAAAGCTCTCTCCTAAGCTGAATAAAATCGTCTGGTGATAGCAACAAAACAAAAGGACATAATCCTATCGAAATTAAATATATCGGTTTAAATATCGACACGGATGCCATCAATAGCATATCAGAGGATATTGTGGTATAGGGTACCGTGCAAAATAATTCGCTTAGGAAAAGCTGCTACGAAGTCTCTTATGGCAACTAGAACACGAGCCACTGAGCGAGAGTATCTCGTTTCTTGGTTTTTACGTCAATACCATTCTCCGTAAATAATGAAAAACTCCGAGATCCACACAGAGGATGCCGTGTCCTTGTCATGTGGAAAATAAATCGCTTAGGAAGAGGTGCTATGAAGCCTCCTATGGCAACAAGAACATGGGGTTTGAGTGAGAGAATCTGGTTCCTTGGTTCTGACGTCAATGCCCTTCTCTGTAAATAATGAAAAGCTTAGAAATCCACAGAGAGGCTCCTTTGTCCTTGTGAGAGATACAATCATGGACAGATCTGAAGAGGCCTCGAGCCCCTCTTTAAAGCACTGACAAAGGAGTTATAAGACTATTACAAGGAACTCCAAATCCTTTCCTAAACGCATTAAAAGCGAGAACTAGAGAAAGGGACCTATTCAGGGGCAGGACACACAACGATCCTGCCGAGATAGCATTGTGGCAGGACTGGGTTAGTTCTTTTGATCAGATGATGTATTATTTATTTCATTCTTGCCACCTCCATGCTATTTTTTCCACCTTAGGATATGATTTTCCACCTGGAGGGGTTAGATGCAGCGATCATAAAATTTTTCTCCAATAGAGGGTTCACCTTAACTAAATAAAGTGGTACGTATTATTGCTTTTCTTTTCATCAATATATTCGGGCGATTTTGTTCACCTTGAGAGATATTTCTAAAACTGGAGGGGTTAGGTGTAGCCTTCATTAACTTTTGTAGTAGGAAACTCTCTTAAACCGATTAACATCTCACTATTTTTTCATTCATTTTATTTCCATATAAACCACCTAAGATAGAATTTTCAAGCCGGAGGAGACAGATGCAGCTCTCATTAACTTTTCTGTAACAAGGGGGCTCTACTTTTTTCATAATATATGGGTTCTTCTAATCTGAATATGATCTGGTACCGGCAAAGAATAAAACAAAAATTAATAAAAACAGGAAAATAATGGCTTTAGTCCGAAAGGGTGAAAGGCGAAAACTATAGACAGGGACCCATTCAGGAGCAGTTTGAGGCGGGACTGTACAGTGATCCTGCCGAGATAACATTGTGGCCAGACTGGGTTAAGGTTCTGCCCTCATATTTATCAAGTCTCCTAACCAATGCAGGATAAATAAGTCTCTATAGCAGGTAACTAATATTGCAGATCATTTTGTTTTTCGCATCTGTCACTTTAATATTTACTTGTATTTAGCTGTGAGGTGTATGGTTGTTGTATGAGCGAAGTAAACACACGTATAGACAAGCAGCCTCTATTCACAACTTAAGCACGAGAGAGATTGTAAATGTGGCTCCTGCTCCCCACTGAGTCCTTCAAAAGATATGTCTGGACACTCTTACGTATTGATGAAAACTACTATCACCATCTAGTTTTGGGAGAGAATGGTAGCTTACCGATATTTTATAAGTTGTTGACAGGCTTAAACTTAATCACTTAACATGCCCATATTTAACTCCTGCGGAAAACTGACTTAATGAATAACACCACCACCTGATTTTTGAAGTGCATATTTATTATATATTTACTTATTTATCTATTTACCTATTCATCCATCAATTTTCTGTTTACCATTTTAACAGCCCACGACAGTTGTAGGTGTATTCAATCAGTATACATAGTTAAATTCCATAAGTAAAGATGTATTCAATCAATATGCCTAATCTAACTCTATAATTACAATTACGTCCTCTTCATTTTTTTCATTCTTTAGTCAGACAAGTATATACAGCTCAGTGGAGATTTGTCGAAAGTGTGGGATCAGATACAGGCGTCAGTGACCCATTCGTTACCAGCGGTCCGTCCTCAGCTGAGTAAAATCGTTTGCTTGTGGCCTGAGTCAAACGCAATAGGAGTCGTCATACTGAACTAAAATGAATAAGGTCATCAAAATAGGTTGCAGAAATAGGTTAAAAAGAATAGGTTAGGAGGAAGGGAAGGTTAGGAGGAGGTTATAGGAATAGGTTAGATGGAAACAAGAGGTGTAGGTTCATGAAAACACTAGTCAGGGGCAACGGACTGTGTCGTGTGAGAGACCGGGAAGTGCTGCGCCTCTAATAACAAGGGTGATACATTGTTTCAAGGGTCCCGCACTCACCCGCGTCCAGGAACAATGCTGCGCTGTGAGGGACAATGAGGACCAGGGAAAAATGTTCGCCTAATATTCTACTACGTCTACTTTACACATAAGGCATGTCCGTCACTTTCCTCATTATGAATCATCAATGAGTAGAGAAACATAAGAGGCCTCTATCCGCTTTGGAATATTAGCCATCAAGGGAAAGTGAGAAACAGAAGAAGTAAAATAACAGACGAACTTTTGTTTCCAAGTACTCCATTCAGCGACTGGAATGGAACGATACCCATGGTCTTGGTGGTGATGGTGGTGTAGACATTACCAAGCCTCTATCCTCTTGGGAATATTAGCCATCAGGGGAGAGTGAGAAGTAGAAGAGGTGAAATAAGAGGAACATAAAACCCTACCAGCATCGGTAGGGAACAGCACCTCACCAAAGTCCATGGTCGAGGTGGTGGTGGTTGGGAATATTAGCTATCAGGGGAAAGTAAGAAATAAAAGAGGTGAAATAAGAACTTTTGTCCCCACATACTTCTTTCAGCGGCGGTTATGGTGGTAGTAGTGGAAGTATTACCACGTCTCTTGGCAATGTAAGCCGTCAGAGGAAAGTGAGAAATAAAAGAGGTGAAATAATAGGCGAACAATTGTCCCCATCTACACCTTTCAACGACTGGTAGGGAACGATACCTCCCCAGTCCCATGGTCGTGGTGATGGTGGAGGTATTAAAGGGTTCTCCGTTCCGCCCAGGTATTCGGCGATCTCTCTCACGATAACATCTTTCTCCCGACCTCCGCCTCGAACTCTGAATTGGAGTGGCTTTGATATCATCGGGGGAGCCCAGCTTGAATCCACGCCAGGCCTCTGCTGACCTCTAGTGGCAGCTCGTGGAGATACGCTTCAGCAGGAGGCGCAGGGCAGAGGAAGGGGGCACGCAGTGAGCAAACAGTAAATAAGCCCCTTTTTTCAGATTATGTCTCAGGAATGCACACCCAAGCAAGAATTAAACAGCCATCAGGGGCAAGGATGTGTGTGTGTGTGTGTGTGTGTGTGTGTGTGTGTGTGTGTGAGAGAGAGAGAGAGAGAGAGAGAGAGAGAGAGAGAGAGAGAGAGAGAGCATACATAAACCCGTGTCCAGCGGTTCCCTAATCCTGTGGTGGTTTTTGTCCCGCCTACTCCAGATCCTAACCCTTTCTGTCAAACCCGCATTAAGATATGCTCTGATAATGTCAAAATCGTTTTATTGATGTGGCGAACACATTTCTGCTACCATACTCTATCAAGGTGCTTCTTTTTTCCTTTCTTTTTTTTTCTCCCCTTTTTCTTTTTATCCTAGTCACGAGATGATTTTTTTTTTTTTTTTTTTTTTTTTTTTTTTGCGGAGGGGGGGTATGAGGTATTGGAATTCCACTCTAATCTTGTCGTGCTTCTCATTCATAACAAATTTTATACATAGATAACCTTCTGAGGGAAATCGGAAGCTGTTAATCACAAATGCCACTGATGATTTAGTATCCTGATGCTGTACAGTATTGAAGAGGTGAACTTACCAAGCCTAAGTTTGAGGTAAACTTGTAGCAGCGGGGACATGTTTTCGTTGTGACTCTCCTCACTCATTGTGCCACCACCAGGAGACGAGGGTTTTGCGGACGACTAGGCGGACGTTATCTTAAGTAAATGTACGATGGCTTGCTATTGCACACTCATATTTTAGCTACTGTCGAGATTAAACACTAAGCTAACTTTTATTCTTGCACGACGACTAGACGACGATTATGTTAGCAGTGGGACGACACAGCAGGACGCAGTTCTTAAGGAACGACGAGACGACTAGATTTACAGTAAGCACAACTTTTCTGTGACTTTAGAACTTATCAATAGTTTGCTGTTAAGTATATCAGAGAGAGACGAGGACCGAGAGAACGACCAGACACGGACACAGGCTTCCCGGCGACTGACCGAAACTGATCCAACAGCTCGCGATTAAGCAAAGCAAACAAACGGGACAAGCATTAATACAAGTGCAGCGTCCTGGATGTGATCGCGCCGTGTGCCCTCCCCGGTGACAACAATGGTGGCTCGGCAGGAATTCTCACGCCGGTACTGGAGGCTGTCACTTTACAACCCTTCCGTTGGACTCGCCATGCAACACTTATGGCTAGAATCTCTCAGTGTGCGAAATTTCTATAGTGCATCCAGGAATTCTTAGTTCTTTTGAATTCGAATATTGATGGGATTCTTGTATAATGTTGCTATCATGATGTTTTACTCATTCCTCCTTCCCACAGGTAACAATTACTAACGTCTGGCACACTTACATTGGCAGTTTTCGGTTAACTCTCACTAAAGTTTCAATAAAGTCGTATTAATATGAAGCGCTTTATAATATTCTTGCTTATGTACTTGACGAAACTTTCAATCACCGGCATGTGAACACTTAAGTCCAGTCTGCATAAATAATCACGAATGAGTCACATCACGTCCACTTTCACTGCACTAATTCCGTAGATGTTTTCAATAGGCAGGTATGTAATGACGGGGCAGGGCAACAAGTATCACAGTCCCCCCGTGGTGAGGGGTGGGGGCCACAGTAAGGGCGAGGAGTCAACTCAGCACCTCGGCAGCGCAGCAAGGAGTGAGTGAGTGAGTGAGTGTCCTGTCGAGTCTTGCCCGCCAGTAACTCACACGTCGTTATGACTTTCCAAGATCTGTCAAGTCACGGCGCCCCACAATACTCAGCCCACTGCGAAAGAAGAAAATCCTGGGGCGTTTTTTTCTCTACCTTTCTATGTGACCCTTTTCTACCCTCCCTCTACTCTCCCCCAGCCGCTCTCCCTCCCCTCTTCCCTCTCCGACCCTCCTCTCGTGAGTTAAGCCCCTCCCACCTACCTCTCTCTCGCCTCTCCCTGCCCTAAACCCTTCCACATCCCCCCAAAAGGAGACCAACTCCCTTTCACCCATCTTTTAATGTCTGGCACAGGATTGGTGGAAGGGGTCATGGAAGTTTAAATCTACGTCCAACAGTTGGCCGTTTTGCGAGAACCGCCGCCGGTATACAGTACACAAGGAAGCCATAATTTTCCCAGAGATGAAAAAACGAAGTCCCTTTAAATTCGAGAAAAAAGGTGGCCGGACAGAAGTTGCAGAAAAAAAGGGCAGAAAAATTAAAGCCCAGTAACTGCCTGCCATAGGAATGCTAATGGGATTCGTTGGCCAATTAGAAGCTCATACAGCCTCCCCTCTCGAGAACAACAGACTGCAGGAATGAGAACGCAGGCTGTGGGGACGCCGTGTGGCCACCGTGGATGCGTCTGTGTAAGTTTTTGAGCATTGTTTTCCGCGTGCATAATCCCGAAGCGAGCAGTGTGACCAACGGGAGAACAGAGGGATTGGCCAAGCGTCCCGGGATGGTGCGGGCGTGAAGGGACGGGTATGAGATTCACACCACACCACCACACGCCTACCTTCCTCATACAAAACTCACATCTCCTTACTCTGCAAACACTGGATCCAACCACCATACTTGTGAACTGAGGTTTGTCCTGCCTTGAGAATATTGTGTGCCTGGCCAAGTCGTGCCCATTTAAGGACTCAGAACCGGCGGAACAATAAGTGGAACCAAAAATATATCATGTGATAAAATGGAATGAGCACAACAATATTGAAATATATGTTACATAAATGACGTTTGGAGTGTGCTGTGCTAAAATTTTCTTACCAGCTTTTTGACTTATATGAAGAGAAGTATCTGAACCTAAAAAATTTATACGACAGGCATACTGGAGCATATTTTACCGTAAGAATCGTATCTGAAGGCAAACAACGTCAGCTTGGGTGAAGAGGGAGATGGAGATGGTGAGGCGGGATGTAAGGAGGATGTGTGTGGGCGGGGAGGGGCCGGATGAGGAGATGGGTGAGTGGTGAGGTAGGATGGGTGGAGGGCAGGCTTGGTGGGAGGCAGGCCGGGAGGAAGGCAGGTTTGGCTGAAGGCAGGCTGGATAAAATAGGGACGCTAAATGGGGAAGAAGGATCATGAAGCTGAGTGAGAATTGTAGATGGTGACCTGATAGATGGAAGGGTGGATGTAGTACTAGTACTAGTAGTAGTAGTAGCAGTAGTAGTAGTAGTAGTAGTAGTAGTAGTAGTATCAGTTGTAGTAGTAGTAGTAGTAGTCGTAATCGTAGTAGTAGTAGTAGTAGTATCAGTTGTAGTAGTAGTAGTAGTAGTCGTAATCGTAGTAGTAGTAGCGGTAGTAGTAGTAGTAGTAGCAGTAGTAGTAGTAGCAGTAGTAGTAGTAGTAGCAGTAGTAGTAGTAGTAGTAGTCGCAACCGCAGACTAATCTGGATGTGAACCCAGTGGACTGCAGGCTGAAACTGCCCTCCTGCAGTTCACCATCCTCTGGGGGAAGAGAGAGGGAAGTGGGGGATGTTTATACAGTCAGACAGTGGATTTGCCCTGCTATATCGGTGCCACCACGGGAAGGCGATCCTTTCCAGGAAGGGTTGATAAATAGGTAGAACGTGAAGGAATGCTGAATGCTGAGTAGGAAGCAGGTATAATAAGAAGACCGGGTGAGTGGAAGGTAGATTGGGTAAGTACGTAGGCTAGGTATTGGGTTGACACACTGGACGGGAACGTAGGCTGGGTCAGTCGAGAAGTGACTAATATGTTGGTTAACTCAAAAGAAATATTGGAGGGGAATGTAAGGTGAATGGAAGGTAGGATGGTAAGCGACAGCAGCTGCGTGGAGAGGCACTGTGAGTAAGAAGTACGCACACTGAAAAGGTAAAATAAAGATAAGTAGCTACTATGGATGGTTAGTCTGGGTGGAAGAGGAGGCACGAGGTATAGGTAGCCGAGTGGAAGGATAGGAATGCTGTGTGGGTAGGGTAGGGTAGGCAGATTAGAAAGGCTAGCAGGACACGTGGGTGGAAAGAATGGCGAGGTAGCAAGATAAGTGTGGTTGGCAGGATGGACGAGTGAACAGGCTGGAAAGGGAGGCGGTATGTGTGGATAAGAAGTGTGGAAGGGGAAGTAGGTTAGAAGAGCAGGCAGGCTTAGTGAAAAAGAATGCTTATTAGGGAGACAGCAACGGTGATTAGGTAAGGTGGGTAGATGGGATGGGTGTGTAGGGAGGCTGAGTGCGAAGACAAGCTGGCAGGTAGGTAGACATGATGAGCTGTAGGCAGGATGGGTATGTAGGAGGCTGGGTGTGTAGTTACGTTGAGTGCTAGGACAAATATGTGGGGTAGGCAGACACGGATGGGAGGAAAAAGTGTGTTGGAAGTCTGGGATGGGAGGCAGGTTGGGATGGGAGGTAAGCTGGATAAGGAGGCAGAATGGGTGAGTAGGCAGACTGCGTGGGTAGGCAAGATGGGTGGGTAGGTAGGGAGGAAGGGTTGGTAGGCTGGGTGGGTAGTTAGGCTGGATGAGTAGGTAAGCTGCACGGGTAAGTAGGATGGGTGTGTAAGTAGACTTGGAGGACTGAAAAAAGGTAAGTAGGTTAGCAGTCTTGGTGGGCAGAGGTAGGTTCGGGATGGATGCTGGTTAGAGACGGATGTTGGTTAGGGGGAGTACTATTAAATGAGTGATGGGAGACTGAATGGGGATCTAGAAAGCTAGCTGATGTAAAAGACTGGGTGGGAAGATTATACAGAGTGGGAGAAAGACTGACTAGTGGGAAGGGCTGGGTGACTATGCAGGAGGGGCAAACTAGATGCAAAGAAATAATATGCAGACTGTATATATAACCTGGATAGACATCTTACTCGTAGATTTATAAACACAGTGGTGGGTAGGAGAGGTGAAGAAGCAAATTAGGCAGACAAGGCACATAAGGAAATAAAATGAGCGAGATGTGTGGACAAGGGAGCTGTAGACGAGAGATGTTGTGTAAGCAGAATAGGCAGAGTATGTGAAAGGGAGACTGGGACTAGGAAGCTGTAGAAAAAATATGTAAAAGATCTGGGGAAAGCAGAATAGGCAAACTAGGTGAATAAGTAAGATGGGTGATTATGCAGGACAGGTTAACTAGATGAGTACGCAGGATAAGAGGACTGGGGAATTGTTGACAGAATATGCAAACAATATGAATAAGCAGAAGAGTCACACTTGGTGAACAAATTAGGCAGTATGAGGAGGTGAGTAAGCAGGGAGGGTAAGTAGGAAAAAGAGGGGCCCCTATCCACTTTACCATCCAGCCCCGGGGAAAGCAGAACAAGCAGACTAGGCGAATAAGAACAGGAAGACTAGGTGAATCATCAGACTAAGTGAGTAAGCAAGGGGATGGGTGAGTAGGAAGGTGAGACATATATTCACCTCGCCCCTCAGGAAGGCAGAAGAAGCAGACTAGAACAGTGTTAGGGCAAACTAGGTGAATCAGCAGAATAGGTGAGTAAACAGGGTGGATGAGTAGGAAAGGAGGGGCCTATACCCACCTCGCCACCCAGCCCCCCAGGTGAGCTATGGCAACCTTCCCGTCCAGTAGTCATTAATCTCTTTAAAGTTTTTTGTGGACCAGCTAGAGCCGCACTCCTCTTGCCCCTTTGGTCCTCCGGCCGCAGTCTACACCGCCCGCCTGATAACATTGAAAATCTGGAGTCCCTGGCCCCCTCCGTCCCTCCCTCCCTCTCTCTTCTCTCCCTCCCTCCCTACCTCCCTCCCCATTCCCCACACCCTTCCCCACAACCCCAAACTCCGCCTCAGTCCAGACCCTTCCTCCCTCTCTCCCTCCCTTACGTTCCCACCCAACCCTTCCAACCCCATCTCCCCCCTCTTCCCTCTCTCTCTCTCTCTCTCTCTCTCTCTCTCTCTCTTTCTCTCTTTCTTACTATATTATCTTCCCTCTCTAATTCAAGTTCCCTCTCGACTCTTTCCCTCCCTTCAACATCAATCATTTCTTTTCCCAGTTACCATCACTATCTTTAACTCCATCTTTCCTTTTTTCTCCATCCATCTTCCTATCTCCATCCTTCCCACAGTATTCCAGCCTTCCCCTCCCTCCCTCCTTCTCATCTCTCTTCTACATCCCTCTCCACTTCCCTCCCCCCCTCCCTCCCTCTCATCTCTCTTCCATCTCTCTCCCACTTCCCTCCCCCATTCTCCCCTCTACCCCCGTACTCGCTCCCTCTCTACCCTCCACCCCTTCACCCCTGCCCTTCACTTAATAATCTTTGGTCCTGAAGGGGGTTAGAGTGGATGTATCTGCCTCGGAAAAATCACTGAATTTATTAACAACGCGTCACTGCCAGCCATCATCTCTCCTGAATACATATACATCCAGGTCTGACTTTCAACGGCACTGTAATCGACTTAAAAGATTAGTCGAAACGCACACTTTTAACGTTTTATAATATGCTTTTGGAATTTTTGAAACATCCATTGCATAAGGAAACACCGTTTCAAGTTAAAGTGCAGGAGATGAGAACGTGGAGGGGATATTGGTAAAGAAATATACTAACGTATGTTCTAGTGCACAAGGAGAATGCATTTTCGTGGTGAAATGTGTTTGCCCTTCGTGTGGCAACGCAGCTGAGCCCGACACACTTCACTGTTCAAAAACGCGGCAGGAGCCATTATGAATGGATTATCCAAGATGTGTATTTCCGCCCTACAGTGCGGCCAGGCGGCTGCGGCGGCGGCGACCAGGCAGTTGAGGTGGTAAGTCCAGCGCAGGGAAGCTGAGTAAACAACAACCCAACAGTCATGTGCCAATCACTAACTCTTTAATTCTCAATACCATAACCAAATTTACCCCTTTAGTAGGATTAACGTTCAAGATCAATTCAGTACCAAGTTCATATTGTTTGTTTGTAACTTCAGACCCTGATTCAGTGGAATACATTTGGCTAAAAGGAATACACAGGAAAGCAAACAGTAACAGTCCTATTGGTCCATTCGTGGCTGTTCGCTATAGGGTAGATTATAACTATTATTTGTTAGAGTATATGAATCGGAGACAAAGAGGACATAGCAGGAAGGTTCTGTGAATGTCGAGGCGATGAAAGAGGGACACTGGTTTTAGGTGGTGTGAGTGGGCTGAGTGTGGGACGATGGGAGTGGGCAGCTCAGTGATTGTGGGGGTGGGGACAGTGAGTGAGATGGGGATGTGCTGATGGGGGTTAAGTGAACGAGGAAGCTGGTGGAAGTGGAACAGTAGAGTAAAGGGAATGAGTGTGCTGATGGGAATGGGGCGGTGTATGTATGTATGTATGTATGCATGTATGTACCAAACTGCACACGCCACACTATACAGATCCTGAAAGACAACTTATATATAGGGCCATCAAATATAATTTTTGTCGCCTGAGAAACGACACATTCCCATCCAATACTATATTCAGAGTTAAAGGAATGAAAGGCTTTTATAATGTTGGGTGAGAATTGCATAAAGAAATTTTGCAGTGGGTGCATTTGTGAGCGAAAGAGTCTATGAGGGATGCGAAGGAAGAGGCTGGTGGAAGATTTCTGGAGAGTACGGTGAGAAATGCACGTAGAAAATTTGTTACTGTATAGAGAAATTTTGGAATGGCTGTATTTGTGCGTGAGGTTATGAGGGATGCGAATGAGGATATTGGAGGAAGGCTTCTGGGAGGTAGGGTGAGTAGTGCACGTAAAGAATACCGTATGTGTTACTGGAACTGTGTTTACAAGGGAAAGAGAGACTCTGAGAGGGGCGAACGAGGAGTCTGGTGGGAGCAAGACAATCCATGACAGGGGAGAAGAATGAGTCTAGCAAGAGTACGAGAAGAGTCTGGTAGGAGTGGGAGAGTCTATCATAGGGGCGAACGAGGAATCTAGTGGGAGTGGGAGAGCCGAGAGGGGCCAGATGCTTTCCGGATGTTAAGTCACCCGTGCCTGATCACCGTCAAGAGAGGGGAACATTTCCGACTGACTCACAAGTTTCGATGACTGACTTGCCTAATGAAGCCTCACGACAACGGATACGCGTTTACCATACCAGACTCGAATTATGTGAGGCAACTGCGCATGTCTGAATCGATTACAACAACCGAAATGCCGTGGAATCAGCAATATAATGAAAAATCGATCGCTCCCCACATGAACATGAAGTTAAGATAAAATAAAAAAGAGGGGAAAGCATTAACGAAAGTAAGTAAACAGAGAATGTAAAGCCATGAAAACGAAACGAAGACAGAAATAAACCAAGACTGTGGTGCAACACTTTGAAATGCAAAATAAAACAAAAATATAACACTGCAGCAATAACAGTAAACACATAAACGCAAGCATAACCACAAATCGTCATCACTCACATAATATACTCTTTTGTTTAGGAGGTTTTAGCACCAAGAGAAATTACGACAAAAAAGTGTTATTGGGAGACGGAGCCAAAGGAAGCGACCACAGCCTGACCTCCCCCCCGGCACTGGACCACATTCTCGATGGAGGCAGGGTGGGCGGGGGGGAGGGAGGAGGCGGTGGTGCAGTGGTTAGCGCATATAGTCTGCAAATGGAAGAAGCCAAGTTCGATTCTCGGGCAGGTCAGACTGCTGGACAAATTGCGTTTCCCCCTTGCCCTTGTCCACCAGCATCATAACTGGGGACTTGGATGGAAATTCGGTTGTTGCGTGTCGTATTGTTGGGGAAGGTTGGAACTTAGCTAAAGGTATGTGTATATCTCAATGACCCTCGTATAGTCGGTATTAATCAGTCTAAGTCTTCTTCTCCCTCGTTGCCTTTTGGAGAGTACATAACCAGTCTGTTCCAGCCATTCATCTTGGTATTACACTTTGATTCCTTCAGACCAGGAACGTGTTCTTCATTTATATTTTAATGTTATTCTTGTAATTCTTAAATGATTTTATTTAGGTGAGGAGAAATTTGTGCTCTTAAACAACAGGAGATACATACGACCTTCGTGAACCCCATCACTACTAAGGTGGACTTCCAAGCTAAGAAAAAAGAAAAGAAAAAAACGTAGAGAGAGAGAGAGAGAGAGAGAGAGAGAGAGAGAGAGAGAGAGAGAGAGAGATGTCGCACTGTCAGAAGAGTTTAATATCCTCCTACTAACGAGAATTTGGCTCAGCGTAGTACGTAGTCGTGATAAACTAGGAGAGCGAAATGAGAAATATGTAGAGCGATAACACATACGTAAATCTCAAGTCTAAACAGTGTGGAACAACAAATGGGAAAGGTATACTGTATTGCTTGCACTATATTTCAGCCTGGTTATGAAGGATGAGAGAGAGAGAGAGAGAGAGAGAGAGAGAGAGAGAGAGAGAGAGAGAGAGAGAGAGAGAGAGAGAGCACAGACAGGCGAGGTGAAACACAAGGGTAATAATATCTGTCCCACTTTCCACTCTGATTAAATAGTAAGAATAAGTGAATAAATAAAACGGGGCGATGGCAAACAGAAATACGACAAACAAAAAATATCGATATTCTATGATTAAAGGAAAAAAGTAACACTGAATGGTAAGAAAGAAATGTAAAGCAAAAAACAGAAAAGAAACCGCTCCACTACTCCCTCTGTCCCTATAATAATAATAATAATAATAATAATAATAATAATAATAATAATAATAATAAAGCTCGCAATGAATAGTTCCAACACAATATTATTTTCTGATTACGAGGTTTAGAACACAATACATGGAAAGAAGAGAAAAGACCCGCTCTCTGGCACATAAATTCCCAGCCTGTGAAGTATGGGCATTGACCGTCTAGCGCTGAGATGTTGTAAAGGGCATAAATTCCACTCAAATGGCGATTTTTTACGGCGTGCATATATCACGAACTTGGCTGAATGGTGGACGAGGCGTGCCATATTTCTAGCGAGGTGGGGGGGCCATTGCAATTATACATATCATCTCAACAATAAGCAATAAAAGTGTCATACTCTTTGATTATTATATACTGTCAAAGTAATGTATATGGCTATAGTTACAATGAGAAATCAATCATTACTTAACACGTATTCGGTTACTTGTATAGTTCCACTCTTACCTCTTTCATGGTATTTACCAGGACTACGGTTCCGGATTTCCACAAACACCAGCTAGTCTTCACTGTCATCTACATCCTCACCAGAAACTAACCACCACCACCACACCACTCTAATCATCAACCCTCACACACCACATCCTCACCACAGATACCAACACTCCTATCAACTTCCCACTACCACTAACATCTCCTTCTGCATCAGTACCATCATCAACACTATTATCAACCTCAATGTTACCTATATCCTTTTCAGAATTACATCTCCACCACCACCACTATCATCAGTCCCCACTACCACCTATAACACCTTGAAAATCTCCCTACATCTACAACTACCACCACTACCACCATTATCACTGTCAGTATCAATACCATCTTCATCACCAACACAATTTCATCAACACTACAACCGCATCACCATTCGCCCTCTCCCAGCCCCACTAACTGCATCATCATCCCCACAGTTTACATCACCATCATCACCTATAACAACTGTCGCTCCCATCCTCCCCTAACCCCCACCATCATCATTAACACCCCCACTACGAGCCCACAACAACTTACATTACCATCATTACCAACAGCAACCCTCTCATCCTCTCCTCACTCTTAACACACCCCAAGTCCCCTCCAATCAGTTCCTTGACCACCACCACCACCACCATCACATTACTGCCTACTTCTCCATCACAGCTAATATCGTCATCATTATCAACATCAATTCTCTCACTCTCTCATCTCCTTTAACCCAGTGTAACCCCACTAGTTTCATCATCGCCACCATCACCAACACTATGCCCACCACACCTTACAGCACCATCACCACCACGACAACTCTTTCCCCCTCTCCCTTCCACTAACCCAGTCCAACTGACCAATTTCATCTCCATCATCACCAACCCCGCTACAACTTAAATCATCACCATCACCACAAAAACCTTTCACCCTCGCTCCTCCCTTAACCCCTCCCAGTCCACCCTGTCATTACTAATATCATCACCACTGCTCCTATCACCACCACCATCATCACTCGCACGACAACCAACATCCCCACCACCACTTACATTAACACCACCACAACAACCCTCTCCCCTCCCCTAACCTGTCCCAATCCTTACCAATCATTACCACCACCACCACCATCATCATCACTAATACACACACTGCCCTCTATATCCTCACCACCAATATCACCCCCACCACAACTTACATTACCACCACCACAACAACAGTCCTCTCACCCTCTCCCCTTCCCTAACCCGTCCCGATCCCCACCACCATCACTATCACCATCACTGCCCTTTAGATACCCACCAACACTGTCACTGTCACCATACCTTACATCACTATCACCACCAACAACAACCCTCTCTCCCTGTCCCCTCCCTTTGTCCGTCCCAATCCTCACCGATCATTACCACCACTACCACCACCACCATCACTATCATCACTATCACACACACTACCTCTTACATCCCCACCAACACTATCACCACCATCACAACTTACTGTACATCACTCTCACCACCAACAACAACTCTCTCACCCTCTCCCCTTCTCTAACCCGTCCCGATCCCCACCACCATCACTATCACCACCAACATACCTTACATCACCACCACCACAACCAACAATCCTCTCCCCCTCTCCCCACCCCTAACCCGACCCATTCCCCCTCAATCATTACCCGTCGTTTCCTCTAAAACGCTGACACATCAAAATCAATCATGTTTGAAATTTCCAGGCAGACAGATCAAGCCGGCCGGTAATGGGTTAGGATGGTCTCGGTGTAGTCTGGAATTTTGGGGTCGAGGTGGATGGAATTTGGAGTAGATATATAGGTCATACGTCCCTGTCACTGATTTTTTTTGTGGGAAGGCCTTTTTTTTTTTTTTTTTTTTGTGGGAATAATGGCTAAGATGATGATGATGATGATGATGATGATGATGATGATGATGATGATGGTGATGGTGATGATGATGATGATGATAAGAGGGAAAGGCGTGTGTGCAAATTGCTTTGTTTCTATGCAACAGAAATTAATAAAGATTGTCTGAATTTATTGGTCACTGATTTATATATTTATGTACTGTAATGCTTCTTTTCTGTGAGATACAACGGAGAGGAGTTTACGACACTTCCTCTGATTTAACGTAAGTATACAGATCACGAGTTGGAATGATGGTGATATTATACCGTACTATTCTGGAGTAACACAATGATTACCATTTACTGTTTTCATATTTTAATGTGGGGATGCTGAGAGAAAGGTCTGTTTTTTGTCTTTTTACAATGGCTGACAATTCCTTCATTAACCCTTTCATTGTGATCATCAAACTTAGATATTTTACTTTCACCGCCTTATACGATACGCACAAAGGCCACAAGTAGAGAGAGAGAGAGAGAGAGAGAGAGAGAGAGAGAGAGAGACAGACAGACAGACAGACAGACAGAGAGACAGAGAGAGAGAGAGAGTCCCAATAACTCTTTCATTGCGTGTATAAAATTTAATGCCAGGCGATTTTATTTATCACAGAGAAAGCGTATACAGTCAAAAGGGTTAACACTAGCAGAATCAAAGATGCCTCATTATCAGTCTAAGGTGGGAATGAGAGTGAATGAGTGTAGTGGTGAGAGCAGTGTGTGGGTTGAGAGTGGTGTGGAGTGGAGTGTGAGTGAGGGCGAGCAAGAGTAGTGGTGGGAATGAATGGTTGAATGCAGTCTAAGTGTAGTGGTGGGAGTGAAGGTGAATGATGTGAATGAGTATGGTAGTGAGTGTGATGGTGCATGGTGAAAGTGAATGTTGTGGTGAAGGCGGAGATGAATGGAAGTGAGGGTGAATGGTGAGAGGGGAGGTGAGTGCAGTGTGAGTGACTGTGAACGGTGAGAGCGGAGGTGAATATAGTGTGAGTAAGGATGAATGAGTGGAGGTGTATGCAGTGTAAGTGCGAATGGTGAAAGCAGATGTGAATGCAGTGTGGGTCAGTGAATGGTAGGAGTGGAGATGAAAGCAGTGTGAATGAGTGTAAATGGTGAATGCAGTGTGAATGCAGTGTGTGGATACTGTAGGTTGGCTGAGTGGCGAGGGAACATCGCAAAAATGGTTGATAAAAAAAAGGGAAATAAAAAAAAAATAAAGGAAAGGGTGAGAGTGAGAGGCTGGACCACCCGCTCAGATGACGCGGTCGCTCAGCTGTCCCCCCGGTTAAAACTGTTTCCATTCTGCCTCTTTCTCCTCCCATTTTATTCTATTTTCCCCTCCGCCTGGGACTGAACCCTTCATTGCCTGGGACCTGCCTTCAACCCCGCTACCCGGCTCCTTCCCAACACAGGTACACTTTCCTCAGCTCTTCTCCTTGCCCTATCTCGTCCTCCTGTCCAACTGCAGTGCCAAATTACGGACGAAAATTCACCAAAAAGAAACTACAGAGGGCAGTGAGAGTCCTGGGTGTGGCGGGAAATATGGGAGACTAGTCAACAGTCCCACCACCTGCCCAAGCCTTCCCATGTACCCCTTTCGTCTCCCGAGTTGCCGACGCTCACCACAATTGCTAACAAGTGGCGCTGGAATATGTGGCATTTGACTGTGTTCCTTACTCATTCCTTTAGACAACTTGCAAAAAAATAGCAAATCAAAGTCATTCATGTACAAAAAGGATCAATATTTTCACGGTAAGCAGGTTAAACGTGGAGAATCGGCAACTCGAGTTTACCCTTTCTTTCCCAAAGCTAGGAACGGGAGGGGCAGGCCGACGCACAGAGAAAAAAAAGGGAAAATTTAATTCAGTGGCACAGAACCCGGCTAGACTAGGCCCGCCAAACCCTACCCCTGCACACCCAAGAGCCGCCTCAACTAGGGCAGCGAGGGCGGGAAAATCAGTGATCTGTATTACTGCTGGTATAGGAGACTTCGTGACACCCCTTAGTCAGTGATTTATTCTGCATATTATATCTTTATACCCTCTTGTATGTTACCTATAACTTTTTAACGAACTTATAACATATAGGAATGGGATGGTATAGGAAACTACGTAGCACCTCTTCCTCAGCGACTGATTTTGCATATTGCACCTTAATCCTCATGAATGTAATATGCATCTCTTTAGTGCCAACATACTGGCATACAGGAGGATATTCAGGTGTAACAGGCAAAGTAAATCGCTCAGAAAGAGTTGCCAAGTCCTGTGCCACAAAATACGTATACCACACTTCAGAACTGTTTTGTGTTATCTTTTTACCGACACAGTGACATACAAGAGGATTTTAAGGTGTACTAAGGGAAAATAAATCGCTATGGAGGAGGAGCTACGAAGCCTCCCAAGCCAAAGAGTACAGGAGCCAATGTCTCTGTGGCAAGGGTGAGTGGGAAGGCGGCAGGTGAGCCCCGGGTGGCAGGCTCCTGGTTCGATACTCCTTTCATGGCGGTGATAATGACGAGCTGAGTGGAATGAGTCGCGAGTAAGTTTTTTTTATCTATTTATTTATCTATTTCTTCTTTAGGGTTTAGGAGGAATAGAGACAAGACGCTGGATATAGAAGGGGAAAGGAGAGAATATAAGCGTATGTTGTAAATTGTGTAGGTAAAAAGGTGTCTGAATTACCTAACCCCCTACACCTCCCCCTGATACCCCCATCTCGGCTTTATCGGGGAACTGACGGATGGTTGTAATTTTAATTGTGAGAGGTAGCTGCCATTGAGGGCCTGAGAGAGAGAAAGAGCCTCCAGACAATGGGATGAGAGAGTACTGCTGGAAATGACGAGTCGATGAAAAGGAATACAAGGAAATGAATTCAGGACGCCTTGTGATTAATATTCGGAACATGACAGGGGCACATTTGAATAACAATGGCTTCATAGAGGGCAGCGAAATAATGCCCATTGGTTAAAGGAAATTCCGGAATACGTAGAAAGGCTCAATTTACTTCAGCTCTCTCCTAAGCGCTATTATTCTCGTAAGCGGCTATGAGACACGTTTTACCGAATTCCTATTTTGGCAAAGTCGACAGCAGAAATTCCTCTCAAGTTTCCCCGTACAACAAAGACCTGTGACCTGGCAAAATCGCATGGCAAGGAGCTGACTTTTTTTTTTTTTTTTTTTAAATCATATATTGTTATTATTACTGGACTTGGAATACATGTCTTGCATGTAACACAGCAGCAGGCTCATAATTACACCGGGAAACACGAAGAGAATTTCTGTTGTCGATTGTACAACTAAACCTTCACTACCAAATTTCTTCTGATGGCTGAGTAAAATAGTCTGGCAGTAGAAGAAACGTTACATAAAGAGACAGCTACTACGAAATGTCTCTCCTAAACCGAGTAAAACTGTTTGGAGTCGCGAGAATGAAATACAAAGAGATATATTTATACTGGTGTTAAAGGAAATTGTTTTAAACGAAGTAGATATCAGAGGTGTTCTCTAAGCTAAAGTCGTCTGGCAGTAGTACATACATACAAAATACACTAATACATACATACATACATTCATACATACATACATATACATACATGCATGTATGCATTCATACATACATGCATTCATACATACAGTACATACATAAATGAGTTACACACATGCATATATAAATATCTACGGAAGGTGGTAGTGTCTGCCTTTATGACCCCCTTCCCTAAAGCTGAATATAATCATGTGGCAGAGGCAAGCACAAAAAAAAAAAAAAAAATCACCGATCGGAAGGGGTTAAGGCAAGTTCTGTTAAAACGCGTACTGTAAGCTCTAAAGTCGCGTTTCTCATCACACCTGGGGACACATAAATTTCTAAAATGCCTCTCCTCTCCTTCATTACGACATCTGGTGAGGCAAGGGGTTAGAGAGAAAAAAATATCACAACCCCTTATGTCGCAAAAGTGCACAAAGGGGGCAAAGAAGAATCCAGCATTTCAAGTCCTCCGTCGTAAGAATTTCCCGCGGCTCCTGAAGCGTTACAGTGTTGGAGGACTCTTTACCCCGTTCTCACCCCTTTTCCCAGCCCTTTAAATGGATCACCTTAACGGAAAACCCTTTTTTTAGGGCATTATTTTACAGCATAAAACGTTCACACATACCGGAGGAAGAAGGAGGAGGGAGGAAAACGTTGCTACTTTTTAAAAATCTTGTTGGTAATCAGTTTAAAAATTTCTCATAGGAAGAGTGGTCACTTCCTTCCGACGCCACCGCCACAAAAAATCCATCTTGGGAGGCGAATGTGAGTCTTCTGTCCCCGGGGCATAGAGGCGCCGAGTGCTTGGGGCGGGAGGGTAAGGGTTAACCTGAGCATATGCGAACCGTTGGCTGGTGTGTATACTAACCTTTTCTTTCCCTGGGAGCAAAGAGTTGGCGGCACTTTACGCCACCACCGCCAGCCTATGAGCCCGTGTTGTCGTTCGCTTTGGAGATTTTATAGCACCTATTTTACAGCGATTTAGTCTGCCAGTTACATATATACAGCCATTTATAGAGATTTCTTTGCAAATTAAGTCCTTTTCAAAAACACATAAGTAGCATAGGAGCCAAAATCAATGTGAAATATGCAAAGGAAATCGCCGAGTAAGAAGTGCTACCAAGTCTCCCCGTGCCAGAGCCCTAAGTTGTTTTTGTATCGGCCTCCCCCTCATTAGGAATTCCGCAGTTTTTGTTGGAAAGTCTCGACCTCGGGACCGCCACGGCACAATGCTGGAAAGGGGAAGCCTATATCCTGCCATACCTCCTGTTCGCGGATTCTCACAATGCCACTCATACTCTCGAAAAAAATAAAAAATAAAAAAAAAGGTGTATTAAAATTCAACGACGCTCTAAAATCGCGCCGGTCCGCCCTAACCGAAGCACGAGGACTGAGGCATTTCCTTTATCAACCCCTTCGCTACAATGACGTAATTTTGTACTTTAATCTTGCTGTTACTGGTTTAAAAGAGACCCGTATTAGTCAAGGAGTTAATTCCTTCAATTCTATGACGTATATGGACTTTAATTTGCCCTCGCCATATGATTTATTTATTTATTTACTTAGGAGACAAATTTCGAACTGGAGGAGTTAGATACAAACTTTGTTAACTTCATCAGTTCGAGAGGCCTTTCATAATTTGGGGGAAAAAAAATTATCTGGTAACAAAAACATAAAAAACACTATAAATAAAAAACGAAATCATAGTGAAAGGGTCATTAATTCCATAACATACATTTTTCCCTTTTTATTGATTTTTTTCGGTCCAAGGGAAGATGTAAAGGGAGTAGGGATCACTTTCTCCTCAGACACGGGCGTCCATCAGGCGGGGAGGTACTGGGGTCTGGGTTTGCACAACTGATATTCCTCTGAGGGGCTGGAGATGAAAAAAAAAGTGAGAGAGAGAGAGAGAGAGAGAGTAAATAAAAAAAAGTTCCTCCATGGTCCGCGTGCAGCTGAACTTATAGACTACCCGGAGACATGCGCAGATCCAAAGCCAAATATTGAGATTGCTGAAAAAGGAGCAGTGAGTGAGAGAGAGAGAGAGAGAGAGAGAGGGAATGCTGCAGCCCTTCCCGCAATATGATAGATTTGGGGGAGTTGCTTTAATATCTTGATGAATCTTACTGGGCTTTGTGTGTGATGGTTTTTTGTTTTTCCTTTTTTTTTTTTTTGGTGTGTGTGTAAGTTCCCACTCCATGGATAAGTAATGATGATGATGATGATGATGATGATGATGATGACTGTGGTGGTAAATTTCTTCTTAGGTTAACCCGTGTTAAAAAAAAAAAAAAAAGTCCTTTGTAAACAGTGTAACTATTCTCTCTCTCTCTCTCTTTCTCGGTTTTGGGTGACTAACGGGGTAAACTGGAGTGGTGAATGAGAGTCGATGGTGGGGTGGCTGGCGGAGGGGATGGGGGAAAGTCAACAAGGGGGAGTTTGGGGGAGTCACAACTACCCTCCCCTTTCCCCTGTCTTCTCTCTTCTTTGCCCTCCTTCTCCTCATTCCTGCCCTCCTTCTCTTTTCTGCTCTTCTCCTCTTCCCTGCTTACTTCCTCCACTACTCTCCCCCCTTGCCTCCTCTCTTATCTTTGCTTTCCATCTCCTCATTTCTGTTCTCCTTCTTCTCTTCTCTACCTCTTTTTTTTTTTTTCCCTATCCCCTACTCCCTCTTCTCTGTCCCCTCCACTCCATTCCTACATCTTTCCACCTTTCTCTACTTCTTTTCCTTTTTCACTAGCCTTTCATCCTCTTCTACAGTCCCCATTCCCCATTTCTATCCCCCTTCCTCTTTTCTCTACCCTCACTTCTTTACGTCTTCCATACTTTTCTACCCCCCTCCTTTTCGCCAACCCTACTCCTCCCTTTTACTCCTCCCGTACTTCTCTCCCCTTCCTCTTCTTCTACATCCCCTCTTCCTCTTCTCTACCTTCCCCTCTTTTCTACCCCCTCCCGCTATGGCCAGTGCACACGCCACACCCTCGTCAGTGACCACTCTAATATGTGACCAATTTGTATCCTTTCCCTCGGTCATCATCGCCCTATATACCCTACTTTAGTTATCCACCCAGGTAAACTTTTCCCTCCCCCACAGTTACCTTGTTTACCCCATCAATACTCTTCACACAGTTCCTCCACAACTGTATGTCTCTATTCATTATTTCAGTGCGCTCCGATGACGTAACCTGTGTCAAGAACAAGAAAGCTTGTTTTTAACTTTGTCCTCAAAGGGGGTTTCTCCTAGACTGGAAAAAATCTCGTATGGCGCTAGCTAAAGTAAAACGAAAAGCAAGTCCTGGGACTGAAGAGATAATCTGCATTACTACTCTATTTTTCAAACTGAACAGAATGAATAATATTAGATTTGTCGTATACAGTACTGAAGGAGTTTAAGAACAAAGCCCTTCCTACAACATAATCACCTTTCCATGGTCTCCATAGACACCGATTTATTTTATTTTTTTTAATATACTTTGTTGTGCTGTTGCTGTTCTGTCAGGGAAGGCAACTATGGAGGCCCACAATTAGCGCACAATGCCCCCCTTGTCCCTGTGAGCCTCTGAAGCTGTCGCGGCCCCTCACTGACCACCAAATATTGTGACCACCCGACAGTGTCCAAACCGTGCTGTGACCATTGTACCGTGAGAGTTCTGGGTCTCGCCATTGTCTGTACCGGGAAACAAACCTAGACCTATGTGTAGAACTTGAGGGAAAGCACGACAGGTAGTAGAGGAGGTATGCGATCAAAAAACACACTATAAAAAAAAAATCATATAAAAAGCGTGAGAGTTCTATACCTCATTTCTCTCTGTACCTAGAAACAGAACTAGACCTAAAGGTGTTACTCTCGAGAAAGCGCGGCAGGTAATGGAAGAAGTATGCAGTCAAACACACACTTAAAAAAAAAAATAATAAGGAAAAAAGAGGGAGGTAACTGTAGCGTTTCAGCACTGGTTATCAGGAAACAACACTAGACATAAAGGTGTTGCTCAAGGGAAAGTTCGCCAGGTAATGGACGAGTACGCAGTCAAACACACACACTTGCCTAAAAACTCAGAAAAAAAAAAGGGAGGGAGGTAAGAGAAACTGTAACAAGATACGGGCCATTTTTTTTTCCCGCGTTATCAGGTTCAAGCAGCAGTTTCTCACATTGCCCCGCTGTTCACACGGTATACGAATTGGGTATCCTTGCTTTTCTTTTTTTCTCTTGTGGGATCCTGGGCCGTATCTCAGGTGGCACAGGAGACTTCGTATTGCCTCTTCTTTAGCGATTTATATTGATTATTGCACCTTTATATCATTCAGTACGATACTAAGGCAAATTATGTTGATATTAAAAAGCTATAAGTTGCATGCAAGAGAATGATAAAGAGGTATAGTGTGCAAAATGAACTGCTTTGAAAGAGGTGTTACGAAGCTTCCTATGCCACTTAGAATTCAGCCCTAGAAAAATACGAAGGCCTACTGTAGATTAATGCCTACTGACGGCACGAAGGGAAATTAGGCAGACAATAAGTTTTTTCTAAGTCTCATTCTTCTCCCAGAAAATAATCTGCAACAGTCAGGGAAAAGTAAATAAAAATTGTGACGAATGCAGAGTGTAGAGCAGGGTTGAGGAGAGACTTGAAGAGAATGAGGAGAGGCTTTGAGAGGGGCAGAGGTATGGTGGAATATGAGGTGAAAGGGAGAGGGCCGAGAGGGAGAGCAGGAGACGGGAAGGATGGGAGGGAGTGGGTTGAGAGGCTTGGAGGGAGAAGGGGTAGGCCACGGAGCGAATGGGTTGAGAGGATCAGTGTGGGAGTGAGAGGTTGAGTAGGGCAGGGAAGGAGAAGCTGAGTTGGAAGGGGCAGGAGAGGTTGCGAAGGTTGGGGATGGACAGGGTTGAGAAGAGACGGCTGAGATTAGAGGACGTGGAGGAAGAAGAAGGGAGAGGCGACAGGATAGAGTGGAGGGAAGAGAGAGGGTTGAAAGGGGCAGAGAGAGAGAGAAGGGGGGGGGCGTAGGGAAGGAAAGGGCCGAGTAGGGCATGAGGGAGGAGAGTAAGAGTACAGACGATTTGGAAGGAGAAGGGAGAGGAGAAATGGGGAGAGGGTGGAGGGGGGAGGAAGAAAGAAATGGTTGAGAGGAGGAAGCAGGGAGATGGCTGAGTAGGGAAGGGGATGGGAAGAAACGAGGGAGATGAGAGAGGGAGGGGAGGAGGGAGAGGGTTGAGTAGGGAAAGGGTACGGGAGAAAAGAGGGAGAAGGAAGAGTGGAAGGATGGGGGAGAGGGGGGAGTGGTGGGGAGGGAGGGCTGCTGGGGAACCGGAGCTCCTGGCCGGTGTTTGAACAAGTACTTAGCGGCTCTGAAATAACAAGTCCCAATCCGTACAGAGGCCGCGTTCAACCTCATCTTCCGAACCAACCATTTTCCTTTCGCTCAGCTCAATTTTTTTATCTTCTTCTCTCAACTCGTCCTCTGGGAACTCGAGAGGAAAAGAGGAAGGGTAAAAACGGAGAGAGGAAGCGAGGGAACGTATGGAGAGAGGGATAAAGAGGAAAAGAAGAGGAAAGAGAACGTGAGGTGAGTGCAACAGATTTGGAAACGAGGGATTTTATAGCCGAGTACCTGTTCTAAGTAACCTAGGTAAACTAGGATAAGAGTTGAAGGACGGGACACAGGAACCTTGTAGATTAAGAGGGTAAACTAGGACAAAAGATAAGGAATGAGGCACAGGAAATTGTAGACTGAGAGCTATGATAAAAAGCAAAGGATATACCATATGGACGACGAAACAGAAAGTAAAGAGAATCAGGAGACAGACTGATTAGACGGGAATGACTAAGACGAAATTGAGTCGAAAGGCACGAGGATAAAGTGAAGGCGAAGGGGTGATAGAAAGAGGGTGCAGAAACAGACTGAATTATCTTAGCTAAAGGAAAGAATGGGTAGAAAAAAATATAAAAAGCAGAGAAGAGAAACAGCGGAGAAACACACAAAAAGAGAACAAGTGAGAGGCAAAAGGAAGGAGACGAAACAAGTGAGAGGCTAACAGAAAGTGAATAACCGATGGATAAAATAAAGAAAATTATATAAATGGCAGAGAGAAAGAACCAATGATTAAAACAGAAAGATCAGGGACGGACAAGAAATGAAAAAGAAAAAATAGAGACCATATGGAGGACAGACAAAACGGGAACGGGTGAGGGACAGAAAGCTGGAACAAAAGTGCGAGACAGAGAGAAGAAAGGGAAAAGATTGAGGGACAGAGTAAAGGGGTCGCGGATATTATGGACCGTGAAAGGGGAGGAGACAAACTGAGAGGCGGAGGCTGAAGGACTGATTGACGGATTATACGAGCGAGGACTAAACTGGAGAAAACGAGTAGGAGACAAAACGAGTGAGGACTGAATTAATGAAAACGAGTACAAGATAAAACGAGTGGGAAACAAAACGGCTGAGTAAGCTGCAGAGAACGAGTAGGAGAGAAAATATGTGAGGGTTAAAATGGAGACAACGAGACAAAACGAGTTAGAGTTCGACTAGAGAGAACGAGTATAATGAAGGAGATTTAAAAAAAAAAACTAGAAGACAGAAAGAAGAAATAAAAAATGAAGAAGAAAAGCAGAGAAGGAAGAAAAGAAAGAAAGAAAAAAAACTAAGGAAGGGTAGTTGACAGAAAAAAAAAAAATGGAAGAGAATGGAAGAGGAGTGAAATATGAGGCTGGGAAAGGACGGAAAGGAAAGAGCAACGAAAATAAAGCATTAAGGAGGGAAGGTCGAGACAGAAGGAAGAAACGAAAAAAAACCTGAAGAAGGAGGAATCGGGTGGCACCTTATCTAAAACAATAAACCAGGAGGCGAGGAGAGGGGCGGGCTGGCGTGTGGCCGTGGAACCCGATGCCCACAACAACCCACAATAACCTACACTCTCAAGCACCACACTCACGCCCCCCGCCAAGCCCCTAGACTAACTCACTCAAGCCCTATACTCACGCCACCAAACAAACCGTTGGACTCACCCATGACCCACACTGATACATTCAAGCCCCACATTCACGTCCCCCGCCAAGTCCCTACACTAACTCACTCAAGCCAACATGTTCACGCTCCATACTCACGCCCTGGGATTAGTCTACACACAATCCACACATTCAAGCCCCACATTCACCCCCCCACTCAAGTCCGTCCCTCTAACGATCTACTGAAACACACTTCATTCCCCACACTCAAATATACACACAAGACCCCCCCACACACACACACTCAAATTCCCACACTCACTCATTAACTCGAGCCCTCATACACACTCATTTAAGCCCCCACACTCACCCACATGGGAATGAACTGGATGCTGTGGATATCATGTTATTTTCGCTAACTAATGAACTTGGAAAACATCTGTCTTTCTATAGTGGCAAGACACCTGGAGAGGGAGGCCACAAACAAAATATATACTCCAAACATTTTGATATCCAAGCTACAACTTTCTTACTAAATATTCGTTAATAACCTCTGAACTTGAAAACACATATATGAACGTTGTTTCTTGAGTTGCAAATGTAATACTGTGTTATAATTCATGACTTATGGACATAAAAAAATACATGTGACGTTACATGCTTCCATTTCAGTACAATAAGACAGCCCTACCACTGTTGTTAATGTGTGTGGTACTGGTAATAATAAATCTGACACTGATGTAACGATAAGCTCCGTTATCATATGTATTACATTTACTGTTCTGTTGCTATCTTTAGTTTAATCATGCAGATAACACCTGGTATTGACACTACCGCCATTGGTTTATTTTATCAGGAGAGTTTATCAGTGTATTAACATAATTATTCCAATCTCGTGTTGTTACTGTTGTCGCTTCTGAGTGTTTAATTTCCACTTTCATACTTACCTCAGACTCCGACCCTCACAGTCCTTCCCGCCTGCCTTACCTGTGGCGAAACAAACCTCGAATTAGAAAGTCATATTTCACAGGATCGGGAAGCATATTTCCCTTCTGTTTTACAATTCAGCACCACCACCGAGAACGTCAGCCAGGAACGATGCTCTCCCTGTCGTTTCAAAACTAACCATGGGTTCATCTCGGAAATACGCTCAATGTGTTTCCAAGGCAAAATTATCTCTATGAATCTAACCTAATTTAACCTAGCCTAGCGTTAACCTATCCCACTAGGGCTGCCTGGCTGAGGGCGGTGGTGCTGACCCGTAATACAGAAGAGAATTATGCTGCCGGGAATAGTTCCTATCGTACACTTTAACCCCTTCCCTCCCTCTCACCAGCTAAATATACACACAAATATTCAGGGTCTGTTTATATTCGTATCACAAGAGGGTCCAAGATGGGCGAAAAAGTATTCCATCCTTACAATAAATAGTCTCAGTGGGGGGTATAATGCTTCCCTACAGTTAAATATAATGAATACTCGATATGAAACATCACATGTATTAGCTTTTAAGATTTACAGTTACTCTCATTTCCTTTGACGTGACTGATTAAAACACACACACACACACACACACACACACACACACACACACACACACACACATTTATACAATCAGTGTGTGTGTGTGTGTGTGTGTGTGTGTGTGTGTGTGTGTGTGTGTGTGTGTGTGTGTGTGTGTGTGTGTGTGTGTGTGTGTGTGTGTGTGTGTGTGTGTGTGTGTGTGTGCGTGTGTGTGTGTGTGTGTGTGTGTGTGTGTGTGTGTGTGTGTGTGTGTGTGTGTGTGTGTGTGTGTGTGTGTGTGTGTGTGTGTGTGTGTGTGTGTGTGTGTGTGTGTGTGTGTGTGTGTGTGTGTGTGTGTGTGTGTGTGTGTGTGTGTGTGTGTGTGTGTGTGTGTGTGTGTGTGTGTGTGTGTGTGTGTGTGTGTGTGTGTGTGTGTGTGTGTGTGTGTGTGTGTGTGTGTGTGTGTGTGTGTGTGTGTGTGTGTGTGTGTCTGTGTGTGTGTGTGTGTGTGTGTGTGTGTGTGTGTGTGTGTGTGTGTGTGTGTGTGTGTGTGTGTGTGTGTGTGTGTGTGTGTGTGTGTGTGTGTGTGTGTGTGTGTGTGTGTGTGTGTGTGTGTGTGTGTGTGTGTGTGTGTGTGTGTGTGTGTGTGTGTGTGCGTGTGTGTGTGTGTGTGTGTGAAGGCGGGTTCATATTACCATATCCGAGTCCCGGCCGCCTGTAAAAGACTCCCAGTTGCAAAACAAGATCAATATTAGCCTCCGTCTTGCCCGGTGTCCGTGGTCGTGTCTCCCGCCCTGCCCTGCCTCGGCCCACCATCCACTTTTCTTTATTTTCCTGCCTTACCTTAGTGTCTCTTTCAGTTGCTTTATTTTTCATCGTTTTTTTTTTCCCTTTCCCATGCCTTTTCTCCCTTTCAGTGGTCTTTTTATTTGCTTTACCTCAATGTCTCTTTTTTCAATTGCTTACCTCTCTTTTCAGTTTCCCATACCATTTCTTCCTTTCAGTTGCTTTTTTTTTTCATTTTTCTATTACCTTTTCTTTTTTACTTCTTTATTTTTCCAGATTTCCTTGTCATTACCTCCTTTCAGATGTTTTATTTTTCTTCAACTGTTCCACCGTGCTTCACTATTTCTTTGTCTTAATTGCTATATTTTTCTTTCTCTTTTCACATTCACTTACTTCTTTCTTCAGTTGCTTTTTTCTCTCATTTTCTTCTCGACCATAGTTCCTTGTCATTCATGGTCCTTCCTGCTCTTTCCTTCAAACTATTTTCTTTCTGTTCCTTTACGCTCTCTTCTGTCTTTATTTCCACAATCATTATCTTTTTTTACCTCCTTATTCTCAATTTTTTTTTTTTCATTTCCTGCATCCATACCAATCGTTCAGCTTTCTAACTTTTCCTTCACACTCTTTACACTTCATCTTTATCATTTTTTTTCCTTTACCTTTTCCTTCATTATTAGTTTACCTTTCCTTTCCTCATTATTCGTCCCCTTTACCTGCTTTCGGCTCCCCTTTCTTTTTTTTCTTTCTTCCAGCATCCCAGTCCTCTTCCCCACTGATAATGGAGTTTCGTGTGTGTGTGTGTGTGTGTGTGTGTTTTCTCTTCTATCTTTTGTTTCCACAATACAGTCTCATCCTCTATTATTCACACTTCACCCATTTCATATAATTCTTTCTTCTAGTTACTATTTTCTCACTTTTTCTTTTTTTTTTCATTCCCACATCACTCAGTCCGCTCACCATCCCTCCTGCCCTCAACATCCATCCTACTCTCGTCCTCCTTCCTAACCGCAACATCCATCCTAACTTACCCCCACATTCTCACCCTCACCCTTCCTCCTAACCTCAAAGTCCACCCTTCCCACACCCTCCTTCCTAACCTCAGCATCCATCGCCTCTTACCCCACTCTCTCACCCTCACTCTCCCTCCTACCCTCTCCCTCACCATTAGTTCCCCCTGCAGCCTCTCCTTCCCCATTTTCTCTCATGTTGCCTCTTGCTTATTTGCTCTGTCTTTATTTCTTATTGCTCTCCATCTCGCCGCTCTCACGACTCACCCAGCCTGTCTTACCACTCCAGAGACGAAAAAGCATCAAGTTGTTTTTACTGTTTATATGATTTTCTTAGTTACGAAAATGAGTAGAAAAAGGATACTACAGAGGAAGGAAAATGATAAGTGTTTCGCATGAGATAAACATACTGTGAAGTTTTGTCAAAATATTCGAATATGAGGAAATTTTAATCTACAGTTCGGGGGACAAGGAAGTCTTCGATGTGTGTGTGTGTGTGTAGCCTCTATCTCTTCTTTTCCTCGCGCGCGCGCAAGCACACACACACACACACACACACACACACACACACACACACACACACACACACACACACACACACACGAGTATCTATCTATCTGTCCATCTTATCTATCTGTCTAGTTTGCTAGCTAGCTAGGTATCTTTCTACACTATATTTTTGAACTGCATGATGGTACGTCTTCGCAGTAGTGTGACTAGAGAAAGCGACAGCTGATGTTACTATTTGCATGAAACATCGATCAGGACATGAAAATTACGTGCGATATCGAATATATGGGTCCACAACCATCAACCTCAACCAAACCCCCATGTCGCGGCGGGAGAGCTGCGGCCGTAGACTTAGTTCACATTCTCTTGGCCATCAGTCTCTCTCCCTCACATCACACAACCTTTTATTTTTCCTCCTTCACCGGGGTCTCGGGATCAGCCATTTTTTCCCAATATTTTTCCTCGGGCTCTGACCTGTTCCCAAATTTGAGCAGCCATCATGCTCTGACAGAGGAGCGCCGGCAGTGATGTTGGCTTTGCCCCCTTCGCAGCCTCGCCAAAACTGAACCGCAAGATACTCCTTTGAATTATAGAGCCTCATGTAGTGAAAAACTGTCCCGGGTATAACATAAGAAACGAGTACAACATCTACAAGTATTAAGCGCTCGTATTAGAATTAGTCCTATGCTCTTTTGGAACTGAACTTGTATTTATAGCCCTGTCCAGCAAGTACAGTATTGGGGCTCCTTGTCCATCCATAATCCTTTTAATTTGACCTACGCGTAGGGCCCTAACCAGAAAATATTAGGTACTCATATTGGTATTTATCACACTTGGACTTGCATATGTGTTTAAGGCCATGGTCAGCAGGTACTAAGCCCTCATATCTAGAGTTTGATCTCTTGGACTTTAACTTGCATTTAAGGACCTGATTAGATGGTATTAAGCGCTCACACACTCACAGTAAAGATTCTTGGACTTGAAGTTATGTTTAAGGCCCGATCAGCCAAAATAAAACAGTCATATCGCAGTTTATGATCCTCAGACCTGTATTAGGGACTCATATTCGTAGCTATGTTAATCTGACTTGCATCTAAGGCCTTGATCAGCAAGTATCAAACGTTCATATTCGAAGTTATGATCCTTGGACTTGGACTTGCATTTAAGGCCATGGACTTAAGTGCCTTCTTGCCAGAGTTCTTGTCCTTGACTCGCTGCAGCTGTTCACTTGGCTAGCATTAACCTCGCCACCCTTCACTGCGTTGCTGCCTGAGCTAAAAGGTTATAATATCAGAGGTTATGATGAAGGGTAGGTAAAGGTGGGCGAGGCTGGTGCTGGTGGTGGTGCCAGTCCTGCACTACCTGGTAACAACTGGGGATCATCCTACATCGCTGGTAGCTATACTCAATTCACTTTAACTTGGCGGAAAATTGACAACATTCCATTTTGAATGCTAAGGTGTGACAAAATATCATTGCTAAAATACGGTGCTGGTCACCAAGAAGAGCTGTTAGAAGGATGTAGAGCCATTGTGTTACCTTATTCTATCGATGAACTTCAAGAAAAAAGTTGTAAATGGATGATAATCTGGCGCAGGCTTAAGAGAAAGGATTATAGTTTTACACAGGTCTAATCGTACGAGTATTTCGGAGATATACTGAGCTTAAGAGTGGCCTATCGTGTCTCAGGATTAAGGCAGAGGAAAGCATGATATGATGATAATTGCCTTGTTCCCAAGTGAGTGAGTATCAGTTACAACACATGATACGCTGGATGTACACAAATGGAAGTTTCCTGAACATTCTGGTCAAAATTTATGACTTAATATTACTACAAGGATTTATAATCAACAATTCAGCTAAGAACAATTAAAATAAGATGTTCATGGCTACTGATCAATGAACAGATATCCTGTATCATTTCAAAACGCATTTTTTTTATATAATACAGGTGTGTTAATTTATCCGGTGCATACCTGCCACCACCCTATCGTGCTTCTACTGCTTGCCTGTGTAATTCCTTGGGTAACATTTCTCCTTCCTCCCACCGAAATCTCTGACTCGCTTTCTGAATGGCTACATCATCCAATCAAATATTTGACTTCCTTTTTACGAATCCATTTATTTTTACTTTTAATGGGGCTCGCGGACCTGACAAGTGCAGCTGCCTGAGAGAGAAAGAGAAAGAGATAGAGAAGACGGTTCAGAGAAAGCTGAAGGCTCTACTCGGCTGCTGCCCCTGCCGCCCCCCGACCCGCAGCGACCTGTGGCCCCGCGGAATACAAAGTGTCTCTCCCACTCGGTACGCTCCGTCGTGGCAAAGGGAAGGAGAGAGAAGAGGGAGAGAAGGAGAGGGAGGTAGAGATGGAGCGGGGTGGGGGTGGGGGTGCAAGGTGAGGGGCGGCGGGGGGAGAGGGTGCCGGCCGGATGGAATGTAAGGGAGTGATTGGATAGGAAGAGAGAGGAGCCAAGGGGGTGAGGGTTGTATGAATGAAAAGTATGGAATTGTGAGAACGCTTTGCATGGAAGGAGCTGGGCAGAGTAATGAAGTAAGTTATGAAAAATTGCATGGATAAGAGGAAAACCAAAGGAGGCTATATTGGTAGGCCTACAGATGAGAGGAAATGAGCAGCAGTTATAAGACTACTGTGAAAGCAAGGCCGTTCGTGAGAGAGTGGTAATAAGAGTTGTTGTTGTTGTTCGGTTTGGGTCTGTCTGACCCATCAACCTAAGGCAAGCTACAGCACCTATGGGGTTGTTCCTTAGGTTCCCAACATCGTTGTTGTGTTTGCATCTTAGTGTGGCATGTGCCGTACAGTGATCCATTATGTGTATGCTGTGTGGACCAAGTCCATAAGCGAGGCACTCGTCGTCTGTGATAAAAAGAGTTACAAGAGCAAATAAGCAAGAGGAAATCCAGGGAAGTAGGAATGATATTAAAAAAAAATAATAATCCCAATAGCTAAAAGATCGTTACTGAAGGTGGGGGACAGTAAGCGAGTAACAGAATGAATTATGAGAGCTGTGAGCAAAACTGAAACGAAGAAAAGAGGAAGTGACATGAATTAAGGATAATAAGTGTGACTTCATTATGGAAAATAATGAAGATGAGGCGTCGTGACGCAGGCAGGGATGTAAGACAATAAATTGTAAGAGCTGTGAGTGGCTTTTGCAGGGGAGAGAAAAGAAGGGTGTGGACTGCTGATAGGAATGTAAAGGAATGAGCTATGAAAGATGTGAGGTAAGGAGGGAGTAGGTGGGGAGTCAGGGGGGTGCTAAGAATGTAAAAGAATGAGTTGTGAAATATGTGCGGTAAGGGAGGGGAAGATCGGGAGGAGATCAGTAGGTATGTAGTGGAAAGAATTGTAGGGTTTGGGAAAGACTGTTAGAATGATTATGTGGTAGGACTGCAAAAGAATGGTGCGATCGCAGGGTCAGGGGTGAGGAGAGAGAGAGTGAGAACTGGTGGAAGTATTTGAAAATCAGATGTAGGATTTGTGAGAGACGATGATACTTATAGAGAAGGGTCGAGAAAGTTTTGTTAGTTGTACCTCAGATACACTGCAATGAGGTGGATTACGAAAGTTCATTTATAAGAGAGGGGTCGTCTGTACCTAATGCCTGTTATTTCGGTGATAAAAGAGAACAGAGAAAAGGGTGCAGCGAAAGAGGAGTATGTTTTAGAAATCAGTTCTCATCAGAGGAACTGTGTGGGTAAATGTTGCTGGAATAAAATGATACCGAGTCAGACAGAGTAATGGCGGCAAAAGTGAATAAGGTGCGTTTGATATGGTGGAAGCCAATGAATATAAGAGATGACAGAGAAGTATGTTGAAACAAATGGATGAGGTCTGTTCGATGTGATGTCAGACAAGGAAATGTAAGGAATGACAGAGATACTGATGCCGAAAGAAGTGGATGAGATTCGTTCGGTGTGATTGTGAGGAGTGGAGGAGAAAATGATGGTGAAAGAAGTGGATGAGGTGCGTTCGTTGCGGTGGTAGCCAAGGAAATGTAAGGAGTGGTGGAGGGACGGTCTGCGAATGAAGATCGGTAGGGGGCAGGCAGGGGGATGGGGAAGGATTGTGTAGGGCCCTCCCAAGCCCGCCTTTGTCTCGTGCGTTGTGCTGGAATGTTTTTTAGTGCGAGTGTTGTCCCTCCCGGAGCTGTTGACTCGTGATTAATTATTGGGAGAAGTGTAGATGGTGGAGGGCGGGGAGGATATATGAGAACATCCGCGCAGGTCCGCCCAGAGACAGGGCTTCACTGAGAGGGAATCCGATGGGTGTGTTTTGATAATTTCAGCTCCGCGGTGACCACTGTGGGACCCGGAGCCCCGCCCTAAATTATGTAAATGACGTCAAGGAACAATACCCAATCAGAACCCCGCTGGGCAGTGGCTGTGTTGTGATTGGTGGAGGCGGTGCAAGAATGCGCATGCTGTAATGATATCATAAGTCACGCTGAACGGGTGGTTTATCCTATTAATTGTTGTTAGTCGAGGTTAGATTGCAAAAGCTGGGGATCACGATGAGAAAAATCCTTTAATTTCATGGATGAACAAGTCAGGCTCGGGGCGGTCATAAGCGATGCACGATTACCCCTTGATGGCCTGAGTCGCGCCCAGGGGTACCAACGACCCCTCGGCAACCCCGCAGGCCTCGCTACTCCTCTTGCCTAACTTGCGACCGGTACTTGTTGCCCTCGCTCCTCCATCTTTGCACCACATTACCGATAAATCAGGGGAAGGAACCTGTAATTCTGCCGCCTACAAAACACGGCCGCTAATGGAATGGAAGCGATATCCATAAATAAGGCATTCATGGCAGGCTTTCCTTCGTCGTAACTCAAAATTTTTAGCTCCCAAGGGCCAGATGCACAAGCACACTTACGATCAATTCCTTGTCGTAACTGCGAATTGTTTTTGCAGGAAGGTCAAGGAAGGAATGTGTAGAATCTTCATACGTCTCTCATTCCTCCTATGAGAAGAAAACGTTAGTTACAAGAAAATTATTATCGGCTATATTAGGTATTTGTACGAAAGACAAGGAAAGGAACATGCAGTATCTTTCCGTCTGTTTAGTTCTTCCTGTAAACATCAGTCCAAGTTACGACAGGGCATCAATCGTAAACATTTTTAAGAATACCATCCCAGGATGGCTGTGGCGTTTGCATCACTGAGGTTCCCTGGGCCGACACCGCCAAGCCCTGCGTCAGTCGGGCATTCCTGGGTGATTATGCCTTCCTCGCAGATACTCGGCCCCGCGTGATGTGTGACAGCCACCTCCATTACAGACGCTATGGACGGGTTCTACACTGAGCCTGCGAGGAAATAGAGCCATAGAGCGTCTGGTTGTTGTGGCCGAAATGGTCGATCAGGCGGGATTTGCAGGATTCACGGCTCAGTAGGACCAAGATGCCGGCGATAAGAGGAGAGTGATTCTGTTCACCGCTGGAGGGGAGAGGTGGCCTAATGGTGGAGGCTACGGGTGGATGACGCCGAGTGGAGGGAGGCTGCTGACTGGAGACTGAGAAGGCGTGGGGAGGAGACTCGGAGAACAACGTTGTAAATGGAAGTAAGGGAGACTCAAAGAATTTGTTAACCCATTCACAGCTTGTGACAATACTTAATATTTATTCTTGCTTCCTCCAGACGATTTCTTATCAACTTAGGGAGGTTCAAGATAAAAAAGAAACGGCAATATTTAAAGCTCGTAAGTCTCTCCTAACCCAAATAAAACTGTCTGGAAGTAACAGTAATAAACTCAAAATAATACATTAGATTGAAGGAGTTAGGGGTGGGAAAAACACTAGGGTTAGGCGGCAACGATAAGAACGGCGTGGGAAGGAAAGGAAAGAGAGGAACGTAGAAAATGGAAGTGGGAGAGACTCAAGAAAACTCATCACTCTTCATCCCGACCCTCATTCATGCCTAACGATGGGATAATGTAGGATCCCAGAAATAAGGAAAGAAAAAAAAAATGAAGCTATCAACGCTATAACCAGTGTTGTTGTTGTTGAAAGATTCCCTGCACATATAGTGCAGGCCGGGCCATACATTAGCCCGGTCAGTGGTGTATGGGCTGATTAAAATACAGTAAGTGGGGAGGACAGGACCTGGGGATTGCCCAGCACACACGTCCTGTCTCCTGACTGGCTTTGTGGTGTGTGTGATAACCAGTGAAATGGGTGGCACAATTATAGACATATCACTGAAGCATTTTAAATCTAACGAATGAAAAACGAAAAAAAAACATCGGGTTATACTATCAAATGGAGAAGGTTCACCAAAACTATCCAGAGAAAACGATAACATGCGAAAAGAAAAAAAAAAAAAAACTAGCGTATCAGAAGAAAATACTGTAAAAGAAAAATGTATTTTAAAAGACTGTCGTTTTTCGAACGCCGACTGGGAGATATCTCTGATGCAAGGTATTAAGGAACATTGGAATGGTGTGTGTGTGTGTGTGTGTGCGTGTGTGTGTAGAAGGATTGAGAGTGTGTGGTGTGGTGTGGTGTGGAGTGGGAGGGAGTGTGGTGTGGATAAGATATGGTGTGTGGTGTGGAGCCAGTATGTTGTGCGGGAGGAGGGAATTTTGTGGTGTGGAGCAGTTGGGGTGTGTAGTGTGGAGGTAGGGTGTGTAGTGTGGAGGTAGGGTGTGTGATGTGAAGGTAGGGTGTGTGGTGTGGAAGGAGAAAGTTGTGTTGTGTGGAAGAGGGACTGTGTGTGGTGAAAAGGGAGAGTGTGTGGTGTGGTGGAGGGAGAGTGTTTGGTAAAGGAGAAAGGGTGGGCGGTGTGGTGGAGGGAAGGTGTTGTGGGGGAGGAAGTGTGTGTGGCATGGAGGAGGAAGAGTGTGTTGTGGAGGAAGAAGAGTGTGTGGTGTGGAGGAGGGAGAGTGTGTGGTGTGAAGGAGGAAAAGTGTATGGTGTGGAAAGAGTAGGATGTGTGGTGTGGAGAAGGGAGAGCGTGTGGTAGGGAACAGTTTTGGGTGATATGGAGAAGAGAGAGTATACTATGTGAAGACTGGCTGTGTTTTGCGCTGAAGGCAGAGCGCATGGTGTAAAGAAAGGCGGAAGAAGAGTGGTGTGTGGTGTGGAGCAGCTTTGTCCGATGTAAGTGATAGAGGGTGCGCTATGTGAAGGGTGTGTGTTGTGGAGAAGGCAGAACGTATGGTGTGAAGAAAGGAGGAAGAAGAGTGGCGTGTGGTGTGGAGCAGGAAATGAGTGTGGTGTGGAATTGGTAGAATGATTTGTAGTGTGGAGGAGGTAGAGAATGGTGTAGAGGAGGATAGTCGTGTGTAGTATGAAGGAAGTAGTGTGTTTGTGGTGTGGAGGGAGGTAAAGTGTTGGGTGTGGTGGGGGTATAGGGATGTGGTGGAGAAGAGGAAAATGGTGTGTGGTGTTGAGGAGGGTGAGTGTTTGGTATGGACGAGGTAAAGTGTGTGCTGTGACGGGGAGTACGATGTTTGGTGTGGTGTAGTGGAGAGGTGGTATGGAGGATGATGTGATGTGAAGGTGATAAAGTTGTGTGGTATGCATGGCATGGAGGAAGCAGAGTGGTGAGTGGTGTGGTATGAACAGTGGTGTGTGGCGTAGAGAGGGTATGTCGTGGTATACAGTGTCAGTAGATGAGGTAGAATGTGAGGCATAAGAGTTCCTCATTCCGTTAAGACAGGATGTTGGAGTGAGCGTGGTGGAAGACGTTGCTCACAGGAATGTTTCAACACTGGCAAAGCAAATGGTTAATAGTTATCAAAGGCTGCGACCATTGTGGCGAAGTTTACTCATTGAATAGTGCATTGTTCGGCCGGTGTACGGAGCGTTAAAAATCCATATTGTGTACACAGGGCTGAGTTTGGCCAGCACTATCCGCATTGTGTGGTGCTCCGACGTGTGTGCACAGCTATTGAGCCTTGCCCGGCCCGACCACGGACCACGGGCCCTAGCAAGCCTCCTGCAAACACCCAAATGATCTCCGTCGGCGCCGTGGGAGCCGTTCAGTCCTTCCCGTCCTCTCTCTCTCTCTCTCTCTCTCTCTCTCACCTCCAGGTTTCCTCTTCTTTCTTCATGCCACTAGGGTTTTCTTTTATAGGTACCCCTTCCCTCTTGATGCAAGTTCCCACTCGGTATTCTGTGTGTGTGTGTGTGTGTGTGTGTGTGTGTGTGTGTGTGTGTGTGTGTGTGTGTGTGTGTGTGTGTGTGTGTGTGTGTGTGTGTGTGTGTGTGTGTTCTGTCCCAGTATAACACCACATACTCATACCCATTCACGATACTTTCATCCCACACTCAATCCATTCCTTCCCTAGACAACACGACTCCCTTGAATTATATCCCGTGTGATTTGAGAGAGAGGGAGGCACCTGTTGGACCCGAGTCAGAAGCGACCGTCTCGAACCCCAAGGCCTGACCAGAACCTTAGGGAACCAGTTAGCATTGTGTACACCGAGAGTAAATAGTGTCAGAGGGAGGAGCTGCTTCCCGGGACTGGGGAGTAACAACGATGACTCTCAGCTCTGGCGGGGAAGGAGGGGGATGGGGAAAGAAAGGGAAGAAGGATGTGGAGTGAAATGGAATGGAAAGGACTGGGACAGAAGGGAATATAGAAAATGGATGTGGAATGGAGAGGTATATGAAGGGTTTAGAGTGAGGCGAATAAAATGGATGTGGTATGAATGGTGATATGAAGGATTTGAAGAAGAGAATAAAGAAAATGGATGTAGAATGGAGATGTATATGAAGGATTTAGAATGAAGAGAATAAAAAAGATGGATGTGGTATGGAGAGGAATTTGAAGGATTTAGAGTGAATGGAATAAACAAGATGGATGTGGAATGGAAAGGAATACAAAGGATTCAAATTGAGGGAAATGAAGAAGAGGGGGTGTGAAATGGAGAGGAATGTGAAGGGTCTGGAATATAAAGACACGAAGAATGCAGAATGGAGAAAAATGTGAAGGATGTGAGTGAGGGGAATGCGGAGGGGAGTATGTGATGTTTGAGGAACAAAGGGGATGGGGACTGATAATTTGGATCTGAAATGGCGAGGTAAATGAAGGACCTGAAGTGAAGAGGTTAAATAGGAGGGATGTAAAGCTTGGGAGAGGAAGGAGTGATTTGGTGTAGACAGCGAAGGAGGAGAATGTGAAGAGAGGGAGGGTGAAAGGGAGGAAGAGTGTGGGGGGTGAAAAGGGATGCAATGTTGAGTGGGAAGACATGGATGTGAAAAGAAAAGAAGGGAAGTATGCGGACTAGAGGGAGAATAGAGAGATGCGAAACGAGGGAGACGGAAGGGAGATGTAACGTGGTAAGTAAGAGGAAACATGTATGATGGAGGAGAGAGAAAAAGAGATGTGAAGTGGAGGGCGAGAAGAGGGATGTGGCCTAGAGGGACTGAATGGAATGAAAGAATGAATTGGTGGGGGAAGACTGAACGAGGGAGTATAGAGTGGCAGAGGGTGGTGTGAACAGATGAGAATGGGGTGAAGAAGTGGAAGAGAGTGGGGTGAAATGGTGGAAGCCAGTGGCTTGGTGAGGTAGAAGATAAAGGTATGGTTGAATGGAAATGAGGGACAGTAGGTGGCAAAGGTGGTGGTGTAAGTGGTAGAAGCCAGTGGATTGGTGAGGTGGATGATAAGGTAGGGTTGAATGGAAAAGAAGGGAGGCAGGTGGCCGGGATGGTGTGAAGGGATGCATGAAAGTGGTGTGAAGGGAGGGAGGGAGAGAGGGAGGTGGAGAGACTGGGAGAGGGGGAGGGAGGGAGGTGGAGAGATGGGGAGGGAGAGGTGGTAAGAAGTGGTGGCAAAGTGCAGTGATGTGGAAGAGTGGTAAGGAGTGGTGTGGGAGGTAGCAGGGGGAGATGATATGCATGTTGGCAGCGGTGGAATTTGGAGAAAGAATGCCCGGTCCCACTGTTTACCTGTTGTGACGCCTGTGTAGATGGCGGGAAAAGCTGTTTGTAGGGTCAGGGATCAAGATGGGGAGAAGAATACATTTTGGTTCTTTTATCGAGAGAAGAGAGAACGGAAAAAAAAAAATAAAAAAAAGGAGACGCTGATGGGTGAGATATGTGTGAAGGGGAACGATGAGAGGGAGAAATGTTTGACTTGGTGAGTGTAGTGGTGATGATGAGACGAGGGCTATATGAAAAAATTTACAAGTGGAACCGGTTGAACACGGAGAGAAGTGGTTGGCGGTAGAGGGGAGGTTAGAAGAAGCGACGGGGGTAGAAGGAGAGTGATGGAGGAAGGGGGAAGTTAATGTAGAGCGAGAGTGTACCGGTATGTAGCTTTGCTGATAGCTATTATAATATTATATTCCAATACTAGTACATAAAGATACGTAAACTGAGCAAAAATGGCAAGGAAAAAAGGAGAGACTGATAATACCGATGATGATGATAAAATTGTTCTGCAGAAACTACTCAAAAAATTTTATCACAAAACATCAAAGAATATTGTTAAGTAACAGCCATCACTTCTTCAACTAACTACCACCCCATTTGCATTAAACACGGTGCTTACATCAGACATCAGGGGATAGTGACAGATCCATGCTATTGTCTGCATGCAAAAATGGGTGGTTGTTACAAGTGCTTTTATTGTAAGGTGTGTTTATCTTTTATTGGTACGTGTATGTGTAGAGTATGTGAAGGGCATAATCTATATACTTGTGCTGAGGAATATTTGTTCTGGTATTGATGCATATATGAATGAATAAAGCAGTATGATATGCGTGGCCATCTTCTTTGTGCATAAATTTTGTGTATGTTAATATGTTGTGTGTGTGTGTGTGTGTGTGTGTGTGTGTGTGTGTGTGTGTGTGTGTGTGTGTGTGTGTGTGTGTGTGTGTGTGTGTGTGTGTGTGTGTGTGTGTGTGTGTGTGTGTGTGTGTGTGTGTGTGTGTGTGTGTGTGTGTGTGGTGAATGAGCGCCGAGTAAGGCTTGGGTTGAAGACTGAATGAAAAGTGACTGAAGAGACCTAATGCCTACTATGAGGTGAAAGGTAAATGTAGACAACGTTAAAAGAATAGTGAATGTGGTATATGCGCCGAGTGGGAGATGTGTGAGTCCTGAACAGCGTGTCAAAGACGAAGGATGTGCCAGAGATGTGTTACGGAAGAGAGGTAATGAGAAGTGTGCCCGAAATTTGGGAGGCATGAAAGTAGTGCAGGAAATAAAGGTTCTGTGAAAGATGTATGAAGCAAGGAAACAACGTCAAATATGAGGATTATGAGATGTGCGGGAGGATAATAAAGATTTTGTGGGGGATGTGAGAGGCATGAAAGCAGTATCAGCAATGAAGGCAGTGTGAGAAATGTACGAGGAATAAGAGCTGTTTATATTAGGTGCAGGGAATGAGGACTATGACCACTGAATACGGAATGAGGACTGTGAGCATTGTGTGAGGCATGGGAGGTGTGAGAATTGTGTGAAAAATACTGTTGAAAATATGTGAGGAATTAATACGGTTATAAGAATAAATGTGTGTGGAATGAGAACCGTGAAAATTGTGTAAGGACTAAAGGCTGTGAGAAATGTGTGATGAATGAGGACTTGTGAAAATGAGGGCAGTGAGAAATGCGTGAGGAAAATGAAGGCTGTACAGTAAGAAATGGATGAGGAGTAAGGACAGTGAGAAATGAATGAGGAATGAGGGCTGTCTGGAATGTGTGTGCGGGATGAAGAAGCAGGGGTGGGAGTGGAGTAAGGCAGAGTAGGGTGGGGTAAGGGAGGGGAGGGTAGAGCGGACACCCTCGTACAACCCTGGTCAAACACTCTGGGCTGCGGGAGGCTCCTTCACCAGGTCACTCGTAATAAGGGAGAGGAGCACTCGTCCGCCACAACACAGGACCAGCCAGGACGGAGATTCACGAACAGACTTACGATCAACTTCATCTCGTAACTCAGATTTGCTTTTTATTTGTAGAAAGGACAAGGAAAGTGTACAGCAGAATCATCCCATGGGACTTTTCCTTTCTGCAAAAACAAATATTGATTACGAGAGGAAAGGTACCATGATTTTTTTTTTTTCATGAATGAACAAGGCAAGGAGAGCAGAGAAAATCCCTTCCAGACGAGAAAAAAATTCCTTGGACCATTTTCTGCTTCTGTAGATAGGACAAGGAATGGAGATTAGAAAAATTTCCTTAGTTACAAGAGAGAAATATCACACTTTTCTTTATTCCAGAAAGGACAAGGAGAAGAAAATAGAAACATACCAGAATCTCTTTTAATCCTGCAAATTACAATCTAACTTACAGGATGGTAAGTTTGTTGGAGAGTTCCGAGATCGTAAGTCTGTTAGTGAATCAGGCCCCAGGCGCCCACCGCTCGAGAAACACGGGGGTAAAGGCCGCCCCTCCTGCCACGCTGGGAACGCCCTCGCCAAGAGTTAACAAGCACTCGAACAGTACGCCAGCTGTAAGTGAACCTAATCCTTGTCGCGGGAGCTTCGACAAGGTCCTAGAGGCACAAAGCCAGGACTCTTAAGTGTCATCTTGACGTTAAACGCTTGCCAAAACGGTGTTAGCTGAAGGGGCTCTAACATGCTCTTTAAACATGTCCTGGTGAGGGCGCGGCACCAGTCTACTTGGCAGACTCACCACGGCTGCTCTTGAAGAAAAGCTTTGGTGCTGTGGATATGTTGTGCGGGAGAGAAACACAGATTAGAGCAAGAATTCAAGCTCTAACCTGTGTTTCTATCCCACCCAACATTTGCACTTGTCGTTGTGGATTTTCTACTTTGGTGCGTACATTTATTCGGCATTTTTGTATACATATTACGTGAGAATTAATGGTGGTAGAAGTCTAGTAAAAAATAACAATGATCAACAGAATATCTGGTGAAATATAAATAAAGGTAGGGAGAATTCAGCCATGGCGCAGTTGAGAACCAGAGCCGTATTCTGTTGACATAGGAGGATTCGTGGCACCGCTTCCTTGGCGATTTGTTTTGCACATTATACTTTAACATTCTCTTTCATTTTATCTATTAGCTTTAATACTGAAACAGTTTGCATCGGTAATATAAAAATGCTGTGAAATGTGCAGAATAAATTGCAAAGGAAAAAGTGTTACGAAATCTGTAAGGCCACTTAAAATACGAGCCTTTAATGATTTAGGTGGGACAAGAGCCGAGGTGGGCGGGAGGGTGGGAGGGCCTGGCAGTGTTGGCAGTCGTGCACCAGCGAGAAGGGCCTCTCCTACGCCCACTTCAGGCATGAATATCCGTATAAACGAGGGCCTGACAGTGGAGTCTCGCCCTTGGGAAACACAAAGAGCGGCCACTTGAGTTCCATCCGGGAGAGGAATCCTAAATCATGTGAGGTGTTGGGCGCTTTAATATCTGCATAAACACTCCCCAGCCCCGCCTCGCTGGGCACGAGAAGGAGTGTAGTTCTTGTGCGCGTGCTGAGCGGCTGGCGAGGCAAGATGCGGTCCTCTGCCTCTTTCTCCACTGCGATGGAAATGAGCAAGAGTGCAAGGAACTCATTTCTGTGAAAAACTTTAATTTTTGATATGTTTTCGATTATCAAAGGATATGCATGGGGTTACAAAAATTAACTGTTAGTGACGAAGGAGACTGCTGATTGTTATGCATAATAAAAATTAAATTTATCAAAGTAGGTTAACATACAATAGACAAGACAATAACTGAATGCCATAAAATGTAATATGATGTGAGTTAACATCAACCCTGCAAAAGCAATACCTGCAATCAACTGACAGGGGACAGTACTAAGCAAAAAGTATTGGGGCGTTCTTTATAGTAATGACATACACTATCTAATGTAATAATGGAATAACACAGCCTCTTACCAATAAAGAAGAGAGAAAAGGTTGCGTGCTGATGTTGGTGAGGCAGTGACAGGAGTAGCGACAGCACAACTAAGGAATATTAAGCCGTCGTACTCCAACGCTCTTTCATACACCTTAATAAAGTGGTGAGCAAACATCAAATCATTTAATAAGTCCCTTCACAAAAAACATCAACACGCTGCTAATAAATATAAAAGATATTCTTGTAATAGATGAAAAAAAAAAGAAAAACTAATAACCTTCATAACCACTGCCATAATATGCGTGAAAATAAGAAAAGAAAAAAGAGGAAAGACCAGCCGTAAATATCTAAATAATCCCAGCCATCTTATAAATAACTAGCTGGCCAAACCCGCTGCCATTTATCTCAGCCTGGGGCCCTTAGCAGCCAACTCCCCCCACCCACAGAACAGACGCGCCCGCCCGCCCTCCACCCACTCTCCCCGAACCCACAGAGCGCTAAAACATGCACCGCTCGCTTATATTCCCGGGCGAACATGAAGTCAATACATATAAATAAGGCAGGGAATCAACAAAAGAGCAGTTCAATTTCTAGCCAAGACGATCCTCCGACTCTGCCCAATAAAAATACGAGAGTTGGTGGGGAGGTTTCAAGAACACGGCAATCCACTCCCAACTTGGAGGAAGAGAACGCCCCCAAGCACCCGCCATCTTACATTATAGCCACGGCGCTCCATGCTACAAAAATAAAAACATCTCACTTAACCAGCGGCGAGGGAGGGAAGGCTGGATGCTACAGGAGGAGGGCGAGGAAAACACAGACTTCAAACCCACAAAGTCTACACGTAAAATAGCCTTACAGTGACCGAAAGAAATGATAATGAACATCGTCTAGGTGAAGAATAAGAGTAGAAACAATTTTGCGCAGTGTTTCCCTTAAAGATGCAAGAATTACACTGACCAAGGGGATCGCTAAAGGAGAAAATGATGTGGGTAGTGTACAGAGGCACATGTTGCATTTGGAGCAGTGTTGCCCTAAAAGAGACACCAGTAACCAATGGACATGATGCAGAATCAATGAATCAACGTAATGTACACCTAAAATCCTCTGACAGCGAGCAAGGGAAGTGATAAAGGAGGATATTGGCTGGGTAAAGTATGAAGGCAGAGGCTGTATTTTGCAATGTGCTTGCCCTGAAGAGATACCAAAATAACCAAAGGATATGATGGAAAGTTATGGAACCATCACGTAAATAACCTTGTAATGACCGAGGCAATCGATGAAAGAGGAAATTAAGGAAATGCATTACAGTGGTAGAAGATGTATTTATTTTTTGCTTTTCCCCTGAAGAGACATATTACCAAAAGGAATGACAGAGGAAAAAAAGTACTGAATATCCAAAATGCACTCGTAAAGTCGCCTTACAGTGACCAGGGGAAAGCATGAAAGAAAATTCAGGCAATAAAGAGTAAAGGCAAAATAATCATTTAATCCTGCTTTTCCCCTGAAGGGAACGTAGTAGCCCAAAGACGTGAGGGGAAAAAAAGTCTATAACAATGACAAAAACTAGTTGGCGCTCCATTTCCCCGTAAAGAGAGACCACATCCAAGCGATCGCAGCTGCCATTACGAGGTACTCCAAGAATCTAAAGTCATCTCAGAAGCATCATTGAGCTGAACATCGCACTATCACCCATAAACTACGGCAATTTCCTATGCAATTCCGTTATTCCAAGCATAACTGATGGCTCCCCTCGGCATCTTCCCATACCACAAACTAGCGCAAAAAAACTAGCCCCCATTTCCTCCCATTACTGTCATCCATTCCATTATCGAAATTGGGTACGAGACGAGTAAATAAAGTGGAACAAGCTGCCCTAAAGATAACAAGACCATTAGATCCGTCCCTAACACTCTCGGGTCCTCTTCAACGCGGCCAGAAGCTACACTCAACGCAGCCGTAAAAACCATAAGCACTTTTTACATGAGGACGTCTTTGCCACTTTGATTTAGCGAACTTCAGACAATTTTATTTAGCTATAGAGACCAATCCCCTCCCCCTCCGCCGTTCGTGGTGAAGGGGTTAATAAAAGCTATATCTAATTCCTCCAGCCGAGAAAAGTCCCCCTAAAGCTGAACAAAATCGTCTGAAAACACAAAGAATAACATGTAAAAAGGCATCACTTTGGAAAATGGATTAAAGTTCATACAGTCACTGCCCAGCAACATGAGGGCACACACACACACACACACACACACACACACACACACACACACACACACACACACACACACACACACACACACAAAACCGCAGTCGACGCCGCGGAATTAAAATGCGGTGCGGGACTTGTCGAATCCGGGGAGGCCCTCGTAAATAAGCATAATTAATTGCATGCGCCATTACAGGCCTCAGGAACAATACCGGCGAGCCTTTTAGGACGACCCGGACAGATACAATCGCCAACGTCCGCTCCCTCGCCTCCCTGCACCACACTCGGCCTCCCTCACCATCCTCTCCCTCGTCCCCCTTACACCACACTCGGCCTCCATCATCCTCTCCCTCGTCCCTCTTACACCACACTCTGCCTCCCTCACCATCCTCTTCCTCGCCTCCCTGCACCACACTCGGCTTCCCTCACCATCCTCTTCCTCGCCCCCTTTACACCACACTCGGCCTTCCTCACCATCCTCTCCCTCGCCTCCCTACACCACTCTCGGCCTCCCTCACCATCCTCTCCCTCGCCTCCCTACACCACACTCGGCCTCCCTCACCATCCTCTCTCTCGTCCCCCCCACACCACACTCGCAGTCTCCATACCATATTCACACCGTATAATACCACACTCATCCCTTTATATCACACTCACCTGCGACACAGACTCGCCCTGTACTCCACACCCCCCCTCTATGCTATACTCAGTTACTCTCCCTACACCATACTCGACTTCACCCCATACATCACATTCGCCCCTCCTCTCTCTCCTACACCACAATCGTCCCCCTCTCCCCACATCACAATCAGCCTCTCCCCTACACCTCATTCGTCTCCCCCAACCATCACACTCAGTCTCCCCCTCCCACTCCTCATCCACTCTTTCCCCTACACCACACTCACTACCTCTAACCCCCTCTTCACACACTAGCTCCACCTTCACCTACTCTCTCCCCCCCCTTGTTTACCCCTCCTCCCTTACACCCTCTGTTGATTATCGGCTCTGCTCATTACTTGCTTTCTGTTCTCCTCCTCCCAACTGTTGTCTCTCCACAGGCAACAACTGAGCCTGCAGACCTCATTTATTATTTTTTCTTATTTTCGACTTTTCTATTTTCTGACAATGTTTTTGAAATGGAGGGGTTATATATATAGCTTTCATTAACCGTCTTACTATTAAGGCCCTCTCATAAGATAAAAACTATCGACTAGCAGCAGCAAGAATAAACTCTAAAAAAAAGGCATCGTAGTGAGAGTTAAAGCACCTGACCTGTGTACCGCATCGCTAATTAACCCCTTTCCTTTTTCCCACAGGTTATTCATTCATACAGGTAAGGTGCTGTACGATTATAGCTCCATCATGAGTCCCACCAGTCGATCGACCTGAGTGGCATTAAAAGAGCAATAAACCCTAACCAACCCTCGGATCTAAACCCCTATCCTCTAAATTCTGTCCCCTCTACTCCGCTTTTCTCCCTCTGCCCATCCTCAGTAATAATACGCGTGGACCGGCGGAAATACGTCCACTTCCCCGAGTCCATCCTTCACTGCTGCTTAGAGTCCAGCTTAATCCCTTCATTACAGCATCCTATTTTCTTTTCAGTCACATTATCATCCTGTACAGACAGGGTTACTGAAGGCTATAGCAATCCTTTCCAGTTTGAAATGCCTCTCCTAAGGTAAATAAAATCGTTTAATGGTAGCAGGAATTAAAAAAGAAAAAAAAAAAAAAAAGCATGTCAGTGAAGTTGTGCTTAACCACTTTTGCCCGAGTACGTCATTTATATTCTATTCTTGTCATCTCGAACGGAAGGGGTTTGAAACAGAATTAAGTATTAGCCTCACAACTCTTGACCTCCCTTAAACTGATTTAGCCCCTTGATTTCGGTACGTCTTTGACTGGCTTTTTTCTTTTTTAAACTCAGGTTTGGAGTTAAATTTCCGATTGGGGAGATTAGTTTATAGCCTTCACTTACCCCTTTACTGCACAAAGGCTCCCGAAGGCTGAATGAAGGCGTCTGTCTAGAGTAAGAATTAATCAACCAAGAAGGTCATCAGGTTAAAAAGAGTTAAATCCGGCTCCTAGCATCAACAGTATCTACAAACCACGTCGTCGTACTGAAGGGGGTTAACAAGGTAGGCTTCGCTAGTGTCATTAATACAAAGTGATTCAAAAGTATGTGACCACTGCTACGGGGACCAAACTATGAGTGGTGAGAGACTTGTGAATCACCCAGAACAGACAACACAGCTGACCTAATTGCAGAGGAAGCGATGTTAACCCCTTCAACCAAAAGACGTACTTCTTATTTATTTATTTATCTATTTATCTTATTTCTCTGTTTATTCATTAATTTATTTTATTCAGTTTGGGAGAGCACCCCTGAAATGAAAGAGGAACCGAAATCTATACTGAACTCCTCCAGGTCGAAAGTCATTGCTAAATCGAATAAATTAATTTGTTTGTATATAGGAAGAGTGATGCGAAAATATACTTTATAGAACTGAAGAGACAAGGGAACTAAAATACATGTATGGTAACAGAATTATGGCCACCCTGTATGAGAGGCACAAGTTATCATAATTGCTGAGGAAACGATCTCAAGGGGAACCCAGATAAAAGGGTGGTAACAGACTTATGTATCACCCTGTACAGACGGCATAGGTTGTCATAATTGCAGAGGAAGCGGGGCCATTGTTGACATAGGCGGAGAGGTACAGCAGGGACAAAAGTTCGCCTACTATTCCATTGCCACTACTTCACACTTGGGGCATGTCTATCTCTTTACGCCCTAACGCATCATATCAAAGAGAATCATTTATGGGCAGGGAAAAATACCAGTCCTCTCTCAGCTTAGGAGTACCAGCCAGCAGAGGAAGTGAAAAACAGAAGGGGTGTAATATCAGGCTAACTTTTATCCCAGACTGTCCATGTTGACTCTGCCTGGAGGGAGGATAGCACGGCGAAATTAGAAAACTCATTAGACTATATTGTTTGCAAATATTTGAGGCAGCACTTTCGGGGTCTTTTGTGCGCGTCTGACAGGAATTCGATGATTGGGTAAATATCCTCTGCCGCCTCATTGTGTGGGTCGATGGTATATGTAAAAGATGATTCAGGGGCCGCATACACAAACAAACGTACGGTGACTAATTCCTTATCTCCATGACAGCCCTCTTGGCAACGCAAGTTCCTTTTGTGTGTGTGTGTGTGTGTGTGTGTGTGTGTGTGTGTGTGTGTGTGTGTGTGTGTGTGTGTGTGTGTGTGTGTGTGTGTGTGTGTGTGTGTGTGTGTGTGTGTGTGTGTGTCTTATTCCTCGTAATTATTATTCATAAATTTTAGTAAGGCCTCCCATGTCTCCAGTTCCTCTAGCAAAAAGAAGTCTTAGCTATAAGAGAAAAGTTATTGTAAGCTATAACTTAAGAACAAGGAAGAAAGAGTGCAAAATCTTCCCATTTCTCTTGTCCTTTCTGAAAAAAAAAAGATAAATAAATAAAATAAAATAAATAGATATGGTGGATGAGTGTGAGGAAGAGAGGTTTGGAAGTCGGTAAGGCTAGGGAACTGACAAGAGGTCGAGCTAGCTGGATGAATATTGTGAGGAGAAGTGCATGATCAGGGATTTGGCACCCCTTTTTAACGTGACAGCGTCCGGACTGACTCAATCGGATACGTTTATGTGAAGCTACAGTACGAGGTGAATGTTTTGGCATATAAGATAGAGCTAGGAATCCGGAGGCTTGAATGGTGAATGAATGGAAGCGTGGCCCATTGGATTGAGCAAATTTGATTCTGTCGGGACGTTACTACACTTCACCCTGCCCTAGGGTGGGAAAGGATGTCCGGATAATGATGATGGTGATGATGAATAACTTACGACAGAGTTCTATCGTAGTTATGTTTATAAGGTAACTCCTCGGAGTAGTAGAGAAGCAGGCCGGTGGCGCATCAGGTGCAACATCGTAACATGAGCTGCAGATTTGTTGGAGTCAAGAGGTAAGGAGTCGCGAGCAATTATATTCTTGATGTACAATATGTGTAACAGTGAAACAACAATAGCAGCGTAATGAAACGGGATGGGTGTGATGAAAATTGCAATTTCTCATCCCATTACCTTTTATGCAAAAAAGGAACCTAAAACCAAAGGCTGGAAGCCTGTAATATGTTGTTCTTTCTAGAGTAAACTGAACAAAAGCGAGCCCTTCAAGTACTGAGATCGATTGCTTAGTTTAGGCAGCTTGGTCTTTTGTAACTTTTTCAGTGAATTATATTCTCAGCATTTTCTTGTCATATTTTCCGTTGCGCAGAGGTCATATTTTAGAGTTTCCTTTTCTTTTTCATATAGTCTACATTTAGCTGGATGCAACCTGAAGTGCAAAGCTGACGCTCACCACTCCGCCCCAGGACCTTCAGCGAGACCTCCGGACGTCGGGGGTTACATCCTGGGCACGAGGAAGTCACGATCCGTCAAGAGGGAAGTGTCGCCCGGCCTGCACACCCATACTACCCCCTCAACCCCCTCAGCCCCTCTTACATCCATATGCCCCCTCAGCCTCCTCCTACTGCCCCCCTCAGTCCCCATCTACACCTATACTTCCCCTACCAGCCCCCTCCTACACCCATACTGATCCCATGCTCTTCTCTCTTTTACTTATACAACTTTCCTTCACGCTTTCACGTTTATGTATAATTTCTTCCCGTCATTTTTTCGAAACTCAAAACTCTGTCCAGCGCATAAATTGTAACCAGTTAAGTACGAGTTCATAAAGGAAAATAAAGAAAGCATTACGAACTTAATGTTACCACTTTTTAACTTTTTTTTTTACCATCCTAGCCATAGAAAATTGCCTTGATGGTGCTGACTGTGAGAGCTGAGCGTCAGGTAAGTAAGTCCCCCGCAAAATAATCACTGTGCCTTTGAATATCGCTTCACTTTATTTAGTTTCTTTTTTCATGCCTGTCTTCGAATTTACCTTCATGGTGTTGAGTGTGTAATGTGCAAGTCTCAAGAGGTAGTACTCTCTCTCTCTCTCTCTCTCTCTCTCTCTCTCTCTCTCTCTCTCTCTCTCACACACACACACACACACACACACACACACACACACAGCCCCAGGACGTCATTTTACCTTATTTCTACCGCTACCAAACTATTTTACTCGACCCAGAAAATCCATTGTACCGAAAGGCGTGATGAAGGCTGCAACTAAAGCTTCCATTTCGATAAGCCTCTCTTAAGCTGAGCAAAATCATCAGGAGATAGAAACGAAATTAAAAATGCCGTTCTCTTGCTGAAAGGGTTGATGTTTGTCCGCGTGCAAGTTGTCGGGAAGTTTAGGAATGATGAGCACCTTCCGGGCAAGAGGAGCGTCGTGGCCTCAGCATCACAGACATTTTTGCTCCGACCAGGTATCAGCTGCCCTTCAGGACCAGCAAAACAGGGCTTGGATGTGTATAGCAGAGGTGTTAGGTGTGTGTTAGGCAACCGCTACATTACATTCATACGTACAGTACATACATACATACATACATGCGTGCGTTCACTCGGGGTATATAAGTTGCGTATGGAGCAGCGACCAACTAGAAGACTCACTGTCCTAGCGTACACCGACTTGAAGAATGCAAGGGTCTATCAAGATCACAGATTACACCCTTAACAGATCCACAGAAAAAGTAGAAATGCAGCAAAATGCCCAATCTGTGGAATATTTGCGGGCACAGTCACAACAAGCGAGGGTACAGACAAATTGAAGGGAGAGAGGAGGGGTTGTCTGGGAAGAATGGAACCAGGTATTTAGAACATGACCAATAACAAATACGAAGACAAGTAGAGATGTAGCAAAAGATATCAAGCTTTATAATTTTCTTGCCTTAACAGAGAGAGAGAGAGAGAGAGAAGGTGCAGCACAAACTGAAGGATGGGTGGATGCGGGGGAAGGTGGGGTGCTTGGGAAGAGACAGACCCCCTAGTTATTAGCATGACCAATATGGGATACACAGAAAACATGTAACACAGTGTATCAAATCTTACAGTGTTCTTGCTCCGACACAGTGATGGTTGGTGCAACTGAAGGAGGGAGGTGTGGGGGGAGGGACTGTCTGGGAAGTGAAGAACCCCCCAGCTAAAAACATGGCCAATACTAGATACTAGATCAAAAGAAAAACAAAAATGAGCAAAATAATCCAGGCTTTCGAATATTCTCCCCCCGACACAGCAGGATAAGACGCAACACAAACTGAGAGAGGGAGGCTGGGGTGGGGGCAGATGGTGTCTGGAAAGAGAGGGACCCCCGAGCTAGGAACATGACCACAACTCCGTGAGGGTCGCCGCCGGGCTGCTGTGGGGAGCCTCTCAACACGTAGGGCCTGAGGGCGGTATTCCTAGCCCACCTCCTGCTCGCTAACTGTTCTGTCTGTCAAGCTACACAAACCGTAACAAACTCTGGTACTGGTTAAATTGCAGCAGATACTCGTACTCTAAACCGGTTGACCTAAGAAAGTAAATTCATTACATCGTACTGAAAGATATACTGCACAAACTACACTACACACTGAAGCAGTCTGACACGTAATTTTTAGTGAGAGCCTTTCAGAATACCGTCTTTGTGATTTGCATTAATACACGACAATCGCTAATAAAATGGTACATGAGAAGAGTTGGAGTATTCTTTCGTTGGGTATGAAAGGGTAGAAACGGACACATTTACGCCAGGTCAAAGGTCACATTTACTTGGGGTTGAGTTGGTCGAGGAGGGAAATGACCCTAGATGCCTCAATATCGGGTCCTCAGGGTGGCACGCAAGAGTACACCGCCGATCTTGTAGGAGTGGCCGGCGAGGGCGTGGAGGGACGTGGGAAGAAGGGGGAGGGAGTGAGAGGGTGTGGGAGAGGAGTGAAAAGGAGTAGGGAGGAAAAAGAGAGAAAGAAGGTAGAAAAGAGAGAACAGGAGGGAAAGGGAAGACACAACAAACATAATGGAAACAAAATGAAGGAAAAAGAAACCGTGAGATGGAGTGTAAAAGAATGCGAGAAACCAGAGAAAAGTTAAGCAGTATGGAGGGAATAAAAGGGAAAAAAAAAAGAGAGACACAGTGGTTGGGACTGCAGACAGCTGAAAGAGAATGAGGGACTGAAAGAATGTGAATCAACATGAAAAAGAAAAAGAAGAAGCAGGGAGGAGAAAAGGAGAGGAGAGTGGGCATGGGAAAGAAGGAGAGAGAAAGGTGGGTGAAACAGGAGGGGAACAGACAGGACCAGTGAAGAGAGATGGAAGAAGGGCGTGAAAATGAGTGTGGAGGAGAAAGAAGGCATTGGAGGGAATGGAGAAGAGTGGAAACATTGAGAAAAGTGAAGAGGAGTAGGAAGGAGAGAAGGAAAGAGGGTGCGAAATGAACTACGGAGGGTTGGAGGAAAAAGAGTGGATGCAAAAAAAAAAAAAAAAAAAAAAAAAAAAAAAAGCATGCAAACGTCTGTGAAGGAAGAGGAGAGTGGAGGACGGACAGGATAGGATAGGATATATATATATATATATATATATATATATATATATATATATATATAAAACAAGGCAAGAGAAAGTGGAGAATTAAATGAAATAGCGAGAAACGGTGGGAGGGACTGCAGAGTGAGGGAAAGTGGGAAGAGGATTAGACTTGTGAGTTGTGGTAGAGATTGGAAAGGAATGGAAAGAAGCAAGAGGATGTGGGAGGGAGGGGAAAGACAGGAAAGAGAATGAGAGAGACGAGGATGAGGGTGAGTAGGAAGAGGCGAGTGGGTGTGGGATGACGAGGGAGAGGTTTCAAAGGTTGGAAAGAGAATGGTGGAAACAAGAATAAGAGGTAGTATGGTGAGGAAAGAGGAGTGCGAGACAATGATAGGAACTGAAATTGTAAGAACAGCTTGAACTCGAGAATGGTAGGATTGAAAACAAAATGAAAGGCTGTGTGAAGGTGTGGATGTGAAGGAGTATGTGAGGAAGTGAAATGGTGTGGATGACATGGAGTGGAGTGGATAAGAGAAGAATGGAACGGATGGGGAGAGAATGGAATGAGGGTTAGTGGAAAAGGCCAGAATGGAATGAAAGTGGAATGAAGTAAAAGGGAGTGGAAATGTTTGAGATAAAGTGGGATGGAGTATGGCGTGAGAAGGAAAAAAAAAATGAGAGGAAATGGAAACTGTGAGAGGGAGTGGGATGGATTAGGAGAGAGCAGAATGGAACAGACGAGATTATAGAATGGAATGGGAGAGAGCAGAGTGGAGTGGGAGAGTGTAGAGTGGAGTGAGAGAGAGTGGAATAGTGTGTTAAGGAGTGGGAGGTCGCAGGAGGGCGGAGGGATCAAGGATGTTGGCTGTAAACGAGGAAAAAGATAAACAGGATGCGATAAATAATTCAACAAATTAAAACATTAAAAAAACAAAAGACGAGGAAAAACAGGACGATAAATACTGCCAAAACGGGAGGATATTAGGTCAAAAAATAGAACAATAGCGTAAGTAGGAAGACAGAAGGATGGGAAGAAGAAAGAGAGGAAGAGATAAAGTTGCAGTAAGAAGGGAGGTGCAGGAGAGCTGGAATATGACACTCACGGGAAGTAGAAGATATAGTGAGGAGTCTGGCGGGGCGAGGGAGGGAGAGAGGAAGGGAGAGAGGGAGGAAGAGAAGGAGGGAAGAAGAGAAGAGCAGAAAAAAAAAAAGTGGAAAGAAGATACGGAGGGACCGTAAGAGAAGAAAACAAAACTGTAACGGAGAGGAGGAAAATAAAGAAGAGGGGAGGAAAAAGAAGAGATAAGGAGAGTAGAGAAAAGGAAATTGGATAATGGAAGGGAACTGAGTGTGAGGAGGGGACAATGAGGTGATAATGGTAGGGAAATAGCTGGGAGGGCAGAGAAGTATCGAGTAGAAGAGAAGGATGAGGAATGTGGGAGAGAGGAGAGAGCAAGAGGGTGTTTTATGACTCAAAAAGGCTTCTAATACCGGCAAATCAAATACAAAATTTTAGTATTTATTAATCGCTAGGAGGAAGGACTAATGCTGAAAAAAAGTGAAGGACGATGAATGGGGAGAAGAGGAGAGAAAGGAGAAAAAGAGGAGATGAATATTCGATGATGCAAGAGAAATGACAAGTTTATGACTTAAAAAAAAAAAAAGTCCCATATTCACCAACTAGACTTCAAAAATTTATCACTTGTGTACAGCTTGCAAGGCTGACGAGTGCTGAAGGGAAGGGAAGGAAGATGAAGGAGAGAGATAGGAGAGAAAAGTGAGACGGGGAGATGAGGTATCGATAATGCAAGTGACAGCCATGGGCCTCAAAAACATGTCTTCCAATGGCCATATTTGCCACAGAAACTTGAGATTCTGTCAACTTACTCGGCATTTAATCAGACGCAGACAAACAGCAGGGGACGAACGACAGGTGGTGGGCAGAGGGTGAGGTCAGGGTGAAAGTTGGAGGAAAAAGACAGCTCTATGCATGAGACAGAGGGGGTGGGATGGGCAGGGCAGAGGAGGGCGATAATGGGAGGTGGGTGTGAGTGGGAACCTGGTGCTTGTGTGTGTGTGTGTGTGTGTGTGTGTGTGTGTGTGTGTGTGTGTGTGTGTGTGTGTGTGTGTGTGTGTGTGTGTGTGTGTGTGTGTGTGTGTGTGTGTGTGTGTGTGTGTACCGCTGGGAGAATGAATATAAAGACGGGAATATGTGGGAGGCAGATGACAGCATGTGGGTGTAGAATGACCAAGTAAATGTGAAAGCTTATATCTGTGGTGGAAAGTTACCTGAAAATGAGAAGCTTACCTAGTATTTTTATTATTCTTGTTTATGCTTGCTTGTGTGTGTGTGTGTGTGTGTGTGTGTGTGTGTGTGTGTGTGTGTGTGTGTGTGTGTGTGTGTGTGTGTGTGTGTGAATGTATTAAACAAATAAATGAAAAAATAAATATTCTCATGCAATGTGCTTCTAAATTTATTTTGCGATAAAAACAACTCTCCGCTTTTAGACACACACACACATTGACTCACACACACACACAGACAGACACACACACACACACACACACACACACACACACACACAAAAACACATACATACGCTCTCTCTCTCTCTCTCTCTCTCTCTCTCTTGCAACATGCACTGAGAAATCCAGCAATATATTAAGCAAGAGAGTAAAATTGCCAAACAGGAACAACTTTACTGGGTTAATTATAAGAACAAGAGGAAACAAACAGAGGCTCAAACGTGAGAAAAAACATGACTTAGGAATAAAGCAAAGAAAAACAAAAGTAACACAACAGTAAAGATCAGTAAAAATAAAGAAATCTGAAACCATAATCAACAGAAAACAAGCAAAGAACATTAATAAGGAGGGAAAACAGATGGACAACAACAACAACAACAACAACAACAAGCAATAACAGCAGAAACAATAAGGAGGACTTACAACAAAAAAAGAAAGGACACAAAGGAACAAGGAAGCTCTAAAAAGAAAAACAAGAGAAGGGGAAATAATGAAGACGGCGAATTCCTCACCCCTTCACCTACTTCCTAAGGTCGGCGGGTTTTTCTGGTGTGGATTATGTCCTTGCTGGGCTGGGCGTGAGGGCTGCCGGGCTCCTGCTGGGGTTCCTCAGAAGAAGGTGGGGTCTAAGTTTGAGCCTGTTTCCTCAAAACGTCCCTCAGTCTGTATTTCAAGCACGCGCGCGCGCGCGCACACACACGCACACACACACACACACACACACACACACACACACACACACACACACACACACACACACACACACACACACACACACACACACACGTCTATACCCAGCACTTTCTTCACTACTTTTGTCCTTGTATGATGTCTCTCTCTCAACTGTCCTCGTGTCTTGTCCTCGAGTCGTAAGTTCTGACGCGAGACTCTCACGGCACCCTTTATAACCTCGACCTTTGTGTTCTCGTTTCACGTCCTCGTCTCGACACTGTACATCCTTCCACTCGAACTATCAGCAGTTTCCAATCCGACCTTCTACTTCTGCTTTCTAGTACATTTGCTTTCGTTCCCTATCTTTGTCTTGTTATTAATCCTCGTCTCTATTATTTCTCCTCGCACCTTAATATTCTCTCTCTCTCTCTCCTAAATCTGACCTCGAAATCACTGTTCCTGGGCACTGCTACTCCTGCCTGTGCTCCTTAATATTCCTCTAATATTCCCTGATACTTCTCTCCTCCACCTCTATTCTCACCCCAAAATTTCTGTCCTTGCATCCTGACATCCTTGTCTTTGAACCCTGATATCACTCTCTCTCTAACGCTGATATTCCTGTCCCTGATCCCTGGTATTCCTGTTCCTGACCCCTGATATTCCCGTCTCTGAACCTTTGTATTCCTGTCCCTGAACCCTGATATTCCTGTCCCTGAACCCTGATGCTTCCTTATCTGAACCCTGATATTCCCGTCTCTGAACCCTGATATTCCTGTCCCTGAACCCTGATATTCCTGTCCCTGAACCCTGATGCTTCCTTATCTGAACCCTGATATTCCTGTCCCTGAACCCTGATGCTTCCTTATCTGAACCCTGATATTCCTGTCCCTGAACCCTGACATTCCCGTTTCTGAATCTTGATAATCCTTCCTGCACCTTCATATCATGCCAGGAAGACAAGCCACCAATGTCTATGATACAAGTATAATATCATCAATCAACAGTTACGATACGGAACAGAAATATTATCCACGAAAGCAAAGACAATATCTAGGTTACCTCTACGTCAACAACCACAAAATCCTACAAAGTCAAGCAACATTAATTTACGCAACACTGGATGTACACAGCGGCTATTTATCTTGCATCCACACAGACAAGCACTGTAAACACACACATTCACGCATCGTCAGGCAAGAAATATGTGGACACTATCCTTGCAATTAATGGTCTCCCCCCACACACGGATCAGGCAAATACCCACTCCGGCCACTGCATAAATACTCGTAAACATGCATCATAAATCATCGCACAGAAGACACAGCTACGAAGGTCGCGAGATAAAGGAATAAATGGCCACGAGGACGGATAAATCAGCTAACGGAATGGCAAAAAATGTTGAAATAAGAAACAATGAGTCGTATTCTCGATAGCTTGGCAGATTTCACAACGCCTCTTCCTCGGCGACTTATTTTGCATTTGACATCTCTATAGCCTCATGTTCCGTTACTAATACGAGCTATTATTACTGATAAGCTATAAATAGCATAAAATACATTGCTACGGTGTAATATATAAAATAAATTGCTGAGGAAGAGGTGTTACGAAGACTTCTGTGTAAACGACTGTGCAACCCATAAATCTTAAAATAAAAAAAATTATCAATAAATACCGCAAAACAAGAAGGAAAAGTAAACAAGAAGGAATGAAAAAAAAAGGTAAAAAATACTGAACACTGAAAACTGGGAAAAATATTAAAAACAGAGATTAAAAACAAAATTATATAAAAAAAACAGAGAAATGCTACCGAGAGGAATGACAAAATATTCAGTGCAAGTAACATTATCGACAAAAGCCGAAGGGACGAATGGACATAACAGCACAACAAGGAATGGTGAAAGTATGAAAACAAGAGAGGACTGGCAAAATATATAAAAAAAAGAGCAATAATAATAATAATAACAATACTACTACTACTACTACTTCTGATGATAATAATAATAAAAATAATATCAAAACACGAAAACACAACAACTGTCTGACGCTGACGACGCTGACAACTGCCCGTTATGTTGCAAAGAGATAACGATATAAAACACGGCCGTAAAGAGAACTGATATAAGAGCAGATGGAATGAGACTGTGTGTGTGTGTGTGTGTGTGTGTGTGTGTGTGTGTGTGTGTGTGTGGACAGGGAAATTGGATGGTGACTAGACGGTAGGAATGGGTAGAGGGAAATGTGGATAAAGTATATGGATAGGGAAGGGTGGATATGTCGGAGTATGGATGGTGGAGTGTGGATGACAGAAATGCTGACAGTGGTAGTGTGGTTGAGAAATACAGTAATTGTGGACGAGTAGAAGTGTGGATGGTGGGAGTATAACTGAGTGGGAGTGTGGATGGGTGGGAGGAGTGATGATGGTAGTGGGTGGATGAAAATGTAGATGGTAGGAATGTGAAATGGGTGGGAGTGTGCATGACTGGATGAGTAGGAGTGGTGATGATGGTAGTGGGGCGGTGATGGCAGTGGGGAAATGATGATGATGGGAAAGTGGAGGAGTAGGTGGGGTGGTAATGATGGTAATGGGAATGTGGAGGAGTATGTGGGGTGGTAATGATGTTACTGTAGTGGGAATGTGGAGGAGTAGGTGGGGTGGTAAGGATGGTAGTGGGAGGGCCTAGTGACCACGCCCACCATTCACGGCCACGCCCCCAAACTCACCTCCTTCACAATTACCACCCCACTTGAGGCACACGGGGGGGGGGGGGAAGCAGAAGAAGGGAGGGGAAGAGGCTGAGTAGGAGAACGGAAAGGAAGGGAGAGGAAAAAAGACGTGGGAGGAAGGGGGAGAGCATTAAGGAGAGGGAGACTGGGTTGGTAGAAGGGCGGGAAGGGATAGCTTGGAGTGGAATGGGACGGAGAAGAGGAATAGAGGGATTGACGAGGGAGGGATAAGTTACATAGGACGGGAAGGAATGTCTTGGAGAGGAAGAGAAGCAAACGAGCGGAAGGGGTTAGAAGGGAGAGAGGCGGATGGGGTTAGGGAGAGAAATAACTGATCAGAGAATGGAAGGGTGTGGAAGGGAAGGGGGAGAGGAACGGATCATGAGAAATGGGGTACATCCAAAGTGGGAGAAAGATAAGAAGTAATCGACTGAAAGGAGAGGGATGGGAGGGAGAGAAGCCTTGAATCTGTAGGGAAAGGCTAGATGAGAGGGGTCAGCATGAGTGGAAAGAGGGTAGAGGGTGAGAGAGACAGGATGAGTGGGAAGAAGAGTTGGAGTGGGAGGGGAGAGTCAAGTGGGAGGGACTGGAGTGTCAGAGGGGAGGGTGTGAGTGTGAGAACAAGTGCATTAATCCTTTCACTCACATAACGTCTTTTTTTAGTCTATTTTTGCATATTTTACCTGATTTTATTAATCTTGGGGAGGTTCTCTTGTGCTGATGAGGTTAATGAAGACTGTATCTAAAGCACTTGAACCCTGTGACTTTTTTCTTACTTTATTCTTGCTACTTCCACACGACTTAATTCAACTCTTCCAGTTCGAAATCTTCTTCCAATAAGAGTAAAGCTGCCTGAGTGCAGAAAAAAGGCGTCATCGTAGTGAAGAAGCTAGTCGGTGAGTGAAAAAAAAAACTGAATAACATGGGACAGTGGGAGGGGCAGGAGAATGTGAAGAAGAACAAACGCGGAAGGGAAGAGTACAAAATAACGACATTAAAATAAAAACAAGTTGGTAGTGAGAGAGAAAGGAGTGTCTTATTTCAAACAGTGAAGGAAATCTAAACAGTGTGCAATCCTGAGACAAACGAAGACAGCCACCACCCACCACCAAGAAGACGACAGACGAAGACGGACAAAGCCGAGGAGAAGGGCAAAGGAGAAAGAAGACAAGAGAATGGATACAGAGGAGGGGGGGGGTGGAACAAAAGCGTGTAGAGGAGTTTAGCAAGACAACCAGCACCTACCATAATGGAGAAAACAGACGAAGACAGACGAAGCCAAGAAGGAGGGCGAGGAAGATACGGTACGAAGACAAGGGAAGGGATACAGAAGAGGGGAGTGAAAACAGGAAAAGGTGGAGGAATTTAGCAAGATAGCCATCACCCATGACCAAGGAGAAGACAGACGACGACAGACAAAGCCTAGGAGAAGGGTGAAGGAGAGGTAGAAGACAAGGGAAGAGATACAGAAGTGGAAGAGCAAAAAAAGTTTGGAGGAGTTTAGCAAAGGTCGGTTACCCAGAGGAGAGGCACAGGACGCAGAGGCAAACAGGAGTGTGGCCAGGAAAGGCTCAGCACAAGAGGGAAGGCAAACAGGCATTATTATGGCGTGTTGGCTGATGAGACAGGTGGCACAATGAGAGCAACTCCCAGGAATAAAGGAGAGATGGAAGATCGATAGCTGCACCCAGGGGAGGCCCACAGAAGCAATAATGGCGTCGGGATGTTTGGTGACGAATTAGCATGCAACTTTTAGCTTTGACGAAGAATTTTTCTCGTGGTGTCAAAACCTTGGGAATATGGACACAAGGCAAGCCACCATGATGAAAACAGTATCCATATCTAGCCTTTGATGATGATATTTACTCACCAACACCTAGTTGTTTGGGGGGAAAAAATAATTGAAATACTCTACGAGACCTAGATGTAAAGACAGCTGCCTCTACCCATCCTTGGTATTTACTTAATATTTCTGGTACGCTCTGGCTTGGATTAATTTAAAAATCAGTAACATAAGAGTATATTTTTTTAGACTTCATTATGAACGATAAGAGATATCTATTATAAACAATCTATTCTAGTATCGTTAAGACAGTATACAGCCTTCGTATTTGTACCATTATAGTACCAACTTTAGTTTGGCTTCTTTGCCAAAACACTGACAGATCAAGATATTTTTTTCTACGAAACACATTGTGAAAAATCCATTATATTAAATCAACTGAAGAATTTTTCCTTTGCGACAATTTACTGTTATCTGAAGCAGCGAAAATCCGATTCATCATTACCTTTATCTTGCATTCATATTAGAGTCTGAGGAATGAGAACAGGGGAAAATTTAATATGCGTGATGACATTATAGTCGGTGGTAATTATCAGACTGAAAACTTCGAAACAAATGATCTTTGACATTTCATCCACTCTTAAAAACTTCACTGGCATCACCTAGTCTGAACAATAACAACCTTAGCTTATATTCTCAGGCAAGGCCAGTTCCAATCAATCTAAGTGGTGAAGAAGCCAAACTCTACCTGTTACATAAGAGCTACACCGCCTGAGACACCGAGAACCAGGAAAGTGAGGAATGTTGTGGTGTGGGTATTAACTTACAGCGGGGAAGGCAGAGCGTGGGACACCAATAATAATGATACCTGTCTGCTGTAATGTCCCACGGTAGTCTGGTTGCTCTCCCTCCCTCCCTACCTCTCTCTCTCTCTTCTCCCTCCGTCCCTCCCTCCTTTCTCTCTGCTTCTCTTCTCTCTCCCTCCCCCCTTCCCTCCCTCTCTTTTCTCTCCAGGCTGACATCACTTCCTCCTCCCTTTCTGTCTCTCCCTCTTTCCCAGCCGTCTTCCCTTTCCCCTCTCATCTCTCCCTGCGAACTTCCATCCCTCCTTTCCTTCCCTCTTCCCTACCGCCTTTACCCAGTTTTCTCCTTGCTGGCTTTACCTCCAGTCCTCTCTCCCTGTTCATTTTCTCACCCCTTTCGCTCTCTTTCCTTCTGTCACACTCCTTTATCCCCCTCCCTCACAGCACCTCCTCCCTCTCTCTCCCATCTTCTCTTCGTTCCCTACCACTCGCCTCCCCTTTCCTCTCTCCTCTCTTATACCTTTCTCTCTCACCCCCTGTTCCAGTCTTCATCTCTCCATTCTTCCTGTTGTCCTTTCTCACACCTTCTCTCCATGTACCGTACCTTTTCTCATCCCATTCTCTCTGTCACTCCCCCTCTCCTTCTCTCACACTTTCTCTCCTCCTCTCCCTTCCCCACACATTTTCTCCACATCTAGTCCCCTTTCCATCCTCTCCCCTTCCTCTCTCCATCTTTCTCCCTTAACCCATACACCCTGGTTCTTGTAGAGGGTGAAAATGAGTTTAGGAAGCGGAATGGAGGGAAATTAAGGGAGAAAAAATGGAGGGAAGATGGAGTGAGAAGGTGCTGGGTAGTGTCAGTAGCAGAGAAAATGGGAGATTGCAGGATGGAAGACTGGCAGGGGAGATGGAGACGATTAGGAGGAGAGAAAAGGAGGAACAGAGAAGAGGGAAGAGAAGGAGGTGAAGAGGAGGGAAAGGGGAAGGGAAAAGAGAAAAGGAAGAGGAAGAGGAAGAGAGGAGGGAGAGAGGAGGAAAGGAGAGGAAAGGGAGGAGGAGAAAAAATAAGGAAGAGAAATACAAGAGAACTGAGAGGGAGGAGGAGAGGCGTGGACAGGACACAGAGAAGTGAACAGAGGAGGATGAGATCTAGAGAAAACGTCAAGCTGATAAAAATAAAAAGGAAAGGAAAGGAGAGATATGAGAGGGCAAGAAAGAAAGGGAGGGCAAAGAGATGGGAGAGACGAAAGAATGGCAGAAGGAGCAAGTACTGGTATGTGAGAAGACACGAAATGAAGGAAAACAAGAACATAAATAGGAAATAACAATGGAAGAGAGTCAGAGGGAAGAGTAAGGGAAAAGGGAGTTAAGAGTCAGAAAGAAAAGATATTAAGTGGAATAAAGGAGCAGATACATGGAAATACAAGGTCACAAGGAAGGGTTAGAGAGGCGGAAGAGTATAAACGATGTAGGGGAAGGGTAAGCAGGAAAAGATATGAAGTAAAGGAAAAGGAGAACATGGTAACTAAAATAAAAAAGACAAAACAGGGTTAGAGGGAAGGAGAGAGTAAGAGTAAGCAGGAAAAAAATGTGCACTGAAAGAAAACGCGAAAATAGAGACTGGAAAGAAAGAGGGAAGGGTGAGGGAGTGAGGTGGGGGAGTATCAAGAAGGGTGGGGGAGGGAGTGGGGGGAGTATCAGGGAAAGGTGAGGGAGGGAGGCAGGGGAATATCAGGGAAGGGTGAGGAAATATCAGGCAAGAGTAATGTAGTGAGGTGGGTATCAGAGAAAGGTGAGGGAGGGAGGTGGGGGAGTATCAGGAAGGACGAGGGAGTGAGGGAGGTTGGGGAGTATCAGGGATGGGTGAATGAGGGAGGTGGGGGAGTATCAGGGATGGGAGGGGGAGGTGGGGGAGTATCAGGGAAGGGCGGGGGAGTGAGGGAGGTGGGGGAGTATCAGTCATGTGCAGAAGGAGGGGGAGCAATATTCACATGGAACCCGGCCACAGTGACACGCCGGGGTGGCTTCACGAGAGGCAGGTGTAACATAATACCTGCTGGAGTCAGGCTGGTGGCAAACAGTCATTGCAAGAGTTACCACGTCACTTCACTACCTTTATTTATTTGTCCATTTCTTTACACATTTATTTGTTTATTTGTCTGTTTCTTTAATTACTTCAGCCTACTTACAGTGATTATTTCGAAGGCTGTTTTGAGTGCTCTACGCAGTGTCCTCTAACAAACATTAATGCTAATAAATACTGATATATAGCTGTTAATGACCATAATTTGTGTGCTTCTCATACATTATACCTAGGAATATATATCGGTGTGTATTTGGTAATTACTTTGTTGATATCAAGCACTTTCATATGTAACACAGCACAATTTTATCGTCCATAGATTACTTTTGATTCAACTAATTAAAACTATTGGCTTATATCACATTATTTTATTTTTTACGTACACTTGACCTACGAGTGACCAATGACCTGGCGTGGGGTCACTAAGGCTCCGGGCCCAGACCAACCACCTCGCTCGGTCACACACTCTCCACAGGTCAGCAAACAAAAACCATGGCGCCAATTTAGTCTGAAACCAGTTGTGTTTAAGTCCGTGATTCGAGGAAAGATGACAGACTAACCCACAATTAGGGCCTTCAGCGAGGGAACTGGTACAGGGGGTAATTATGTATTTATAGAAAAAAAAAGGAAATCTAAAACGGTGGAGCATACTATCATTCAACGCAGTCCTTGGCAATTATATACATTTAATTCCAGGCATCGAAGCTACACTTAGTCTTGAGGTCGTGTTCTGGATGGCTTAGGAGAATTCGTAATACCTCTTCCTTGGCGATTTAATTTGCTTTTTACACCTTAGAACGTCTTGTATTTTAGTGATGCAAACATGGCTGATGTTAAGAAATAAATAACATACAGGGAAATTTTAGGGTTAACTGGAATAGGCAAAATAAATCGCTAAGGAAGAAGTGCTACGATATCTACGTCCATGAGAATACATACCTTATCCAAATGAAGCTAGAAGAGGAAGGCTAAAAACTAGTACCTATCGACTACACGATTATCCTTAAGGCAGATAATCTATTCCAAGTCACAATCTTCCCTTACAATACAACAACAATCGAACTTACATCCAGGTGAACAGGGACATACTAGAAACAAACTCTGTCCATGAGTACGAATGACCCGGGATTCGAACTCGGGTCTTTCAAGTTGCGGGCTTGATCTGCTAACCATTACACCACCATGAAACTATAGCCGAGGCACCATCTTGGCCGGCCCCCTTGCACTGAACAGCCACTTACCCCAAACTCTCCGGCAATTGAAAGAAAGTGGCATTACCCTTGGCGAGTTCCAGACTGTCCGTAATTACCGGTGTGGTGAGGAATTAAGGAATACGTCTGCCCGGAGCGCCTTCATTACCCGGCATATCCACTGCGGGCATCAGTGACGATTGTATCTCCCGCCAGCCAGTCCTCTGGTAGCCCCGGGACTACTCATTCCACATCTACAAACTTTCCCTGCCTTCAGTTGGTGTATTAGATCCCTTCTTTACACTCTTACCTTCACTCGTACACCTATCAAACGCTTTTACAACCATGTCAGAGTGAATATCAGAGCAAACGCAAGAGAAAAACATAATGCCTTCACATACGAGAAAACTGCCATGGAAACTTGCTTCTCCGAGAAATTAGTCAGGATTCTTGATAAATTCAGAGCCTGGGTCAGATTTGCTTTCCTCCACGGGGCAATTTTCGCCCTAAAGCACACCGGAGCGAGGAGATGTTTTCCTATATGATTAAGGTCGAAATTACAAGAAAGTGGTAAAAATTGGGCATAAACAATCCGATAGCCAGACACATGCGATAGCGCCATAAATCAACCGATCATCCCGCGACAAGTTTGGCACCTGTAGCTCCTGGGCGTAAGGGTGAATTTCGGGAGTGCTGTGTGTGGCTGGGGGCGCCTCAAGGTCCCGCCCTGGTTATGATAAAGCAGATGGCCGCGAGGGACTAACGCACATTATCATTACGGCCAATTTGGAAGTTGCGGCCAACCATATTTGAGAAAACTGGGAGCAAGGTGGAACGACGCCCACATCTATTGCCCTGGTTGACGCTAATGAAGGTCCTCAAGCTCCCTATTCTCCTTTATCCAAATACGCCAGGACACTCGATCACAATCCCTTAGGCTCTTAACGCGAGTCAGAAAATCGCCTAACAGAGATTATAAGCACAGCCGCGGTCAAAAGTTTATGCACTATTTCACTGTGACTACTTCATACTTTAGATGATGTCCGAACATTCCTCTCTGACGCAGCATATCAAAGAGCACCATTCTACAGGCAAAGAAACATACCAATCCTCTCTCACAGCAGGGATATCAGCCAGCAGAGAAGAGCTGAGACGTGGAGAAGGTGACATATTAGAAGAATTTTTACCTCTGTTTATATTTCTCACTTGCCTCTGCAACTGGAAAAATTCCCAGATATGAGAGACTTGGTACTCTTTTCATGACTACGCCCAATTTTCTTTTATACGACGTGTCAAGAAGGGAAAGTGACGAACATGACCTAAACGTGAAGGAGATCCGCAGTGGAATAGCAGACGAACTCTTTTCCCCGACTGTACCAACACCTCCGGCCGGCCTCCGCTACTTGAAACATCACGTATGAGTAATGATGCCAAATTATAGGGATTATTCACGGGTTCCCTTTATCAAAAAATCTCGGCAAAAAGTGGATCTAGGAATTTTGTGGTCCCGGCAATAATCACTCGATCTGATAAGCTAAACATTTACGGTGGGAAAAAAAGAGCAATTAACTAAGGGGAATGAAGCTGCGATGTGTGCGCTGGTTGGAGCTGGGGTTTCTTGACTGACCATTCACCCTTTCAGCCCAACGACGTAATTTTCACGTCATTCCTGCTATTTCCAAGCGATTCTGTTCAGCTTAGAGGTCAATTTTGAACTGGAAGAGTTAGACTGAGCCTTCATTAACCCTTTCAGCCACGGTACGTAATTTCCACATCATTCTTGGTATTTCTATGAAATTCATTTCAGCTCAGGGGTGACTTTTCTAACTGGAGGGGTTAGATATATCTTTCATTTCTTTAATACTGGCAGGCTGTTTTAAACTCGATTGTTCGTAGGTGAAATAAACTCTAGAATAATATATCGTAGTTACGCCCTTCAAAAAGAGAGACCTTTCCTAAGATCAACAAAATCGTCCTGAAATAGCAAGAATGACGTGAAAAAAATGTGATCGTTGTGAAGTGGTTACGGTGTGAGGCTCCGTTCCTGGCCCCCACCCACCGTCCCCAGCCTCACCTTTCCTCACCTTGGCTAACCTGCCCCTCCACGAAAGGTGAACTGGGGTCGTATTCTTGTCAACTAAGGAGGCTCCCTGTAGCGCGTTTAGAGAGAGAGAGAGAGAGAGAGAGAGAGAGAGAGAGAGAGAGAGAGTGTGTGTGTGTGTGTGTGTGTGTGTGTGTGTGTGTGTGTGTGTGTGTGTGTGTGTGTGTGTGTGTGTGTGTGTGTGTGTGTGTGTGTGTGTGTGTGTGTGTGTGTGTGTGTGTGTGTGTGTGTGTGTGTGTGTGTGTGTAATTCGACGGTGATCCTCAACTCTTCGCAGTTCAATTGATGACCAAGTGCACAGAGACTGGAGGATTGATCTAAGTAGTAAACAAGGAGACTCATTCATACCTCATAACTAGGACTCAGCGACTTTTATGCCATCGCGATTCAGCATTCTAACTGTGTGTATCCCAGTTCCGTCAGATGAAAAAAAAAAAAATCAAATACGCCTTCCTAATCACGTTGCTTTCGCCATGTTCAGGTTAATTCCTCCTGTACAATGACGTTCATATTCATCTCGTTCTTTTTGCTACAGACACTAGCCTTGGTTTTAGAATCGCTAAAGAATAGACGGTAGACAACTTCCTAAGACAACCTCCTGAGATGGTAAGAAATGGTCCAAGGAAAATACGAATCTTGGGTCCCTATTCTCGTCGGTCTAGGAAGCTCCTTTACACATTTTCCTAAGCGATTTATTTTGTTTATTACACATTACTGTGCTCCTCTGCGCTTCATACATCCTTACCATATCGCCATACTGTGCATAAAGTGCAAAGATCAAACAGCCAAATCCAAAATAAATCGCTAAGGAAGAGATGTTAGGGAACTTCTTTAAACGACGAGAATACGACCCTCCCCCTCCCCCCCCCAAGAAACTCACACCTGCAAAGCCTAATCTAACACAACAAACCCCTAAAGAAGAGATACTAGCAAGTCTAATTTCTAGTATATATCCCATGGCCCCTCACATAATGGTATCTGGCAAGGCTCGCAAGTCCACTACATTATTTTTACTCTACCTTGGCCTAAAATTGCTGTCTTTCCATCCTGAATGCTGAGTACTAACAGTAAATTAACACTAGGAAATGAATCTAGTCACATAGAAGTGCTATCGAAAGAATGTAGTACTGTTTTACTGTCTTGTTCTGCCACTGTGCTACGAGTAAAAGCTGCAAAACGACGAAAATCTAGGCCAAGTTAGGGTGAAAGAGAATATAATATATGACCCATGGTCGCCTCAGACACTCCTATCTAGAATGCGTCCTAAGCCACGACAGTACGACCCTAACCCTCTCAAACGCTGGTATCGCAAATTCAGATCAACATAAACCGCGCGTAAAACCTAAAACGAGGTGCGCGGACACACCAGTAGCCGCAGTTTAGATATCCACAGAAAACAAAGGAGTAGAGGAAGGTGTCCTGTTTGCGATATCGCTGAGTAAATGGGGGGAGTTGTGTCGGGGAGGTAAATTCGGGTGGGGAAGGAAGGAAGGTCGGTAGAGTCGAGTGGGGAAGGAAGGAAGGATGGTAGGGGAGGTGAGTTTTTTTTTTTTTTTAAAGCAATTTTAGCCGTACTTGCTATGTTTTTTTTTTTTTTCCTGGTATGATCGCATTTACTTGATTCGAGTGTAGGAGGACCAATGGACGGACCTCAAGGAACGAAGAGTTAATTATGTGCCTATAACTGGTCACTTAAATAAAACTGCTAATCATAACAGCCTAACACAGCATAACCTAACCCTAACAGCCTACTCTAACTTTTCCTAATCCTAACAGCCTTACCTAACCCAGTTTAACTTATCTTATCCTAACCTAACCTAACCTAACCAAACCAAACCTAAACTAACCTAACCTATACTAACCTAACAGTCTACCTTACCCAACCCTGTCCTAACCTAACCTAACCTGACTTAGACCCTCCAAAAAAAAGAACACAGTGCTCAATTTCACCACAGTTCGGAAATCTGCCAGGGGGAAGGAGTAGGCAAGCAGTGTGGACGTTGAGGGGCTGCACCTTATCTCAGCCGCCACTCTTATTAAGCCATAAAGGTGGTCATTACCTGCTCGGGGCTGGCACGGGACAGTTTCGGGGATATGTGAGCATGGATGGTCCGTCGCCCCGCTCGGGATGCGAAGGAGACGAGACCTGGCTTATATCTAAATTGCAAGTGAGATAAGCAAGTCCCTGGTTGCATAACAAAAGGAGGGCAAAAAATAGGGAGGTAGCTCGTATACATAATGGATCTGAGATACGCTGTCACTACCAGAGACGAAAAAAGGTAGGACATTATGTATAAATAATATACTTCATACTTACAGTATATCCATGTGCATTTATCCTCTCCAACAATATGGCTTTGTGTGTGTGGGTGCTTTTTTTTTTTTTTTTTTTTTTTTTTGGCCTCGCAATGCAGCTGAGACATGTAGTCACTAAAAAAACCCTTCATGCTTATACCGGAGAGCATTACTTGTCTTTTCCATGACGACGTATTTTACCTTTTATTTGCGATATCCCCAGACGATTTATTAAGATTAGGGGCGACTTTTAAAGTATAATGAATGAAATAGCAGTTTCCACTTAATCCTTCAGTATCGGAGGTCCGCCCTCAGTTGAATGAAATTGTCTGATGATAGCCTGACGCAGAAAAAATAATAATCATAATAATAACACAAAGAAATCAGAGGGGCAATCAGTGGGGCGCATTTCTCTGACAAGGGCAACGTAATTTCCAAACCACTCTTCATAATGGTTTAGGTTTTCTCGTCACTGAATAGGGTTTCGCAAAAAGTGTTTTCCGGATCCAGAACCTGTAACACGACCCGGATCGGTCCCAAAAGTTAATCGATTGTTCCCTGGGATATGGGCAATCTATCCACCAAATTTGGTCCAGATCTGTCGTTTAGTTTTTGAGTAATCCTGTTAATGTACAAACAGACTAACAAGAAAACCCTGAGAAGCAGGGGTGAAAACATACTCTCATTGTCGGAAAGAATTATGAGCAGACAAGCGCAAGTTACCTGAAAGTGGAAAGCGGTGAGGAAAATTATGGATGACTGTTAAAGCAGACAAGGCATTTAAGACAGGCAGCCGCTAGGTGCACAAAAAATTACGAGATGGTCACGTCTATAATGCAGGTGAGATAGGTCAGTCGGGAGTGGGGTGAAAAAAATAGAGAGAAAAAAGCCAGAAATTACTGATAGAACGTCTCGAAAATATTCTCGAGACAGGTCCATCACGAATCGCATGAAATTAAGAAAAAATGTGATGCTCTTATCCATGCAGTAGTTGAGAGTCAGTCAACGTGGCAACAGAAAAAAAAAGAAAAGAAAAGAAAAGTATGAGGAATGTAGCTGTGATAGGTTTGTTAACAGCAGGGTTACAGGTACTTAAAATGAGAAAGGGCTCATATCTGAAATGGAATACTGTCTAGGAAGCTGCGAGAAGAAGGAAGCATTAAAAGTAGCTAAGGCTCTGTGTGCTGTTTGCCCATTAAGTTGAAGGATTATCAGAAGTCAAGGATGCATTCTTCCCCCTCTCAGCTCGTTAGTTTGTAAAGTGTAAAGCGCCTGTCACGATTTTTCCTTCTTCCATCACCATTTCTTCCTCGCTCTCCCAGTTTTCCTGTTATTCAGTCTATAAATTCTCATACGGTTAGTTACAGTCATCTCATTTAGTCTTCCATTCCTCCGTAATGTTATTCAATACAAAATCCATCATGCACAGACCCTAATTGCTTTATAATTACTTTTTATAAACAAACGGATTACAGTCACACAATTATCGGAGAAAAATATTAGACATATATATACAGGCAGATGAAAACAGAAAAGATAAATGATCCGAATTATGAAAGGGAATAGAAGAGATTTAAACCATACCTTACAAAGCAAAACACACACACACACACACACACACACACACACACACACACACACACACACACACACACACACACACACACACACACTAAGAAATCCAATTAAGTAAACGCAGATATAAACAAACAGGGAAAAAAAAATGGCACAAAAATGTAATCCCACTGTTCCACAAAATCGCCTGTGATTATAATGGGGCAGGAAAAAGTTCACTGAGCAATTACGGGAAGTACCACGATCATTCAGACCCCGTCCTGCCGAAAGAGAGAAAGAGAGAGGGTCTATTTATAGCGAGGGTGATAAGTGCAAACACGGCCTGCCTGGACAAATGCCAAATGCGTAAAGGCTGAAGGTCCTGGAAACCAAGGAGGCATTATTCACCACACCACACAGTGAGACGGGGCGCTCAGGGTGAAAAAAGGATTGTTTTCAATGTCTTGCTGGTGTCCAGAATTCTAATATATATATATATAGATATATATATATATATATATATATATATATATATATATATATATTTTCTATGTGCTGTAGGTGGGACTGAAAGTTATAATATATGATCCAGCGATTTACTGAGAATGGATTTTAATAGTTTTCAGGTCCAAAGGTTGGTTGGCGGAACACAACAGACTAACATAGTTTACACTCCTATGATTGGTTGACCTAAACTCCTTCTCCCCTTTCCCTCCCCCTCTGCCACCCGCTTGTCGCACTGTTGCCCTTCCTCGCACGAGTAGGTCCTCTCCCTCTCGCGCGGTTATCTCGTCTTAAGTACTCATTGTTCACCCTCGCGCCCTACCATTATCTCCCTCCCTCATTTGGCATCAAGGTGGGCCTCAAGAGCTCAATATTTAATTTCAGAGGGTTGTGGTATGAATTCAAGAGGGCGGAGGCACTCTGCAGAAGAGGAGGCAGTGAGTTAAAACAGTGCTCGGTATGCGTTTTTTCTACCCTGCGTATGTGTATGTAGCTGATGGAGTTGTTTGGGTGTGGGTATGGCAGCTCGAGTGGGGAAAGAGATGTGTGTATGGAGGCTCAAGTGGGCTTAGCTGGTATTTAGATTAATTACTCGCTGCAAGGACGGGCACCCCTTAGGATGCTCGGCCAGTTTATATGGTTGTTTAATATGTAGATGGCACGCATTACCAGTGTCTGTAATAGCTGCAACTTCAGTGACAAAGAGTATCTAAGCTCGCCATACTGATTTACAAATATACATATACATCCAATGAGTGCAAAGTAGTACAAAGGAAGGCAACCCACAGACCTACGGTAGTCACGACAAAGTCACTACCGAGTCACTCAGTCGTAACTCATTATCATTCTTCCCAGCTTCTCCATGCCAATATTGTCAACTACACAAGGTACTGTACGTAGGTATTATATTTCTTCCGTTACACACCACACTACCCCCCGCCTCCTCTACACTCGGTACTACCTTCCCTTCACATAATGTCAGCACTGCAAGGTGGCAACAACAATACCTTTCACCCCTACGCCTGGTATTACCTTTCCCTCACACTATGTCCACTACAAGGGGACAACAACATTACCTCCCTTCTCTACACCGGATACTACCTTCCCCTCAAAAAAACTACAAGGCGGCCACACCTAAACCCCCCTTCCCTTCACCCGGCATTACCTTCCTTTCACATTGTATCAGCACTGCAAGGGGACCATACGAGGACCCTGAACACACGAGAGGTGCCAAGTGCGGTGAGGAGGCGTCGAGAGGGGACAACCAAGGTGGGGTGATATATTAATCCATCAGGGAGGCAGGTGAAGGCGACGATAATGGAGTCCGTGGTGTTTATGGTATGAGGCCGGACGTTGGTGATGCCCCCCACACCCCGTCCAGCCCCCCTCCTCCCCACAACATCATTCTCATCCCCAGACACCTCACCACCTTACTCCTAGCCCCCTCCATACCACTCCTGGTCCCCACTATCTTACTCATATCCTTCTCTTTACATCACCTGCAGCACTCCACTTCACCCCTATCCCTCCACATCACCCCTAACCCTCAACATCGCTCCTCCACCTCTATCACATTATTCCCTTTACCAGCCCACCCACCTCCAACTCCTGCTCGAACACATCACCCCAACCTCTCCACCTCACTCCATCTTAGCCACATCCACCCACTCCCTCCCCATCAATATAGCCACACTCCTCTCCATAACCCCCACCTCCTCTGTTTTGGCTCATAAACAAGGTTACATAATTATTTCTCCACTCGCTATGGAATGAGGTAGCGGTAAACTCCTTCACTACAGTTACGTCATAATTTTGTTTTGTCTTGCCACCTGCGGACAACTTTATTCAACACAGGAAATATTTCTTGTACTGAAGGGTTAATGAGGACACTATCTGATCTCTCCAGTTAGAAAGATCTCTCCAAACCTAGATATATCCGTCTGAAGAAAGCAAGGAGAAGCTGAGAAGATGTCATTTCAGTTAAGTGGTCTTTCATGCGTCTGTCTACACAAACAAAACTTAAGAGGGGGGAAATGTCGATGCACTGGGAGTGACTGTGCAGTAATAAATACGGAACTGCACACTCAGAAAACGCCGGCAATCGAAAAGCAGTTTCCTCTGAGAATGTGTCCTGAACTGCTTACCCGGCAGATTAGGGGTAAAATGTGGCAAAACCAGGTGTGTGTGTGTGTGTGTGTGTGTGTGTGTGTGTGTGTGGTGTGTGTGTGTGTGTGTTGCGGCGACTGGTGAAGGTAAAGGGAGCCACGAAGTAATCAGTCAGGTATTCAAAGGTTATGGCAAAAGGAAAGTAGGGTCGTGATGAGGCCTATAGTGGGAAAGTCAAGCAGTACAGAAGCCTATACTCCCTTCACTTTAACCTGGTCTAAAACTACCACCCCCTCTGTCTTGAATGCTGATATGCTACAGGAGACAAAAACTAGAACATATTAATAATCACGAAGATGTGCTATAAAATGGGCGCAAAGCCGTAGCAATATCTTTTTCTGCCAATGACCTACAAGAAATAAGCTTCAAAAAGACCTAAATCGCCAAGTTAAGATGGAGAAATGAACAGGAGGATGGTATGAAGTGGACAGCAAGGTGGATAAAGTTGTGGTAGGGAAAGTGGACGGGTGAGATGAATTTGTTGTGGACGATACTGGTTTGCAAGGCAGGTGGAAGAGGTGGATGGCGGTGTGGCAGAGAAAGCGGATTGGTGAAAGGAATCCGTTGTTGAAGCACTGTTAGATACTGGTTCTGAAATTAAGTGGTACGAGGAATGAATGACAATGGAGGAGGAAGGATGCAGAATAACTTTTAGCCTAAAGGAGATTCGTAGTGGAAGAGAATGGTTGTCAGTTCGGGTGTTGTTAGAAGAGGCTGACAGTTAGTGAAAGGTGTTGATGCAGATGACTGAGGAAGATGGCCGTAGAAGAAGGAATATGAACAATTATTTTTGAGGGCTAAATTGTTGTGGAATGTGATAGTTAAAGGAGAAAATGATTGACCTTATTTGTGAAAGATGACAGATAAGAGAATTTATGGGTGTGAAGGATAAAAAATAATAAAGTTGAAGAGAAGGATGGTGGAATACTGAATGGAAACGGAGGCAGATGGATGTGAACGTCAGTGGCTGCGGGTGGTGGGGATGAAGAGGGAGGTGTGGATGTTAATGGGGGCGGGTGATGAAGATGGATGAGAGCAGGAGCTAACATGTTACTTTATGACCGACGTGCACATCACACCAACACAACCTGGCTAACCACTATGATTGTATTTCCTCTAATCCACTTATGTACAGTATTCCAGTGGCTTATTCTCGTTACATCCACACGATTTCATTCACTTAAGGAATACCTCTTGAAGTGAAGGAGTTAATAGCGTCTGTTTCTATATTCTGCACTACAAGTTTCACAGATGCTAGGAAATCGTCTGGTGGCACAAAAAAAAAAAAAAAAATACAAATGACTTTCTCTGGCTAAAAGAGTTATATAAGTCTAGACTGTACTGAATAAAATCACCTGACAGCAGCAATAATAAGAGACAACAAGACATCATCATACTGAAGGATTAAATCCATGACAAAGTGAAGGACTAGTGAATGTATACCGAGATCTGAATAATAAGAGGTCTTAAATAACAAACACTCTGATCACGTAATTAAATGCTGATGATGGGACAACTCGAGATAACAGATCGCTTCTCCTAGTCAACAAGGATTATGTGATGGATGATGACAGTACACCTTTCATTTCCTTTCCCCCTCCTTCTTCCCGCCTGCAAGTCCTTTACGTCCTCATTGCATTCGGTATCTTGAATTTGGCTCTCTGTTACTTTTTTCCTTGGAGGGAACAATCTTGCGGGCTTCTAGCTTTTGGTACCTTCTCCCTCGTATAAAAAACTCATTTTCCTTTCTTACTTCCACTTTCTTTTCTTCCCGTTCTTCTTTAATTTTTACTTGTATTCATTCCCTTTCGCTTCGTTTCCATGTTTACCTTTTCTCTGTTTTCTTCCACTCTTCTACTCTTAACTTTTTTTTTTTTTCCCCTGTCTGCTTTCACTTCCGTACGTTTCTTTTCCCCTCCTTAACTTGCTTTTCTATGCTTCGCCTCTCCTTTAGGCCTACTTATCTCTTACTTTTCTTTACCCTCTCACAGCATTTGCTTACATTTCCTTCCATTTTCTTCTTTTGTTTACCCTCCATCCTTTTCTTCCCGCCTCACATATCCCATAATCGCCCCCCCCCCATTCTATCTTACCCTCCAACTTTCCCGCATTACCGAACCCTTCCTTTTCCTCTCCCCTCTGCCCTTATCCTCTCAACCTGTGACCAGATCGCTACTTACTTCCCTGTGGAGGCTCATCACTTCCGCTTACCTGTGAAATAAAGAGAACAGAATTAGTACACAGACTGGAAAGAGAGTTAACCCCTTCGCTACGGTGACGTGTTTATAGCTTATCATTGTTATTACCATATTTCATTCAGCTTAGGCGACTGACTTGACAGTGAAGGGATTAATAAAGGCTATATGTAATCCCTCCAGGCCAAGAAGTCTGTCAAAGCTGATTCATATTGACTGAAGACTGCAAGAACCAAATCAACAAGTCATCTTACTGAAAGGGGTTACCATGGAAACAGACAAATGCAATCTAAAAATAATAATGTAAACTGATAATTAATAACGTGCGTATTACTGATGCTATGTCAGATTTAACACACCATTTATAGCGTACAAGAGAATGCTAAGGCATACCATGCAATATAAATCGCCAAGAAAGAGGTGTTACGAACTTTCCAAACCCTCTTGGAATACTGTCCCATTTTATACCATTCAGGCAGCTCCCTCCGTCTCTCATTCTGGCCGGACCTTAGAAGTGTCACAGGCAATATTTCTTCAATGGGAACCGAGGTTAATATGCTTTAGTTGACTGTGGCTGACCTAAGGGGTACACTTGGTCTTACGTCACACGTCTGTATTGTGGAGTAGCGCCGACATAAACACATTTCACACAGTTTAGTTTAGCACAGATCTGGTCATGCTAGGTGAGGTTAGAATAGCTTAGGTTAGTCTGGACTGCTGAGATGGTATGAATATTATTTTGTGACATATCGGTGGGTCATTGTCGAAGATCAGTAAAGACTGTTTTGGTGAAATTCACATACTCAAACTGTTCCCTGCCCTAACCAAGGATCAGTCCTGAGTTCCACTGCTCTTTCCATTGTACCACCATCTCCCCCTCACCCACCCGTGTATATCATTTGCCCCTATAATAGTTCTTACAGGATGAACAATGACCCATGTGGTAAACCCTATTTGTCCACAGTCCAAGACCCATATTCACAAACATACAATAAATACTTGTAAGTAGGATTTGGTTTACCAGGATGAACAAGGCACATGGGAATATTCTGACCTCTCCCTTACATATCCTTCCCACAAAAAATAATTCATACTTGCGGCATGGAATCGATCGTAAGTCTCTTTGTGAATCCGGACCCAGACAAGGCATGGGGAGGAGTGGCGCTGGGTTAAGAGAACAGCAGCTGATTACTGGACGCGGCTGCTACTCCAGGTCACGCCCTCTCCCCCCCGCAGCTCACACACTGTTTTTATCTTGGATTAGACGGAGAGATGGTCCATGGCTCCGGGCGATGGAATAATTCTGAGGTCACTTATCGAAGCTTCAGGGTCAACTGGCACCTAACTCTCTTGGATAAAGTACGTGCTTAAAGAAAAGTTAGGTTCATTGCTTTTATTCTACTGGTAACACCCCCTTCTCTCTCTCTCTCTCTCTTCCTCCTGATTTTTTTCTAATTCTGATTCTTTACCTGTTTCTACATCATTGGTCAAAGACGGATGAATACCTGTGTTACCCAGGTAACCATAAACGTGGAAGGGAGGCGTCGGAGGAAGTGACGAAGGAATGAGCAGTGACCTGTGTGTGTGTGTGTGTGTGTGTGTGTGTGTGTGTGTGTGTGTGTGTGTGTGTGTGTGTGTGTGTGTGTGTGTGTGTGTGTGTGTGTGTGTGTGTGTGTGTTGAATTGGACCGGCTTACCTAACTAATAACCTAACCAAACCTAGTCTGACCCAACCTAACTAACCACACAATCTAACCTGACCAAACCAGTGAGTGGACCCATGCCGTGGCCTCTACCGGGTAACAACGCCTCCTGTACCCCTAATCTTCTAACCTTATAGAGCCACAGAGAGTTGCGAGGTGTGCAGGCGTGGGCAGGGTGGGGGAAGAGGTCGAGAGAGAAACAGGAGCACAGGGGTCCGAATTCAGTAACAACTTATGATCGAATCCCTGCTGTATCTGTGACTGATTTTGCAAGAAGGACATGAAAAGGAAAATGCAGAAACTTCTCACATAGTTTGTTCTCCCTGTAAATCTTCGTTACCAGAGGAAAATATTCGAAATTCTTTGCCGAATCTAAGACATTTTTTTTTTTTTTTTAATCACCAGAGACACGGAATTCAGAATGTAGAATTTCTCTATATATCTCGTCCTTCCCGAAAAAACGAATTCTTATCATGACATGGAACTGATCTGAGCTCGTTCAGGCCAATGATGTGCTGTATATTTATTTTTCCTACCTTCAGACCACTTCATTCAAATTAGGGAAAGATATCAGGTTGTGAAGGAGATAATGATGACTCTTTCTAAACACATCTCTACAAGTGGTCTCTCTACATCATAACAAAATCATCGAGAGGTAGCAATAATAAGCTAATAATACGTAATTGGATCCAAGGAGTTAAGTTGGTCTGTGAATACGAACCCCAGGCTGGACGTGCCCCGTGGTTGAGCTCCCCGCCGCAGCTCCCTGTACGGGGCTGCCAGGGAGAGCGGGTAAAGCATAAAATATTACGGCGCCCCACGGCCTCCTCGATGGGCTGGATATGAAAAATTATGCTCACTGCCTCCCCCACTGTACACATAATTAACCCTCGCTGCCTTACACCGGGGCCTCTGCACTCAACATCACGCGCAAGGTTGCCACTTTGCCGCCGCCGACCACGATCAGGGGAGGGCGAGCAAATCGGATAAAGGGTAATTTTCTATGTGGCTTTGTAGGATCCGTAACACATTTTTCTTAGTGATTTATTCTGCTTCTCATACCTTAACAACCTCTTGTATGTCACTAATGTAAACTGTGTCAATACTGAGACCCCGTAAACAGCATACAAGAAAATGTTGAAGAGCTATATGCAAAATAAATCGGGAAGGAAAAGGTGATACGAAGCCTCCTATACCACCTATAACACCGGCCAAAGTATTCCTGTTGTCTGGAGTTTGGCAGAGTGACCCTATAAAATCACAGAAAATTGTTTAACCCTGGAGGATGAGACGGCTTTAATTTGTTGAAAGAAATCGCAATGAAGGTATGATTATTGCTCGAATTCTTTTACTCAGAAGCAACCACATAAGTTAAATATTTAGCTGCCACACGAAAAATTTGGTTGGATACACTTTCCATCTCTGATACCAAAAGGCGAAATTGCTGCTAGTGCGAAGGGAACGATTTCTTGCTAAAAATTATTAGATCAGAGATGACAGCGAAGTAACCCAGTGTTTTCTTGACGTTTACAGCAGGCTGTGGTGCAGGATTAACCCCTTCAGCTCAATGGCGCCTCTAGAATTTCATGTTTGCTACATCTAGACGATTTTATTTAATTTAGGGCAGATCTCTCGTATTGACAGTGACAGAACAACCCTCATTAACTCTAGTAGACTAACTCTCATCAATGCCAGAACAATAATATCATACTTTATTCTGTTTCTGCTACTCCGAGACCGTAATTCAAAACTTAAGGGATGCCTCTTATTAGTGATGGAGATAAGAGAGGCCGACAAAAGACTCACATTGGTCCAGGACAGTTGAGGAACTAGGCCTTGTAAACTGACCTCAGAACTATATCAGTGAGGTAAACCACAAACTCCCCTTCTTCTGCCTCTACAGAGATTATGTTCGATGCCTGTCAAGGGATATTTTGTTACTGTAAATTTTTTTTTTTTTTTTTTTTTTAAAATAACAGAACGGAGGAAGGAAAAACAAATGGAGAAAAAAAAATAATCCATACACCAGATTACTGGTGTCCTCTGTTCATAAAATATCTGTAAGAATTAGACTTGAACAGTTGTAGGTTGAAATTTGGAGGAAAACAACTCTGGGGAAGCGAGTTCCAGAGAGATGCAGTTCGGGGAATGAAAGAATTCTGATAGGCAGAAGTTCTGCAATGTGGTTGAGTGACATTCCAGTCATGAGCGCTACCAGATGCCCGTGTAGCACGAGGGAAGGCATGGAGAGGTGGCACCATGGACGCAACTTCGTCTGAGCATTTGTCAAAAAAATATCTGTAAAATAATGCAAGGGAGGCAACATTCCTTCTTACTTGCAGGGGAGGTAGTTTATATGTAATGGCAGGGTTGTTAATGATTCTAACAGCTTTATTCTGAATTTTGTCTAGTTGTCTTAATGCAACCTCTCCACAACCATTCCACAAGGGTGAGCAATATTCAAGCTGAAAGCGCACATGACTCTTATAAATTATAGCTAACTGCTCATCGGCGAAGAAGTTACGGACTCTGTACAATAATCCAAGTTTCTTTGAGGCGGTTTTAGCAAGTGATCTGACATGAGAGGTCCAGCTGAGGGCACTGTTAAGTGAGACACCAAGAATTTCAATACTTTTGGAGATGGGAATATTAGTAGCACTGAAGGTAATGTACGAATCTGGCAATATCTGTCTATTAGTAAACTGTATATATTTAGTTTTACTAGCATTAAAAGAGACAAGGTTGTTTTGTCCCCATTCACTGATTGTAGATAGATCTTGATTTATGGAGATGGCTGTATTGAGTTGAGAGGTAGAGATATTAGACTTTGTAAATGGATGTCTGAGTGTGAATGAACTATGTAGTGTTGAGTCATCTGCATATGAGTGAATGGGATTGTGAGTGACAGATAAGAGATCATTAATATGAACCAGAAATAGGGTTGGCGCCAGAACTGATCCCTGTGGCACGCCGGCGTTAATTGAGTGGAAATTCGAATATACATCATCTACTTTTACTCTTATTTTCCTGTCACTAAGATAAGAAGAAATCAAAGGAACAAAAGACGTTAGTCCATAGCAAGGGGAGTTTGGACAGCAGGAACGGTGCCATACTCTGTCGAAAGCTTTAGAGATATCAAGAGCTACTGCATGAGTTTCTCCAAAAAGATCAATTGATTGATGGATGGTATGAGTTAAGAGATTGAGTATGTCAATGGTGGATCTTTCGTGGCGAAAACCGTATTGTCTATCATTAATTAAGTTGTTGGATTCAAGATGTTTAACAATATGCTTATTAATTAAAGTTTCAAATACCTTACCAAGAGAAGATGTGATAGCTATTGGTCTGTAATTGGAGGGGTCAGACGAACTTCCTTTCTTCGGAACTGGGTGGATATTGGCTTCTTTCCATGAATTTGGGAATAAAGAAGTACGTATGCAGTCTGAATAATTTAGCTAGGACAGAGGCAAGTTCAGGGGAACACTTTTTCAAAACAATTGGCGGAATTCCATCTGGACCTGGAGCTTTGTTGGTAGGTAAATTGTCTAGGATGGATTTTACAAATCTTGTCTGTATTTTAAGTGGGGCAATTTCGGGAGAATCAAGTTCCAGTACTGAGTCATTCTGGCTGGTATCATCTATGGTAGAGTTTCTTGCAAAGGTACTAGCAAAGATATCTGCTTTCCCACGTGGGTCATTTGTAATATTGCCATCTGAAGATTTTAGTGGGGGAATGGAAGATGACTTGTTAAAGTTATTATTGAAAGAATTAAGAGTTGACCAGAATATTCTGTTGTCATTAGGGCTGTTAAGTAGTTTTGATGCTTGCTTTTGAAGAAAGTTTGATTTAGATAGATTTAATACAGCTTTTGCATGATTTCTAGCAATTTTAAATTGGGAGAGTGATTCGGGTGTTTTTGATTTTAAGTAAGAGTTATATGCTACTGACTTTTGGGCTGTTGCTCTGGCACAATTGCCATCAAACCATTTTGGAGAGTTTGATCTTTTAGTGAATTGTTGACTTGGTATGAATAAATCCATACCAGCTAGTATTAAGTCACAAACGTGGGACTGGGTAGAATTGGGATCACTAGAGAAGAAAGACTGCCATGGAACATCAGCAAGATAATTTCTAAATCCATCCCAGTCTGCCCTGTCAAAGTGCCATCGGGTCACCCTGACAGGTCCGGAATGGGGAGATGTAGGAGGGTTAACTAATGAGGCTTTGATGAG
>NC_136996.1:5415000-5450000 GCF_032717465.1 Coenobita brevimanus | reverse complement strand
ACACACACACACACACACACACACACACACACACACACACACACACACACACACGGCACTGTTCCATCATTACCTGTCAGCAAGTTCCCAGTCCGTGCAAGGTCGCCTATAATTTCGTGCCTTACAGAGTAGGTGTGGAAAACGTGCACAGTAGATGTAATTGAGGATCCTGACAGCGTAATTGTGGAAAAGTGTAGCTGTAACTGAGGATCCTGATAAAGTAAAAAGAGTGTTTGTAATTGTGGATCCTGACAGTGTAGGTGTGGAAAAGTATAAGTGTGATTGTGGATTCTGACAGCGTAGGAGTGAAAACGGCTGAGGGTGTAACTGTGGATCTTGAGGGTGTAGGTTAGATTCGAAGTGTAGCTGCAGCTGTGGAGCTTCAAGCTGTGTGAGAATGGGTGAGGATGAAACTGTGAAGATGTGTGTGTATGCGCTGAGCCTGTATGATAAGCAGTTGGGGCTTAAAGAGTAGAGCTGGGATTTTGATATTGTGGGCTGCATCAGAGCCATTCTGTATCTTTAAGCTGTATTAAGTGCTGGGAGCTTACAGTGATGGAGAAATGTAAAAAAAAAAAAAATCAATCAATCAATAAACGGTAACAGAGATTGTGGTGAAAGTGTGAAGCTGGAGAACGCATTTGCAAAGGAAGAGTAATGGCCACGCAAAGGATGGAAATATTACAGCCAATTCTATATACACTTCTTCGGTGCTTAAGGGGCCGCAGATAGGCAGCAGTACAAATTAGTCATAAGAGACCCATCTACTTCCAGGGCAGGAAATTACACAATATATAAACAAAATAAGTAAATACGGTAAATAAATAAAAATCGTTAGTCACCTCTTGGATTCGAACCACTGCACGAAAAGTACAGCCGTCTCCAACCGAGTTCTTTATCATTACATCACTAAAAAAAATAAAAGCCAAACTGAGGGTACAAATTCAAACAAAGCTGGGGAATAACTGCGGCAATGCTGGGGTAGGGTATTAACGAATTATGGTACATCTGTCTATCGATCGACCTATCTATTTATCTATCTGTCTATCTATCTACATTCGCTGTGATTTAAAGCATGAGTAATTTGGCAGAAGGGAAGTAATAAGTACCGAATATGTATAATTAATGAACACTGAAAATTATATGTAAAAATCTCGCGTGAATACTTCGGTTCACACTACATACAGAGAAAAATAGGGTAATGTAGTGTGTGTGTGTGTGTGTGTGTGTGTGTGTGTGTGTGTGTGTGTGTGTGTGTGTGTGTGTGTGTGTGTGTGTGTGTGTGTGTATAGATCTTGGAATATAGAGACAGAAAAGATTGAAACAGGAGAAGGAGGAAGACAAAAAAGGAGAGCAGTACAGGACAGGAAAGGAAAGAAGCCGGAGAAGTGAGAAAGCAGTGAAAGCGAAAGGGAAGGAGCGTGGAGACGGAGAACTGAGGAGGAGGTAAGAAGCAGGCAGGGAGAAGACGGGAAAGGTGGGGAGAGCACTGAAAGGGAAAGAAGAGAGGACAGACAAAACGGTGACGGAAAATGGATGAGGGAAAGCGCACGGGTGGACTGAGAGAGAGAAGGCGAGAGGGAATAGAAAGAAGAGGAGGCAGAGAAAGACAGGGAGAAGATGAGGGACCAATGAAAGGGAAGGAAGAGGAGAAGTAAGGGGATTAGAAAGTATGAAAGGAAAGGAAGAGAGAAGGAACGACTTAAAGGAGAGGGAAATTGAGAAAAGTACTGACAAGAAAGAAAGAGTAAGAGGTAAGAAAGGAGGGTAAGAATACAAAAGGAAGGAAAGCGGGAAGGAAGAAAAAAATGGAAGTCAGGGATACGCGGATGGAGAGAGAAGGGCTAAAGCGAATGAATGGAAAGGGAAGGAATGGGGGATGTGAAAGGGAGAAATGGATTTATTGAAAAAATGGAAGGAAAGGCGGTAAAATAAAAGATGAGGTGTAGAAAAGAGGAAAGGAAATGTGAGGAAGGATAGGGAGAGAAGTACAGAGAAGAGGATGGGCAAGAGGATAGATTGGAAAATGCAAAATGAGGTGGAAAAGGAATTAGGAATGATTAACTAAACGAAAAAATGAGGAGGAGTAAAAGAGAGGAAGGGAAGGAAGGAGATGGGGAATCCAGGGAGGGAAGGACAGGGAAGAGAGAACGAATGAAAACGGAGAATAAACAGGAAAGGAATGTAAAAAAGTGAGGGAAAGGAAAAAGCAGATTTGAATAATGAGAAGAAACAGGAGGAATAGAAGAGAGGGAAGGAAACAAGTAGGTAGGTTAGCCAGCGAGGGAATGATAGGGAAGAGGGAGGAATGGAAAGGAGAACAGAAGGGAAAGGGAAAGGAAAAAAATAAAATAGTGAATCAAGAAACGGAAGGAGGAGTCGAATGGAGGGAGGGGAGGAAGGAGGTAGGGAAGCCAGGCAAGGAAGAGGGGAAGGAGGGGAGGGGAAGGGAGGGAGGGAAGGGAGGGAGGGAAGGGAAGGGAATGGGTGTATATCCCTCGCGCTCTGAAGGCTTCATGATTGATTATGATTTGATACGAAGGCCAATCAAGTTTTTTTTCTTCCTCTTTCACTTTTTTTTGTTTTTTCCGCCCCACCGAGCATCCTCCATTTTTAATCACAATCAACCTCCCTTACCCGAACCAGGAGAGGGAGGGACAATCTCAAGGGGCAATGGAGTAGTAATGATGGGCAATTTTAGATATTCGTAATTTGCTCTCGATTTTTACGTAGAAGGCTAATTGCGTAAGTTCGGGATGGGGAGAGGGATGGGTGTGGGTCCTGGAGTGGGGAAGACGGAGGTGTCTGGATGAGTGGAGGAGAGGGAAGAAGTGCAAGGAGGAAGGAGGTTTGACACACACAGAACGAGCGGTGGCAGACGTAGGAGAGAGAGGTAGAAGACGGAGGGGTTTTGGTAGAAAGCAGATGAAGGAGGAAGAGGTAGGAGGGAGAAACAGAGGTAGATGCACAAGAAAGGATATGGAGGTAAAAGGAAGGAGAGGTGGTGGTAGGAGGTGTAGTGGCAGACTGGAGGAAAGATGGTAAAAAAAAAAAAAAAGAGAGAGAGAAGAAGGTGGCAGAAAGGAGAGAGGATAATCAGAATGGAGACAAGTAAGAGGGACCCAGGAAGAAAGGGCAAGAGATGAGAGTGGTGGAGGAGGAAAGGAGAGACAGGGAGGAAGTAGGGAAGGAGGTGGTTGGTAAGAGGAGGGAGAAAGGGTAGGGAAAATGTGGGGAGGGAGATGGCTAGGTGCAGAGAGAAGAGAGAATAAGAAAAGAGGAATGAAAGTAAGGCAGGGAGGAGGATGTAAGGTGGAAAGGGACATAAGGCGCGAGGAACAGAAATGAAGGGAAGAGGCATTGAAGAAGATAAGGCAACAGAACACTACTACTAGTAGTACTAAAAAAAAAAAATCTTCCTCTTCTTCTGCGTATTATTATTTACTGTTATCATTATTATTATTACTGTATTATTATTATTATTATTATTATTATCATCAGCTTCACTGTGATTTTTCTATTGTTACTGCTATCATTATTATCTTAACTCTTACTGCCATCAATTTCCACAACAATAAGGAACAATCTTACCCTCGTGAAGGTCAAATGTGGCGTCTAAGAACACAAAAGCCAGGTGTTGCTAATGCTAAATGGTAAAAGGCTGGGTGGTGTGATAATGAGATGGAATTTACATAAAGCGGCTTCATTACGCTCTTAGTGGTCGTGGGAAGGAGGCCCTGGGTGGTAGGAGTGGTGGTAGTGGTGGGAGTTGTGGTGGGCGGTTGTGGTGGTTGTAGCTGTGGTGGTCTTAGTTTTGGTAGTTTCAGTGGTGGGAGTTATAGTGCTGGTAGTGCTGGTTGTAGTCGTAGTAGTGGTAGTAGTAGTTCTACATGCGGTGGTGGCAGCAGAAGTAATTAATATAACAGAGGTGATAGTGTGGACGGTAGAGTGGTGGTAGTAGTAGTAGTAGTAGTAGTAATAGTCGTCGTCGTACTAGTAGTGGTGGTGGTGGTGATGGTGGTTGTGGTGATAGCAGCACTAGAACTATAGTGGTATTAGTGATTGTGCTGATAGTGATAGTTGTGGCTCAGTTAATAGGAGTGGCATGAATGACTGCGAAGGTCGTAGTAGCTAGTATGGCTGTGGTTGTTTTTGTAAGGTGGTGGTAGTGGTAGTTGTGTTCATGCTTAGGCTGGCAAGGGTGGTTGTAAGAGACGTAAGAGTTCGTAGTGGTAGTTTAGCCTTGGGTGATGGTAGGTCTGGGTGTAAGTGTAGTTGTTTTTGTAGCTCGTGGTGGTTGCTGTTCTCTGGGTGATGGACGGTGTGGCTGAGACCATAAGATTTGGATCTGTGGTGGGTTTTTGTAGTTGCGGTGATTGTGGTTGATTGTGGTAATTGTGGCTGAAGTGGTTGAAGTAGTTATCATTAAGGTAGTAATGGTGAATGTAATGGTAGACAAAGGAAAAGTAGCAGTGGGTAGGGAGGTATTCGTGGTCACTGTAGCACTGATGGGAACGACAGCTACAACAGAGCTAGAGGTTGTGAAAGTAGTGGTGATGGAGGTAGTGGTGATGGAGGTAGTGGTGATGGAGGTAGTGGTCATGGAAGTAGTGGTGATGGAGGTAGTGGTGATAGTAACCATGACAGCTGTGGTGAAAGTGGTGGCAGCTGCTGTTAAAGGAGTGGAGTTGTGTTGTCTCTGGTTGCATGTAAAGTCGAATATCAATAAAATATAAGAAAATTACATTAAAGTGCACAGTACACACATATTATTAGTGTGTGTGTGTGTGTGTGTGTGTGTGTGTGTGTGTGTGTGTGTGTGTGTGTGTGTTTCATCCTCTCCATATTCAAGGAAACTCCGTGCTCTAGCTCACGACACAGCCTGAGGGAGGGCATGGGACTCATCAGGGAAAGAGAAGGGGCGGAGAGAGGGTAGAGGGGGTAAGATGGCAGGAGATGGCTAGACAACTTGGCCATATTGGTCCTCATTGTTTCCAAGTCTCTTACGATTCCTACGATTAGGCTGTAGAGGAAATGAGTGCTATACTCGTTTCATCCTAACTTGACACGGGTTTTCGTCCTTTTGCAGGCTTTTTCATGTAACGCAGTGGAAGAATAATACAATACTGTGACTCAGCATTCTTTCCACAATACTTCTTCATGACTAGCAAAAATTTGCAGTGTTTAATTCATTGTTAAAAATCAGCACTCAGAATGGGGAGGTGGCAATTTTAGGCCAAGTTAGAGCAAATCGAGTATGGTATGAAAGAGGAATATTGACATTAGGATATGGTCCCTCGCTTTATAATGTCGTTTACTGTAGCAGAGAACTATTTAAATTTACAGGCCAAGCATCAATAAGAAGGTATATGAAGCCAAAATGGTGGGAGTTGTCCATTCCCACGGGTTGTGTAAACGTGAGTACCCTAAGGCTGTTGGAAATAAATCATAGTGCCCATGTGCAGTCCCCATCCTCACTTCCCTTATACACCCAACGTCTTCACTCATCTGCCCACTCAGTTCCTTCATCCAGCCAGCCACTACCCTCATCCATCCGCCTACCCCACCCAGCCACTGAACTCATCCGCCCATCCACCCAATCACCTCCTTCACCCATTCACCCACTCACTGCCATCATCCACCCACCCACCAAGTACCTTCATCCATCTCCCCACCCACTACTCTCATCTACCCATTCATTGTCCTCATATACCGACTCATTGCCCTTATCTAACTATAAATTGCTCTCAATTACTTATTGCCCTCATTTACTCGCTCACTGCCCTCATCTACCCACTCATTGCCCTCATCTACTTATCCACTGCCCTTACCCAATCATCAGCCTACCCACCCACCCATCCACTGTGTTCGCCTTCCCAGTCCCACACTCCCTACGGCCGTATATGGGAGTGTGGGCAGGAGGTGTATGGTTCAGCATGGTGGTTCCTCGGTAACACCATACTCCAAATAACTAGTGTTTGTCTCAACTGCACTAGGCCATGCTCGTCACATTTCACCGGGGTCGTTTCTGAATCATCTCTACGTTTGTTCTTTCAACTTAACTTGGTCCAGATCTTCGTCCTTTTGTAGCTCATGTTATTTCACTGGCAGAATAAGACAATGCAATGGCTCTACATCCTTTCCATAGAAGTTCTTCGTGACTTACAGCGCATTCCAGTGTTAATCTATTGTTCTAACTCACATTCACGATGGATTGATGGTAACTTTAAGATGCTAAAGTGGAAAGGGTATACCGGTAGTCTACATTCAATACGTTCCAGCTGAGTTGTTTGTCATGTAAACTAGAGCTCACTCGTCAAATTTCCACAGAGTCATATCTATATCACCTACATTGGTCTGGACTTGTTACACTTCAGATGATTCGTTTGTCTATCACATACTGTACACTAATCTGAACTCGTTATACTTTTTTCCACTGAGTCCTTTTTTTATCACGCACACTCGACCATACTCTTTACACCTCAGCAGCGTCGTTCATATATCATTGTTCTAAGCCTGTGTTATAGCTCCTTACAAGTACTTTTTATTACATTCAAACGGAAATCTCCTGTTACATATCTCTCTATCTTTCACCTCTTTGAGCAGCTGAATAACTATGCCTATTCCACATATTCTCAGCAATTCTACTACTCTCTTGCAACGTTCAACAGTTCCTTATAACATTGCAATCATGTTTATTTTTTTTTTACACAGGAAAACATGACCCCACTTCTGCCAACAACAAAACTTAACACAACTCCATAACATCTCAACTCTAAATCTAAGGCTACAAGAACAAAAATGCAAGAAAAAAAGAAGAAAAAACTTGCAGAAAATGAGCAGATTTTTAAAACAAGATAGTTAACAGCTGATCCAAGGAATCAAGTGGCAGAAACACACACACACACACACACACACACACACACACACACACACACACACACACACACACACACACACCGTATCAGATAATAACCTCTCTTCGGGCCGGACTGAACACTAGTTTTACAGTGAAAGTAATGTGTGCTCGATTTACACCCTACATGACAGTCACAGGAACCTTGCCTTTTACAGCACTTTTCCTGCACATTTAGGCAGCACAGAGTTAGTTAGCAGTTTCGCATCTAGTCTTGTCCGTGGTGATCAGAGAAAATAATTAGCAATGCCCTCATAATCAGAAACTGCCGCTTTCGTTCCTTTAATTGAACTTTTTTGTGTGTCGGAAATGCTTACCTTCGTATCAGGAGTCGGATCCCATAATTCATGCTGGCTAGTCTTTCGCAAGGCCAGAGGGGTACAAACATCCTCGCAGCATTAGACGTGAACATAAAAGTATAATGTCCGTCTCGGCTATCTTGTAGTTATTTTTTTCCTTCTCCTCAAATATCTGACCGCAAAAATTCGCCCGCCACTTTGGATCACGCCCTCCTGCTCTGTTGAAATTGCCTGCGTGCTTGGGACGAGGGATCGCACATTAAAGCGGACGAGTCGAAGAAGAAACGGCGGCGAGGCGGGATTATACTCTACATTCCCTCCACGATGAGCAACCCCTTTCTCAGCAACACCCGCCGGCCAAGTTGCAATGATCATAACTTCTGGGGAATTTCCTGAAAAGGCCTGATTGCTGTGACTGCTTACGGCGGAGCATTTCACACGGGAAATGCCGGGGTGAAGTTGAGCAGTGTTCCGGGAAAATAATATATCCTCCTCTCCATTGTGCTGTCATGTGTAGTATTTGACGCAACCACTGTTAAGTTGAAATTGGTATTTATTATTGTTCTCGGTTTAATGTCTAATTTTCTTCTCATTCCTCGTCATCTTTTACAGAATTATTTACGAACTATTATTATCAGGTTAATACGTATACTTCTTTTAACTGGTGGCCATCTAAAAAAAAAAAAATGAGTTATTATTTTCAGGCCAATAAGTGATTTTCTTTTGACTGTTGTTCATTTTTCACGAAGATATCAACACTTTATTGTTATTAGATTTATATGTAATTATCTTTTTATTGTTGTTCATCCTCTACAAAATTATGTCTTCGCGTCGTCATCACGCATCTAACCCAGAGCAACAGGTGCGGGATGAACAGGAAGGTGGTGGGGTAAAGGGAAAGGGGGGTCAGGGCGGTGGAGTGAGGAGGGGAAGGAAAGGTTAGGGTGGTGGTGTTAGGAGGGAAAGGGGAAGTTAGGGTGGTGGGGAAGGGGAGGTTAGAGTGATGGAGTGAGGAGGGGAAGAGAGTTCAGGGTGGTGGTGTGAGGAAGGGATGGAGAGGTCAGGGTGGTGGCTGAGGAGGGGATGGGGAGGTCAGGGTGGTGGAGTGAGGAGAGGAAGGGGAGGCTAGGATGGAGGAGTCAGGAGGGGAAGGGGAGGCTAGGATGGAGGAGTGAGGAGGGGATGGGGAGGTCAGGGTGGTGGAGTGAGGAAGGGAAGAGGAGGTCAGGGTCAGGGGTGATCGGGAGAAGAGTGAGGGAGAGGGTCTTGGAGGGCACGAATGTAGGGTATCATTACAGAGGAGGCCATTATCAGCGGGTATCAGGCGGGCCCGGGAACAATAGTCTGGGGCTCCCACGCGACAAAAACACTTAATATGGCCCCAAAAGTAGGAGGGTTGGCTGTAAACAAAGAAACAGCGGGAGGGCAGAAGGTGGCCGCCCTCGCCGTGGATGGTTATGGAAGGATGCTGTTGTGCTGCGGGACGCCTTCATGCTGGATGCTGATTTTCCTGGGACTGCAATAAGTGTTAAGTATTAAAAAAAAAAGTATTTCGTAAAACAAAACAAATATATATGAATCGTTTTTGGATCACCAGCACTACTTTATGTGTTTCAATTGAGTCGTTCAAGTCAATTACACTAGTCCATACTCGATATACTTCATCCGATTCGTTTTTGTAACACCTAAACTTCATCTCAGTTCTTTTTGTATGCCCTAAATGTAAAACCTATTGTGTGATAAATAAAACAGCTTTATGCTCGATGGTTTACTTATACAAAGAGAACATTGTCACAAAAAAACATAAAAGAAATGAAAGTCACCGGTCCTCACGCCTCTCGGATGATTTAATAATTTGAAAATCCTGATAATAATAATTATGTCAATTTTTCCCACGGTAATCAGAGGGTTGGTTGATTAGATTAATACACCGACTATGATTATAGGGAACCTGCTGTGGTTATGTTACTGTGAGATCCTTCAGTAGCATACACATAGGTACAGGTTGTTTTTCAAAAATATATGTAATGAAAGATGAAGGAATGAAAGGAAGAAAGGAAGGAAGGAGGAAAGGATAGAAGGAAAGATGGAAGGAAGGAAGGAAGGAAAGAAGGATGGAAGATAGGAACGTAGGAAAGAAGGAGGGATGGAAGGAAGGAAGGACAAAAAAAAAAGAAAGAAGTGCGGAACGAAAGAAGAAAATCAAAATGAATGGCAATAAAGAACCTAAACAGCCCCTGTTGCTACGCTTCTAGTAACCGCTGCATATCCCAGTACGTGTTGAAGCACTGTATCTTCTTGTGCAGTGAGAGCAACAAACTTTATGCTCACTTACTGTCGGAAAAAAGAACGCCTGAAAACTCCATTCATTTGCAGAAGGAAGCAATCTATCACCCCGGGAACCAAACCGCACGAAAACAAATAATTAAGCTGCGTTTTTTTTCAAGTCTCCCTCCATTTTTTCAACCCTGGTAGCAAAGGCTCTTCTAAAACATGCACCCCCCTATCTTGCACACCATGCCTGAGTCCATCTCCCTCCACTACACCACACGGAACCATTGAACTCTTTAATATTTTCTTAACAAGCATTGGCCTGTGAGAGCGGCGCAATTTTGCAGTAGGCATGACACACCATTGTTGCTCTGTTACCCCAAATCTCGAGAGGCATTGTGCGCGCGGTGGTCGGCAAATAAACGTGTCCGGGGGAGCGTCTGGAGGCTGGCCGGCTGTAACACAAACACACCCCGGCACCGACATCGCCAGCAAGGAAGTACACTGAATGTGGAACCCGGCAGAACCCCCCCTACCCCTCCTCTCTACCCGCGGTCGTTGTTTCAATACGCTCTTCAGGGGCATTTTTATAGTGAGGCAGGTGGGTGGGTGGGGAGGGGGAAGGGAGAGGGAAACGTGGGAGTGGGTTGGGTGGCAGGGGAGAGAGAAGGGTGGGGGTGGGTTGGGTGGGAGATGAGACAGAGAGGAAGGGTGGATGGAGTGAAGGCGAGAGAAAGGAAAGGAAGAGCACGGCCGGGCTTGGGGATGGGAAAGAATAATGGAGGGATGGGAAAAAGGTAAGGAATGCGATACTGAAGAAAAGGTAATGATAGTGAATACAGGTACGTACTTCAGCCTTGACTAGGTTAAATAAGGGCTTAATGGGAAAGTCAGAAGACAGAGGGCAAATTATCTTTAATCGACAAGTAACGTATAATTACAGGAATAGTGTTACGTGTATCAGATTGAGCCATTAGCATCGTCTTACGTCATTATGCCCGTAAAGTGATGCTGATTAGATAGACCCCTTACAATTCGTGGAAACTATAGGCCGTATTCAAGGTGGCACAGAAGACATCATACCAAATCTTCCTTTAATGATATATCTTTTCTTTTAATCTTAACATTTTCTTACATATTATTTACACTGTTTTAATATGGACATCATCTGCATAAGTGACATACTGTAGGATAATATGTTCTGTTAGGTAAAATCAATCGCTGAGGAAGAGGTGCCACGAAATCTCCAAAGTCACTTAGAATGCGAGGGGAATTGGATGGGTAGGCAAGACACTGGGAGGGTGATGACGGTCGGTGAAAAAAGGGAGTGTATGGGTGGGTGGAGGAACATGGTGTCTGGGTAAGAGCTGTAGGTAAATGAGTGTGGGTAGGTGAGGAAAATGAACTGATGAATGGATGGCTCCGATTCGTGAGTGAGTTGTGTGAGTGAGGGAGACGTAAGCTTGGTGATGAATGACAGGCCATGGGTGGTGACTGGGTGGACGACTGCGTGAGGGCAATTAACGGGTAGGCGATTTAAAGAGGTGAGTTGGTGAGAGAAGGCTGGCAGTGAATGGGTGGACGGGTGAAGGCAATGAATAAGATGACGGATGGGTGAGGGAGGCGAGTGAGTGGATGGGAGGGTGACAGACGTGGTTGGGCAGATGAACAGGGGAAGTTCAAGGTTGAATATTTGAATGAACAAGGAAAGAGAATGGATGGGTAGGCGGATGGGCAGGAAGACAAAGGAAGTTAGTACGTGAGTGAGTGGGAGGGTGGGGAAGTGGGCAGAAATGTAAGTGGGTGTGTGGGTGGATGGGTGGGTGGCTGAACAAGGGAAGTTAGACGATGGGTTGGTGGATGAACAAGGGAAGTTAGAGGGTGAATGGGTGGGCAGGTGAACAAGGGAAGTTAGTAGGTGGGTGGGTGGGCGAGGGAGAGGTAGGGAGGCTGGAGGGTGTTATCGCGGCATCTCGTGGGAACCTCGGGCGGGTCACATCGGTCTCAGAAGCGCATTTACCAGCACTTTTTATGGGCTTCTCAGAGGATGTCACCCGGGCGGACTGGTAGTCTCAGGTAGCCCCTTTTTCTTTATTACATCACAGTTTTGGGCTCGGATTCACAAACAGACCTTCTTCGTATGATATTGATTTGCTGGAGAATAAGAGATATGGGACGATTGTACACTCCCTTCTTCTTGCCCTTACTAAAGAAACTAGCAAATAACTTAATAATAACTTCCCTCTAGTGACTTTGATTTTGACAAGCAGGAAGAACAATAAACAAAGGAAGATTTTACGTCTTCCCTGTTCTACCTGCAAGTATAAATCTAAATTACGGGAGGGAGTTAAGTGTGTTTAAGTAAAGCTAAGTTAAGTATGTTCGTGTATCTCAGGTGGTTCCCGTGTCTATAAAGGGACATTTCTTTGGTGGGTAAGACAATGGCCAGATAAATCCTTTGCCCTTCTCTAAACAATCCTCTTTAGGCCTTGCTGGTTCTTGGATTTCTTTTTGTTTTACACACAGCAGGCCCAGACGATTTTATTCAGGTCAGAGGAGAGTTTTCGAAATGCAGAGGTTTTATGTACTCTTCATTAACTCCTTCGCTTCTAGACACATCGGATAAAAAAAAAATAGCAAGGGGGTAGCAAAAATATAGAATACGTCATAGGGCTGGATAGCTCAAAAATTCTGCGGATGATAATATTCTTAACCAATAAAATCTTGCTACAGACAGATGATGATATTTAGCTTGGAATGGCCTGAAGTCGTCTGCTACCCCTAAACAAAAGCTGCAGTGGCTCAATCGGCTGCATACTCTTTTAGCGATGCGGGTACCTTGAGTCAACCGTCTGAACTCAAGCCGTGGCATTTGAAGAGGGCTTTGGTAGTATGTCCCTTCATATGGTTAAATTATTTTGCACCCTGTCGGTTCTATTGATGTCATATACAGATCTATCGCAAAAAAACATGGCCATGCATCACTTTTCCTACAAACACCCCTTCCACATTCGTGACTCATCAGTATGGTAAGGGTTACTTGTAGTTATCAGTCTCCCTCAGAAGAGAAGGCAAGATCCTTCAGTGAACTGATATAGACTACAGAACACAGAATACCTCCAAACGACCGTATTCAGCCCCTGGTCGTGTGAGGGTTAAAATGCTCTATAAATCTTCACACTATGGGCATTTCGCCGTGTTTAGGCCTACCCGCGGCGCCCGAGACAGGACGCAGCTCGCTTATAAATGAGTGGTAATTAATTAGGGTAGCGAAGGGGCGCGGCTGAGCTATGGACAAAAAAGGGGTGCCCACTTCGCGGAAAGAGGATCACGGCCCAGTGTTTACCCCGTGGGCGATGCGCTCTCCTTATCCTCCGTGACGCCCCACGCTCCTTATGGCTATCCAGTTGTTGATCTCACCCTCTCTGCAAACTCATTTAAGATGCCTTTTTACATCACTCTCGTTTGAACCCCTCTTTTTTCCATCACTCTTGTTTGAACCCCCAGCCCCCTTTTTTCACATCACTCTCGTTTGAGCCCCGTTGTTTTTGTCTCTCGTGTTGACCAGCAGGTTATCCACCCTCACAGATTCATCGACCGTACATCCAGGAACATGATATCGAAGCCAGTTCCGTGTGTTGCGAGGCGAGCAATGGCAGATGCAATATTCAACACCCTCGCCCACCTCCTCGGCAGCGTTAACACTCGTGATGCGTCAGTCCTAACACAAAAAGTGACGTAATCTGTTAATATCCATCATAAAGGGTACTCGTGATGGGCGCTGAGGCAAAGGGGGCGAGGTGAAGGGGTTTGCTGCACGTCGATGGGGGAAAAATGCCAGAGTGTTTGCTCATATTCTGTGTGTGTGTGTGTGTGTGTGTGTGTGTGTGTGTGTGTGTGTGTGTGTGTGTGTGTGTGTGTGTGTGTGTGTGTGTGTGTGTGTGTGTGTGTGTGTGTGTGTGTGTGTGTGTGTGAGAGAGAGAGAGAGAGAGAGAGAGAGAGAGAGAGAGAGAGGGAGGAAAAGAGAGCTAGAGAGAGAGCTCCTCCTCTTCCTACAGCCAGGAGGAAGTTACCCATTGTCTTCTAGTTGAGTTGGCCTCCTGTCTGTCTGCTGGCTTTTGCTCTACTGTCAATTCACTACTTGTTTACTGTCTCTGTACAATTAAGACATGATTGGGTTGCTGTTGGGTCTATAAATTCGTCACATAATTAGCTGCCAATCGTATCTTCAAGTTGGCTTTGGTTGGCTGTCAGGACTTATCAAATACACATAAGATGGTAAAGTGTAATCGATTCAGAGATGGTGTGGGAAAGTACTTGGGTGATTTACACTGAATTTTGTCCACTAGTTTTGTGTTGTATGTTGAATTAACTTCTTATTATTCATAAATCAAGTAAGTCTCTTCGGTACAATGTCATCTCTCTCGCTCTCTCTCTCTCTCTCTTCTGGCTACTGTTGGGTGATTAAACCGAGCTCAACAACGGCTCTTTTCAACTACTGGGATTAAAACGACCTCCATCAACCCCTTCACTAACTCAACTGTTTTCCTTCAGTACTGCTTGCGTCAATTTACACACCACAGGAAAGGGGTCATCGTAGTGAAGGTGTTAAGAGCTGAATGGGTTGCGTTTGACCAATAAATTAGTTGCATAAATAGTAAGCAGTCGCATACTGAAGTTGGCATTCACTCGCCCTCATGCCTTAACACAAGGAAAATTAAAAATAAATAAATAAACAGGCTTTTAACTGTGCATGAAAGTGTCTGATTGATTTATAATCGAGTTTTGCCTACTAGATTTATGCTTGGCAGTAAATTAGCTTCCTTACTCCTCAAGAATCAACTGTGATTTTATGATTAGCTGAGGCTCAGACTTTGCAGCACCAGCTTATAATATTTAATCTTGGTTGAAATTCACTTTCTTCTCCCTTCAGCCCCTCATCCAGAGTACGACACTGTTACTTCATTCTTGCTGGTACCGGACTGTTTTATTCAGTTTAAGTAGATTTTTCTAACTGGATGGGGTTAACCCCTTCATTACCAGATGGTTCTTCAAAACTGAATAATGTCGTTTGGAAAGCAGCAACAGTAAACCACATATTACGTCCTCCTACTGAAGAGAACTTCCAAATTTTGGAAAATAATTCCTTTAATTCATCTGCTTTATTTCTAAATATTAGGTTTCCTGTTGTGTCGCAGTTATTCTCGCTACGCATATGGTCGTTGCAGTTTCGTCCTGTATCGTGTGCCTATAGGTATCGTACATTTGCTGCATTTAGAACAAACCAGAATAAAATGCTGCCAATCAAGTCTTTCCCTTCTGCACAACATACACCTTATACATTCAATACATTCATGCATAACTGGCGGTTGAGCATGATTTACATTCGGACGATTTCAGAACGTTCATCCCCTCTGTTTCCTTCAACTTCCTTTTGTTTTTACACACACACACACACACACACACACACACACACACACACACACACACACACACACACACACTGGTATCAGGACTGCAGGATGGCTTTCTAGTTACTCCGTCATGCGGGCTGGGTTCGGTGTGCAGATTGTCTCTCCCACCCCATTCGCCCAGACTCCCCTCTCATCTCCCGTCAACACTTCCCTTATGTCTTGCCTGCAATTTAATCCCTTCAACCCACTGCCGTCTCCTATATCCTAATCTGGTTACAGACAAAAGATTTTACTCAGGTCTAACGAACCCTCTTACAGTACAATGTTAAAGCAGGCTCTAAGCTTTACTAAGATGAATATAATCGCCTCAGTAAGTGGTTAAAAAATTGCCTGGACAGAAGCGGCTAGTGTAAGTTATATCCGACCTTTCCAGTTCGATATGTTCCTTCTTCATTAATTAACATCATCTGGAAGGGGCAACAACAGAATAAAAGACTTCCTTATTGTTGCGTAAAACTACACTCTTCAATCTGATGACGTATTCTATATCTCAAAGTCGTACGCTTATATTTTATCTTAGGGTCATATGCTTAAAGCTGGAATCACAAAATGGGATTCGGACCGTAACTTTATGACGATTATTCTTGAAGTATTCGATCATGGTGGAATGTATTTTGCTTTCCTGTGTGGTTGCTGACTGCATTTTGAATTATGGGATGCAATGACCATACCTAACAGGCACAGGTGTTCCAAAAATGGCAGTAAAAAATTAGGCGTTTCAGTCCACTTTGCAATTTAAGGCTGAAGCGTACGGCACTTAGTCTTGCTACTTCCAGACGGCCAAACTGAACTTAGGAAAGACCTCTCACATTTATGGAGTTAATGAAGGCTGTATCTAACCTCCCTACTTCAAAGAGTCCCTCGGGAGCTGAATAGTATCATCTTGAAATAACATTAGTATCACTGTGCCTCTTTTTCCTACTAACAGGTGGGGTGAGACAGGGTCTTGAAGGAAATGAAAAAGAGAAACATAATAGAGGGAGAACTAATCAACAGCATGTCCAATGGAATGGGCCACACACTCATTCACTCTCCATTCCATTCTCTCGAAATCCTGACTCTACCTCACAGGCAAATAAGATAACAACTGATACAAAAAAAAAAAAAAAGAAAGAAAGAAAGAAAGAAAACGCTTCATCGTCATCGTCATGTCGGAGTTAAAAAAAAATCGCCATAACACTAAAGCGACAAACGCTGCTCTTTACACCATGCCTGGGGGGAATTATTACACTGATTGTTTTCTTTTTCTTTTTCTTTTTTCTTTCCATTATCAAGGTGAGGAAGGAACAAGGCTGCTGAAAGACGATTGGAGCCGCACAATACAGAGGTAGTGACGGGTAAATGACTGAAAGAAATTATGTCCATTTATCGAAATTGTGTTTCTTACAAGTTACCGTCCAACACAGACCCTTTTTAAAGCTGCAGTTATATCTTTAAAAATCAATATATGAGCATAATTCATAAAGGCGGGCTGAAAGTGTTATAATGTGAGTCCACAGAATCCTGCTGGGTTTACACACAGAGATGCAGTTTCTTCCATTATAATTATTAGACTGCAGGGAAACCTACTGAGTTACCCTTTCATATAACAAAAATACGTATCAATTTACTAGAGTCCTGCACACACGCAAAATATTTATAAACCCAGCACGACTTTGTGTGTAAACGGCGTAATATACTGAAATGCGCTTTTTCCCCACTATAATTATTAGACCTAGGGAATACCTCATGAATTACTCGAGCATTAAAAAAAAAACACACACACACACAAAAAAAGACTACATACTGTTAATGTTAAGCCGTGTACACAAGATTTTTTTCTAAATCTAGCAAGACTTTTATAGACACACTGTACCTTCACACTAAACACAGCTGCAATATCTAGGAGTAATTTCTTTCACTGAACAACTCACGTCGTTGTGAAATGAAGACCGGGGAAATTATTGGCCTTCCCGGCGCTAATACCTTGATTTATGTGAACTTTTTACCTTTCCGGCACCAGATGACGCCTAAGAGACCTTGAACGTTATTTCTTTTGTGGCCCAAGGCTCATATGAACGTGAACACGGTGGACTGAAGGCTGAAATTGCCCTTATCCTACACTCCACCATCCTCCTTTTGGGGAGAGGAAGGGAACTGAGGGACGTTTTTGTAACCAGGTAGCTCCGCCGACCTGTTGTATCGGTGCCATCAAGTGAAGGCGCCCCTCTGTAGCACCTTCAACCTTGATCATAATAAATCGTACCAAAGGTGGCGCTTATCGCAACAAAGACAATATGACAAAAGAAAAAGAAAAATCTATATTGCTAATAGCAGTTGCAAAATGAAATTACGGCGCAGCTGGAAAGACTGGGTGGTGAGTGCTTCAATTTAAGGAAACCCCTTTCATGACTTTCCAATCCTCTGTGCAATATACGGGAACAATTATTATCACACACACACACACACACACACACACACACACACACACACACACACACACACACACACACACACACATTTTTCACGTGACGCAAAAGAGTAATGGCTTTGTCTTGAATCAGGTGACGTAATTTGCTAGTATATTCTTGCTACTTCAAGATGATTTTACACATCTTAGAGGGGATCCTAGTAGTGAAGGGGTCAGTGAAAGCAATAACTAACCCCCTTGTTCAAAAATTCTTTCATAAACTCAGGAAAATCGTCTTGAAGCAGAAATATTGAAATAGTTAATACGTCATCAGATTGAAGACCTTAACTCTCTTGATGACAGTAACAACTTTCATTTTTTCTCGATATGTCAAATGTAGTCAGCTGTGGAAGGATCTGTTGGGGTGAATGGTAAAAGGAAACTGTTTATAGCTCCTTCACTACAAGATCATCTTCCTCCTCCTTCTCCTCCTCCTCCTCCTCAGTTGAACATAATTGTCAGGCAGAAGAAAGAATACATAAAAAAAGATGTGGCCCACTAAGCTGAATAGAACTGTTTGGGAAGCCGAGGACACCTTCATAGAGATGCATTTCACAGGGAGACGAGTGAAGGTTATGAAGGTGACTGTTTGTAGTCCCATTACTATCAGATACCTTCCCTCAAGTGAGCAAAATTGTGGGAAGAAACAAGACATCATTACACTGAAGGAGGTTAACCCTTTCAGTTATAAGGCGTTGTATATATTGCATTCTTGATGGTACTAGACAATTTTGTGCAGACCAGGAGAGTGCTGTATATATAACCCGCCCTGCTTTAACAACCTCTCCCAAGCAAAGTAAAATCGTCTGGAGATAGCGGGGATTAAACATACGTGTCGTACTCGAGCGAATGGAAGCTAACCACAACGCAACAGGTGGGATGCCTTATAGACCTTCACTGAGAAGCATTTTACAGCGGGACTTGCGTAAGGCCAGAGGGGCAAAAGTGGGGGTAATTTGTGGGCGTGATGATGGGCGGTGGTGGTGGTGGTGGGAAGGCAGGAGACATGACACTGACCCCTTTTTCATCAGTCAAGGAGGCTCCAAAGAACATCTCCCTTACCAATTCATTTCTGTATATGGCTTGTTAAATTTCTCCGGTATGTTATTTATGCAATCTATGTCGTATTAAAAAGATCCAAGCAGCTCAGAAAAGGACACTGTGGCGTAATATTCAAGATAAATCGCAACGAAAGACGTGTTAAGCCCTCAAAAATATGGGATCTGGTGTCGCCGCTGCCTCAGGTGTCCAACAGGGTCCAACTCACAAACTTTCCAGAGCTTAAGTTGTGTATGAGATAGCTGGGTTATGATTATTTCCACATTCATACAGTTAATATATTCCTGTCACTCTAACTTGCTCTAAAATTGCAATCTCCTCATCTAAAAAGCTGAACTGTTACAACAGATTAACCAGGATATAATGCTAGTTACGATGAAGTGCTGTGTCAGGATGCAGAACCATAGTATTATCTCATTTGTCTGATTCAAGCACTGAACTACAGGAAATACACAGCAAAAAGAAGAAAATATCCAAGCTACAGTGGCTGAACTACATATTTGCTTGAGAGCGATCATTTCCACGTTAAGTGATTGAATTCTGTTTTGGTTGAGAGCCTTTCTGAATATGACCTTGGGTATGGCCTGGGGCGTCATGGAGGGTAGTTAGTGCAGGTGGACCATGACCTCTCACGCCCTGATTTCCTGGTTTGTGCCCTTTCTGATAGAATGTCGAGGGTTAGGTCGCTGCAGTTAAGTCAGAGGCGTGAAAATGTAATAACACTAGAAATGGAGCCCCCCCCCCAATCGCTCTCTCTCTCTCTCTCTCTCTCTCTCTCTCTCTCTCTCTCTCTCTCTCACACACACACACACACACACACACACACACACACACACATACAGTACACATGATTTCCGAAATATCTGGGAGAATGGGGTCATGACAAAATAGGCAGTTTGTACGAATCCAAAGTACTCCTGCAACCTCGAAGATACACACACACACACACACACACACACACACACACACACACACACACACACACACACACACACACAATAATCAACACGTATTATAAAAAAAAAAAAGATTGATTCACAAATAAATGACTTTTTTTCTCATTTACAGCATCCCATAGAAAAAAAAAAGAAAGAAAGAAACCAGATACCAACACGACGAAACCAGACACGAAACACAACCAAGGCCAGTAAATTAACTCCTTCAATCACGTGGAGTCTTTTTCATGGTATTTTTTCTACTGCCAGACGATTTTCTTTAGCACAGGAGGGAGTCTTAGAGCTGGAGGGGTTAGAGAGAGTCTTCAGGAAGATCTTCAGTAGGAGAGGCCTTTCTTAGGTTGACGTAGAGAGAATAATTAAAATACGTCCTCGCAGTGAAAGGGTTAAACAATACGTCCTCGCAGTGAAAGGGTTAAAGGTTCCAGTGCAGGTTACCTTCTTCATCAGTCCATAGGCATAAAACTCTTCTTCTTCCTCTTCTCCTCCTCCTCCTCCTCCTCCTTCTTCTTCATCGTTATCATCATTTTCTTCTTCTTCTTCTTCATCCTCTTCTTCTTTTTCTTCTTCTCCTTCATCATCATCACCGTCACCATCATCATTATCTTTTTCTTCTTCTTTTCCTCCTTCTTCATCATCATCATCATCATCATCATTTCCTTCATCTTCTTTTTCATCATCACCATCATCATCATCTCCTCCTCCTCCTTCATCATCATCATAATCATCATCATATTCACCTTTTTCTACTTCTTCTTCTTTTCTTTCTTCTTCCCCCTCCTCCTTCTCCACCTTCATCATCATCATCATCATCATCATCATCATCATTTCCTTCATCTTCTTTTTCATCATCACCATCATCATCATCATCTCCTCCTCCTTCATCATCATCATAATCATCATCATATTCACCTTTTTCTACTTCTTTTCTTTCTTCTTCCTCCTCCTCCTCCTGTTCTTCTGACACCAAGAATGCAGCTCACACACAGGACCACCACGTCATTACTAAGATGTGCAATAAACATGTGACTTTCTCCACCTCTCCCTTAGGCATCTCCCCCACCACTGGTCTCCTCAAGTTTTCTTCAAGACAAAACGACGCAAATCAGGATACCGTCAATAAAAATGCGTGGAAATGAGGCGATGTTAAGGAAAATGAGTGGAAATGAGGTGATAGGAAAGGAAAATGAGTGGAAATGAGGCTATGGTAAAGGGAAATGAGTGGAAATGAGGTTATGGTAATGGGAAATGAGTGGAAATGAAGTAATGGGAGAGGAAAATGAGTGGAAATGAGCTTATGGCAATGGGAAATGAGTGGAAATAAAGTAATGGGAGAGGAAAATGAGTGGAAATGAGCTTATGGCAATGGGAAATGAGTGGAAATGAGGTAATGAGAAAGGAAACTGAGTGGAAATGAGTTATGGTAAAGGAACATGAGTGGAGATGAAGCTATAGTAAAGGAAAATGGGTGGAAATGAGGCAATGGGAAAGGAGAATGGGTGATGAAGTTATGGTAAAGGAAAATGAGTGAAAATGAGATTATGGTTAATAAAAATGAGTGGAAATGAGGTTATGGGAAAAAAATGAAAGTGAGGTGATGGTACAGGAAAATGAGTGGAAAAGAGAAACATGCGTGGGAATAAAGTTACAGTAAAGAAAGACTGGAAATGATAAGACAGATAAAAAGGAGACTGGAATTTAGGATACAGCAATGAAAGAAAATGGAAATGAGGGTCTGGTAAGTTAAAATCGGTAGAAATGAGGCACTGCGAGACTAAAATGAGGTTACAGCAACAAAAATAAAAGAGAGAAAATGGAAATGAGGCAGCAGTACAGACAGAGATTACAATGAGATGACGGTAAGAGAAAGAAGAATTAACAGATAAACATTCTACTACTCCACTTACTACACTTACTCCTCACGAAGCTGAAGTTTTTGCGCCTGACAAATGAGGCGCAAATTAGCCAGTGTGGTAGTGCAGGATTCCGACTCTGGACATAACCCCGAGGTGCTGAACTGCAAAAGCCACCTCTTAAAAGTTTTATAGGGGACGTTGCATGGTTTCTGCTTTCTCCTGTTGCAAAATCATCTACTTAAAAATCGTGTACCTTCCATTTAATCTACCAGGCGATACTATTTTCATTAATTATCTCATATTAAATCTATCCTGAACATGTCACCTCTTGAAGTTTTACTGGGGACGTTGCATGGCTTCTGCTTTCTCCTCTAGTGAAATTACCTACTTATGCGCATCTGCCTTAAGCAGTATCTACAAAACAATCCAACTTTAATCAATTAATTTTCTAACAAGCCTACTCTGCACATCACTCTTTAAAGTAGTATCCGGGGCGATGTTTGGCTTCTACATTTTCCTACATTGAAATTATTGACTTATGCGCGTCTACCCCTCATACTGTTAGCCAAACAATACTGCCTTCATTAATTTGTCTCACTCATTTCTACCCTGCATGCCACTTTTTATCCCCTTCAGTCCGACAACATACATTTTTAAAGCCTGTCTCAAGTCTTAACAAAAATACACCTTGTGTTAACACCTTAGAGCCAATGATTCAGTACTAATTTTATTTTTGCTATCTCCAGGCGGTCTGACTCACATTAGGAGATATCATATGAAGAGAAGGGGCTCCTTATACAGCCTTCATTAGTACGTTTATATCAAGAGCACTTTCCTGAGCTGATTCAAGTACCTAGCAGTAACATAAATAAAATTTTAAAATATTATCAGATTGAAGGCTTTAGGTTGCATTACGAAAACTTACCCAACAAAATTCCGTCTTGTCCAGAACAGCTTCAAATAAGTTAAAATCTCATATAACAAGAACAGGGGATGCCAGGAAGAAGTAGGCATAAGAGGATGGGAAGGAAGGCAGTGAAAGCGTGGGAGACGAGAAGGAAGAGGAGGAAGATATGATGATGATGATGATGATGATGATGATGATGATGATGATGATGATGATGATGATGATGATGAGGAGGAGGAGGAGGAGGAGGAGGAGGAAAAGGAGGAGGAGGAAGTAAAGGTAAGAGAAGAAGAAAAAGTAGAAGAGGAGGAGAAGGAGGAGGAGGGGGGGAGGGGAATTTCCCAGATCAAGAGATGTGATAACGTCGGCAGGCAGAAAATTGAGAAGCAATTTAAGATTACCACTGCAAGAAAATGAAGGAAGTAAGACAGCAACAAAGGAAGAGAGAAAAAGAAAATAACGGAGCTGAAACAATTTAATGGTAAACTCTTATACGCACAGGGCTCCTGAACGTGACAACAGATGTTGATAGAAAGATAGGTAAGATATCGGTACAATATGAAAAGAGTTGAAAAGCACAAACTATTTTACACTGTATCTACAAAGAATCAATGAGAAATGAAACAACAACTTTGAAGACGGTGTGGCAATATCTAGACAAGCAGTATGTTCACTACCCTGTTCGGGTTTCAAAGGCACAATTTAGAAAAGGAAATTTGTACACCTGTTTTACTCTACAACAGCCCCAAAGCAATTAAGGGAGAAGGAAACCAACTCTTAAAATACTGAGTCAGTGTCTATAAATATATATGTTCGAACTTTAAGAGACATTACCAAAAGGAGCTAATCCGTTTACACATGGGCTTACTCTCTTCGACCTAAGTGTTTCCGAAATATTTCTTCCCCAGCGACTGATTTTGCATAGTACATCTCTTCTGACAAACTCTCTAATGCAGGAGTGAATCGGTACTCTCAGTCTTTCCCGTAAACAACTGATAACCTCTGGAACTGTCTTCCTCAGTTTTTCCTACTACCTACGACCACTGGTCTTCTAAACTCAGATGTGTACAAGCATGTCGGCATGAACGGATCTCGTATCAGACTTTATGGATAAAACTTCCATGGAAAGGAAAATGTTTTGCAAGCTTTCAGCCCTGGGTTCTATTTTTACCATTAAAACACAAATATCCTTTAGTATGTAACTGATGCAATTAATGCCATATTAAAAAGAACATTAAGGTAGAAATAAAGTACTAAGGAAGAATTGTTACAAAAACACCTGTGCCAGAGAGAACACAGCTCAGAGGCAAGAAGCAAACCTCTCACGTAATAGAGGATGAGGTACCAGCAGCCACAGGGAAGGCTGGCGACAGGGGGAGCGTGAGACCGACAACTGCTGAGATGCCGGGTTGAGCAACTTCCCGTCACTAGCATCGCAACACTCACTACCTGCTTCCTCGGAATATTTATAAGCTACAGTACATTCCCCTTCACGACACAAAAAACAAAAGGTCCTCCTCACATGTTTACCTCTGAGTTCGTTCCTATGCTTATGGAAGGTATTCTTGTTTGACTGGGAGACTTGAAATACCTCTGATTTTGCATATGACACTTCAGTATAGTCCTTATGTCACTCATGGAAACAATATTGATAATAAACGGATATATGAGAGAATAAAAAGGTGTAATGCAAAGTACGTAACTATAAAACGTTAGATATTAGAAAACAGAATATTATGGGCGTAGTATGTAAAATCAGTCGTTAAAGAAATAACATAATTTTAAGGTACAGTATGCTAAATAAATCGATAAATAAGAGGTGCTAAGGAATCTCCAACGCCAACAAGAATGCGGGTCTTCGAGTGACAGAGAGGAAGGAAGAGAAGGAAAGTGGGCAGTGAAAGTCGTACGGGGGTAATAGCCTCAGCCCCATCAGTTTCCCCACTCCCAGATAATATAATTACGGGTAAAAATGTCACAAGAACCGCCGTAATTGAGAACCTTCCCTCTGCTGACTTTCTACCAGGGGGGACCGAGGCACGACTGAACTTTTGAGCAAAATTCGCCTGACCCCGTGACCCCTCCGCCATCTCCCCGCAGCACATCCAGCGCGATTAGGCTCGATTTCTTCCCCCACATCGCCCTTCTTGCTGAGCTGGAGGCGATGTAGAGTAATTCTGATGAGATTTTTATGGTGGTTGTGACGCCGCTGACACGCAAGAAGTTGATGCAAGAGACGAGGTAGGGTTGTGTAGGGGGGATTGGAGAATGTGGCAGTGCTGCGTTGGATGAGAGAGGGGGACATACAGGTGGTGTAGGGTGGAGAGGGGGGATGTGCCAAGATCGTGTGGAGATAAATAAGGGGATGTGATGGGGTCGTGTAGGGGTACATAGATGGACGAGGTAGGGTCGTCTATGATGGATGAAAGATGAAAAGAATAGGAAAGCAAACAGCAACATACGCGATGGTCATCTTGAGGCTGTTTGCTACAATGAACAATACGACTTTGATATCTACTTGGTTAAGTTTAAGAGGACAGTAAAGCAAGAAGGCTCCCCAAAGGAACGAGGTAGGATCGGTGGACAGAGGGACGGGGTAGGCTAGTGTAGAGGGGGAAGAGGAAGAGGTATAATCGTACGGGGGGAACGGGTAGGGCTAAGTATAGAGAAGGATGAGGGGAAGGGGGAGGGTCGGGTAGGGGAATAAGAGGAAGGGGTAGGGTAGTATAAAGTGAAAAGAAGACGACGTACGATCGCACAGGGGGGAGATGTAGGGTTAAGTAGTGAGGGATGAGGGGAAGAGGTGGGGTCGAGTAGTGGAAAGAACAGAGGGAAGGAGTAAGGTTGTGTAGGGGGGAATAAGGCCTGTTTTTCTGGATTTACTTTATTTTTTTCCCATTCTCTTAGCTTCCGCCGTTAGAGGTGTAAAGAAAAGTTTATTACACTAGCTCCTTAAAGAGACATTAGGAGTACTTGAGGTACGCAGGGCTTGACGATGAGAGGAAAAGTACTTCAATTATGCATAGAGAATTGAGGAGGAGGAAGAGATGAGGAGTAAGAATGGATAATGATGACGAAAATTGGTTATGAATATGAGGAGACAGGAAATGGTAATAAAGAAAACGATGATGATGATGATGATGATGACGAAGACGATGATAACAAAAAAGCTTTGGTGATACAAAGAAAATAACACGAGGAGGAAGGGTGAGAGAGAGAGAGAGAGAGAGAGAGAGAGAGAGAGAGAGAGGTGTGTGTGTGTGTGTGTGGGTGTGTGTGTGTAAGAAAATAAGTTCGTGTAGATGTACGTGAGACAGCGACAGATGGAAGAGGCCCGAGATGACAGAGACCAAGAGAGAAAACCGTGAGACGACAGAGCCCCTGCATGAGAGAGAGGCTGGCGGGGTCAAAGTGCCACCGACAATTTACCCAAAAGTTCCCATTGCGGGGTCGCTCCGGGGCAGGTCCTGGGAGCCGGGGGGAGGATGCTGTGGGGGGGAGGGGGAAGGGCAGGGGGGGATGATGATGACAGTGATGGGGAGGAGGAAGGGTGCTGTGGGGGGAGGGGGAAGGGCAGGGGGGGATGATGATGATGATGATGATGATGACGACAAAAGTATAATTGGTGGAGGTACAAGACAATGAATGAAAGTGGTAGGTTTGAGATGTATGATGATGATGATGACGATATGAATAACATGATGATGATGACGACAACGATGCGTGGTTAAATGAGTGGGCAACTTTACTGAAAATGATAAAAAGTTCATCTGTAAGTGTTGGGCTTCACCAATCAAAGTGCCCAATTTATATATACAGAATTATATCTCATATGAAGAGAAGTTGAACGTCGGGTCTTTTCAGGTGTTCCTCTGGCCACTACACCACGCGTCTCAGAGCAAGATCGACACAGGTGATAATATGCAGATGTCTACCTACTTCAGACTTCACTTCTCGAGTTTAGAATCCTCCCTTCAGTACTGCTAAATAGAAGCCACTGATGCTCTGACTGGCTTAGAATGGCAGTGACAAGGGGTCGTATTCTAGGTGGATTTGGAGATTTCGTAACGTCTCTTCCATACCAATTTATTCCGCACAATACTCCTAAATATCCACTTGTATGTTATAGATGCAAACTATGTCGATATTAAAACATAAGATACAGAAGGATGTTAATGTATTATGTGTAAAATAAATCATTAAGCCAGAGGTGTTACGTCTCCTGTGCCACAAGAGATTATTAAGGTCTAATATGAAAAGTAAATCGCTGAGAAATAGGTGGTAAGAAGCCTCCAATGCAGCTTATAATACAGCTTGAGGTTCGGTAAAATAAATTGCTGACAAAAGGGGTGCTACGAATCTGCCTATGTCGCTTACAATACGGCTTAAGTGCGGTCAAATAAATCGCTGAGAAAGAGGTGCTACGAAGCCTCCTATGCAGCTCATAATATGGCCTATGCTACGATAAGATAAAACGTTGGCAAAGAGGTGTTCCGATGCCTCCTATGCAGCTTACAATACGGCTTAAGGTGCAATTTTCAGGCAGTGAGCTCATGCACCTGTATTGATGTGTGGGCGATTCATCCATAGCAGGGATCGGGCCCAACACTTACCTGGGAGCAGGCAGGTAAGCGCTAACGACGGGGTCATAAAGTGGAAGCCATTCATTACGTAACTACCTTGGCTTGATCGTAAATTTGCTATCAGAATCACTTCCTAGATAAGGGCAGGAGTGAGAGAAAATCCATTGAGATAGGGAATGTATATGATAAGTCTAATATAGTAGGAGGGAGTTAGTTGGTCGCTCATCTGCCAGAGGGTGCTGGGGAGTACTGGCGGGCTCTCAACAACCAACAACACCACAGGGATAAACGATTTAGGACCTGAAAACCACCGTGCCGGACTCCTAAACGTGCGAATTATTCTTGGGTAAGCGTCACCGCCTCGACAGTAAATTAAGTCAGGAGTGGACAGGGCCGCGGCGAGGGGCAGATCCCAGGGGTGCATTAGCTAGGTATCATTGGTGGCTTGGTAAGTAATGACAGAGATCCACCCTTGAGTTACGGTGGACCGGGGTGTAAGTCAGACTCCCGCTCCCGCCGAGGTCACACACTCAACTTCTACCAGCTACACCGCTTGTATAAGAGGCTTGGCCAACTCCGGCATTCTGGTTCCAGAAATGCCTAGCTTACTGGACTTACCACATATATTTGCATGTTAAGAGACTTGCTAATATGAGACCAGACTGGCTCCTTTGGTAGTGTAGCCTAACTTAAAATCACTCGCAAAAAGGCAAAAATGTATATGGGATTAACCACCTCTGGCACTGTGGTTTCAGATCCGCCGGACTCACTGTCACTTACCACATATATCTGAGTCAGAAAACTTGCTAATAGTAGACCAGACTGGCCGCTTCAGTGGTCCAGTCTTACATAACTAGGAAAGAGCAAAAAGAGTAGGCTACAAGAGACTGATCAACTGCGAATCTGCCTACCTCAGTGCCACTTACCAAATGAATCTCAATACCGAGGAGTTTGCAAATATGAGATGGAGACCAGACTAGCTACTTGAGTGACCCAAACAGCAAAAATGGTAGAGGAACCTGTGCAATTCTGTCACTGCGGTTTCAAATCTACTGAGCTCAGTGCCACTTATCATATATGAGCACATCAGGGAAGCTATACATACATATATAGATGAACAGATAGATAGATAGATAGACAGAGAGATAGATGGATAGATGGATAGACAGATAGATAGATAGATGGAAGATAGACAGATATATATATATACATATACATACATACATCTATATTATATATATATATATATATATATATATATATATATATATATACTATAAAAGACAATAAGAACGACTAATACGCAAAAAAGAAATGCGAAGGGAAGAATGCTTAGAATCTCCTATGTCAACAAGATTAGTACGAACTAAGTAATTTTATTATGGTACTCCAGTACACAGGAGTACAAAGGAATACAAGGGAAAGCAAACAGCAACAGATCTGCTTGTTTTTTTTTTTTTTTCGTGTCTTTATAAGCGAGGTTATTACTAATAAAACAATTCTATCAGTTAAAGCCAAGGATAGAAAAGCAGGAAGGCTCTAGTAATAAGTAGTTCATGTAGTTTAGTGATTATGAGCAAGAGGGAAAACAAGTATAAAAACTGGTATAAGAGTAGGTCATTGCTGAGGAAAATATTTATATGCAATAGCCATGAGATTAATGCCCACTGAGAGGCAAGGGAGAGACACAGGAAGGATGAAGGTGTCGACATAAAGACAGACGGCGAGAGAGTGAACGAATATACGGTAGTGCATGTAAACAGAAGAGAGAAGCGGAGAGGTGTGAAAGATACTAATAGACTGAGAGAGAAATATAAATAAATAGATAGATAGACAGATAGATAGATAGATAGATAGACAGACAGACAGACACATACACAGATAGATGGATAGATTTATATATATTTACATATATATAAATAGACAGATAGATAGATTGATATAGATATATAGATATATTTATGTACAGAGAGAGAGAGAGAGAGAGAGAGAGAGAGAGAGAGAGAAATGGATTAGAAGCGATACAGATTTCACTGCTTCCTCTCCGACAGGAAGAGAAATGTACAGACCTTCGATGCCTTCCCCTTCCCTTCCCACAGCATCCACGACCTGCCTCCCACGTCTCTCTCTCTGTCTCTCTTCCTCTCTCTCTCTCTAAAAATATGTAAGAATTCCCCCTGTTCTTAATTCTTCCTAACATTTCCACGTCTTACATAATTATAGTAATATGAATTGACGTTTCTCCTCGGCTACATCACATATCAAAGAAGGAAGCTCACTGATGATGTGGCTGTTTCATTTCCTGGATAGCAAGCTCTAAATTCCACGATCTAAATCTTCCATCCCCACCACAAGCTTATGTGACTCACCGCCTCCTCGCACTCGCTGGCATCTCTCGTCTTACCTGCAAATAGAAACAGATAATTAATTCTCTTATTTCCTGTATACACCTTTACATATGCAACGTGTACTGCAAAATAATGCTACCCTGATTTTGTTGTAAGTTTCTCTCTCTCTCTCTCTCAAGCAGCAATCTATATTCCTAGACAAACTAAACCTGTAACAACTCCAGCCTGCTGCTCTATAAAACCCTAAGACATCAGACGATATCCCAGCCAGGTAAACTTTCCTCAGAGCAGGTGTACAGTGCCCCTACCAGGCAGTGATCACTTAGGCGGTCCATCACGACAGTATCAGGCCGGGGCGCCATCCCACCACCGAGTTCTCATATTGCGCTAGTGGTGGCAGATAATATCAATATCTTCAACTAATGGTCACTATTTTCTCCCACACGCTCCCCTTCCCCATAGCAAGGACCCGGACCCCCGACTCTGTGTGGTGCACTTGTGGGTAAGCAGATACTCATTAGAACCGTCATTGATTCTCCTTCTGGCAAACACAGGTGAGAGGCGTGAAGTGTGGAAGGCGGCGTTCCTGCCATGATTGAAGGGGCTGACTATAAAGCTGGGCGTCCTGCTAGGCTGCCTTAATGGTACTGGCAGAGGCTTAGGGCGGCAAGACAGTTAGGGCAAGCTAGGCTTATTACGCTCCAGCCCCCAGCCAGGCACAACCCTATTATAATCTCAGGTCGTAAATAATGCCGGGATGTATAACAATGGCGGCGCTCCCCTAATTTACGTATATAAGATAATTTAAAGGGACGAACGGTAAATCAAATGATGCGGCACAATGAAACAATGACAGGCTTACGTCAATACTCAACTAAGCGGTACAAATTTATGCCTACATAACCGCTCTAGTTATAAAAGTTTTAAAAGGCCGGTGGAGATAAATTCCTGTAGTGTTCCCGAATGTAAATATAGGATAACAATAATCTAAGAATAAACAACAATAGCACTAAAGATCCGATAAATTTGATTATTAAAAAATATGATGACACCACATTTAATTATTTTCAAAGATCTAGCGTTTGAAGGTGCTCAGACAAGAATGTTCCCAAGAGGTACGTGAAGATGATGTCAGCGGGGAACACAAGGGCAGGCCAGCTCGTAACCCCCATTCAAGCCGTCAATTAGATTCACAAGTGCGCATTAATGAAACAACTGTAGTCATGCAGATCACCGGGAGACATGCAACTACGTGTCGTATTATAAGGACTGGGAGATTTCGTACCCCCTTTTCCTTAGTGATTTATTTTTCATACTGCAGCACTACATTATTTTGTATGTTAGTATGTTATTTACATTACTTTAATATCGACATACTTCGAATCATTAGCATATAAGAGGATACTGGGATACGGAGGTGCAAACTGTAGACTAAATCGCTAAGGAAAGTGTATTACGAAGTCTCCAGGGTCAAAAAAATACGACCCTACACCTCAAGGGTTTTCAGTGTTCCATCCCTGTCTTGGAATGAGATTTCAGTTAAAGCCTGCATGAAAGAATTGCTCTTCCCGGACGCTGATGAGAATAGCACACCATTTCGTCTAATTTTTACATCTAATAATGGAGAGTATTGGGACTGGCATCTTGAGGCAGGTGCCAACTAGCTAACTGCGTATTTAATGATCTACCACATTACCGTGTCAGAATACCATCACAACGTCAGAGCCATCACGTGGTTTTTTTCTTTCTCTCTCTCTCTTTTTTTTTTTTTCTTTTTTTTTAAGACACTGAAAAGACGGACGTAAGAAATTGTGAACAATGTGCGAGAAAAAGCAGTGATGGGAGGTGTTCGCGTGAGGGCAACTGGCAACGCTGTCTACCCATAATGGGATGCCCCGTCTGGGAATGTTCCTCTCAGGTCCGCCTCCCCACCACTCCAGCAGTTGGCCACGGCTTCGACTCCCCACACCGAAATCAAATGCAATCGTACCAGAAAGCAGTTGAGTTTAAGCAGGGTATAAATAATAGACCCAGGACAGCAACAGCAGTGACAGGCAGGGTTTGAGGGGTGTAAGTCCATGATGAGTAGCTTTTCCAGGAGCTGGAAAAGACTAGCGACTTGTGGCATCCTCCATCTCTGCTCTGATACGTAATAATTGCCGCAAAGTTTCTCTTTGTTGAGGGGGAGCAGCAAGCAGAGATCACGCTCATGGTTGCGGTGAAGTCTCCGGAGGATGAGCGTCCATCAGCAGTACTGTTACACTCTCCCTAGGGTCTCTCGAAAATCTGTTAGAGCTTCCATTTTGACAAAGATTATGATGTACTGTGGATGAACTGAGGAAAGGCACGTCTCTTAACTGCTACTATCTGCCCGTGTGTCGGTGGAGCAGCTCGGAATGATGAAGTGTGACCTTTCTTCTAACCTCCTTCTTACTCTCACCCCTTCTCAGTCTCTCAACTCGGCTCTCTGCATCTTCATTCACACACTTTCCTTCCACTCTCACCCGAACACAGCCTTTTGTACTCGCTGCATAATGGCTTCGAAATAAGAACTATTATACATAACAAATTCAACGTCCTTCATCAACGCAATAGTGGCTTTATGCTGTAATTCATTAAATAAACTAATTCATGTACTGCATCCTCAAAATACTACATATTGACGTTTATCATGACCTCTTACATACCGGTATCATTCAGTGCTAATGAGACTTCATTCATTGCTCAGGAAATATTTCTCAATCAGATGTGTGTGTGTGTGTGTGTGTGTGTGTGTGTGTGTGTGTGTGTGTGTGTGTGTGTGTGTGTGTGTGTGTGTGTGTGTAGCTCGTTTAGTCACGTCAGTGGTACCATCAACTTGTGCGGGAGGTGGTAGCGTGGGAGGGAGGAGGGCGGTAAAGATGGAACGCCATCTGGAGGCGTGACGTTCCTGGTGGAGTCTGACGCAGCCAGTCTCTCGCCAGAGGCCGCCATGGGAACCGCCCAGGGCCTCTGGTGCCCGGGGCGGCGGTGCTGGGGGCAGACCACAGGGCTGGGCCTCACGGAGCCCTAGGGGAGTTATCTGAGGGGTCACGCGCCCTACCGCAGTCCACAACTACTGTTAGAAAGCTTACACATACCTTGCTGGTGTTACTTTGATGGCTTACCCGCCAAATGACTTCTGCGAGATTACATACCTTGGTGATGGTGCCACAGCCCTTTCGCCCTATCTTGGCCCAGATTTTGTTCAACTGACAGCTTATTTCACTTAGTACAGTAACAGAAAAAGACAATGCTACTGCTCTACATACTTTCCACAACACTTCATCATGACTCTGGTGTTTACCTGTTCTTACAACCTACCATGCAAGACGAAGAGACGCAAACTTTAGGCCAAGCTAAAGAGGGTGTGGCAACATTCATACATAACAGACTCTTGTTTGTCGCTACAATTTCTGGTCTGTTCCCCCTCCCCCCCAAAAAAAAAAAAATCTTATTCTCAGATTTTCCATTGTATAATGCTAAGTTCTGCTGATAAAGCTCTGTTCCCATTTGTGATCACAGGATATGAATATTAAACAGCCTGATTTGTCAGGTTTAAAGAGAACGAATACAAAAACTCTGGGGTTTTTTCCTCTCATATCATTGTGGGAACAGTGAGCAGGGTTTGAAATTATTAAACCTTGGAAGGGCTGTTTATGTTTCTGACTAATCTCTGACTAATCTCTTCAAGGCATCCGACATCCTGAAGAGAAAAAACTACGTTCTGTTTCCGTAATCGTGCTAACAACTTCGGGATGTGGGAATGACTGGCACCTCACCTTTCAGCTATCCTTTGTCCGTAAAGTACCGTCATCAGCACGAATGAACATAGTGAATCTGCATCTTTGTCTCTTACCTGGCAATTAATCTGACTTCGTTTCTGTTTAGAGTGTTGATATGAATATTACACTTATTACCGACAGTTTTCAAGGTACGAATTACAGATATACGTCAACACAAGCACTTTCTAATACTTATGGCTCGGTTCTATGATGCTGTGAGCGAAGTACTCGTGCGTGAGAAAGAGAAAGTTCAAGAGGACGATATAATTATGCCAGGTGATTACTTGTGCAACGCAATTTTCTAACTTCCTAAATTAGCTTCTTGTCTACCAGTTACGCATAATTTACCAGTGAACGTGTAGGAAGATGGTATTGGAGAGTGGTGAAGGTGATGATGGAGTGGTGGAGATGGCCGTGGCGGATAGTAGTAGTGGTGATGGTGGTTGTGATGAAGGAGAGTGGCGGTGGTGGTGGTGAAGGAGAGTAGTGGTGTTTTTTTTTATGGTGGGGGAAGGGGTGAAGGGGAATGGTTGTGGTGGAGGTGGTGGTGAAGGAGAGTGGTACCGGTGGTGGTGAAGGTGGCTGTCGTGGTGGTGTTGAAGGGGAATGGTGGTTGTGGTGAGTCTTGGTGGTAGTGGTGGGGGTGCTGGAGAAGGTGGCTCTGGTGGTGGTGGTGGCGAGGGAGACTGGTGGTCATGGTAGTGGTTCAAAAGTTCCTCCCACAAGCACGCCACAAAGGTTCAGTTGTTTTCGTCCGGCCAAATTATATAAAGTCTTGGTTTGGGTAATGTTGCCTGGGGCGCGTCAGGCCTCACTCATAGAAAACTGGCTATCAAAACGTAAGGGCACGTTTCTCATCTGGCAAAATAAATAAGCCCGCAAGAGCAGAGGAAACAACTGCTGGTGTGGAAGGGTCACGATTGAAACATAAATTAACGCAAATACTACGGAATTAAGCTTCCCTGAGTTAAACAAACGCCTGGTGATTTAAGACACATGGCGGGGAGGAAGATGACCACCATTCTACAGGTAGCGGGGAGTCATTTGTGGGAGGACTGTCAGAATCAAACCTTTCGTCTAGGGTGGCGGTCGCCTCGGGGTTTTCCCTTCATTGCCGGTCGTCATGACATCCCCACATGCCTCCGTGCTCCGCCAATCTCACATCCCCATTTTCTCAGCGTTGTTAACATTGTAAGTTGAAAACAGTATCAGAAAAGAAAACAGGAGTACACTGTATATGACATCTTGTACCTGTACCACTATGGGAGTAACAATGGAAGAAAATGCAATAGCCAATAGACAGTTGGCATCCAATTTGTAAGACTAAGGACCACTACTCACACTATTACGACAGAACTGCCGTGTCAGTTGCATGCGTCCTGTTGTGGAAGCCTTGAGTTACACCAAGGTCATCAAATACACAATAACTGCTATCTACATTGAGCAACAATATGGATAATTCTATATGCACTCACAGCCTGCAAAATTGACTTGCCACAACTGCGAGCTGCTCAGCCAGACAGGTTAAGCTGCCAGTTTTGACACACGCAAACAATGGTGCCTGGGGTGAGGCGATGCCCGTGAGAGCCCACCTGTGAGATGCAAAAAAGCCACTCCGTGATCTATGGTACAGTCAGGAGAAAAACTTCGCCTGTTCCACTGCGTTTATTTAATACTTGGGGCATGTCCGTCAGTTTCTTCTCCAGCACACATCAGAGAGGATTATCAGTAGACCGAGATGCATACCAAGCCTGTCGGTTTGGGAATATTAGAACAGTGAGACGTAGAAGTAAAATATTCACTGAACTTTTGTCCCCGATTGTACCTCCACCATAGGAGCCATTCAGACTACAAGTACCTCATCAGTGTATGCAGTTGTGAGACCTGGCATAATGTAAGTTAAAACAATGTGAGATCATCAGCATGGGAGTCCTGGGAGCGGGTGTGTCAGAGAATGATGGCAGCTCCGGAACGAACCTGCCAGGTTGTGATGTCATGGAGGCAAACACTAAAGAGACGAGCAGCAGCCAGTGAAGGTCTATTAATTATTGACTTGCTGAGTTTAGAGGTCAAAGTCAC